>NC_143261.1:86810240-87117948 GCF_984573655.1 Nuphar pumila
TACAAGACAGGATGGGCTGTCCTGTCCATGCGAGTCCATGAATCAAATGCCTCCCTAAGGATAGGGATGTAAACGGTTAAGATGTAGCCAATACGAAATCTGACTAATTGGATATTGGTTAACCGGACTAGGATTTGGATAGAAAAAAGCTAATGCTGAATCCAAAAGTAATAAATGTAATCAGATTTGTATATCCTTTGGATTCAGTAATGAAATCCATATACCGAATCTGAATCTGAATCTGATTACTAATTAGATTCAGTTTTCTTAACCGAATCCAATTAATCGGATTTAGAATGGGGGCTGATATAGGATATATCTGATCAGTTGACGCCCCGAAATAATGAGGGAAAGTTCTTCTCCATGAGGGGAGGTGTGAACTCATTTTAATAAGAAATATGCTTTTAGTATTTATTATGTGGTTTGGATTTTAGTAGGATACCCGATGACAACCGAATCCATCTATTCGATAGGTAGGGTAAAATTAGCAAACAATGTTGTGTTAACAATATTTCAAGCCATTTTAATCTAGAGTTTTAGATCTGAATCTGAGCCGAATCGAATCTGAATAGTAGATACCAATTGATAGGATCTGGAACAAACTATATGGATTATGGACACAAGAGGATTCATAAGTGGATCCAGTCAAAAACACTTGGAACTTCGCCCGGATCCAGCTAAAACCATCACCGTTCATATATGGGTCTTCTTTTGATATAAGGCCTGAGTACTGTTTTCGTAGCTCATATGGGTGGCATAAACGTGCGGTTAAGGAAGACATCACCACGTTGATATCTTTAAGTATAAGCAATAAGAAGAAAACAATTGTTATCCTAATTCTCCATATTATACCTTTCGAAATAAAAACACAATATTTTTTCCTTTTTCTTTCTACGATTAGTTTCTCGATGACTAAGCATTAAGTGAACATATGATAGAGCTGGGAGCAATGCCAAGTAAAATAATTAGAAGCTTTTTAATGAGGATGTATACTGTATAAAAGTGGAAACGCCTTCGTGTTTAAATCACGGTATTTATGTTTTTTCATAAATCTCACGATATTTTGAAAATCTCGAGAGAAATTGCCGTTTTAAACTTTCAAGCAATTTCTCGCGATATTATCATGAGATTTTCATAAATCTCGCGATATTTGTCACTATGGTGTGAATGTTACAGGTCCGCGCAAAATACCTGCGAACATCGAGAATTGGCATTTTTGAATAGGTGGAGAATTTTGCTGAAATAGTCGGTATTTGCGTGAATGCAACAAATTTTGTAGATAGACGGTCGTTTTCTGTACTCTTTTTAAACACACTTCACGTTGAAATAGGATGCTTATATATGGACTTGGACTGGAGTGCATATTTGGATCCGATTCAACCTAAATGAGCATTTTTGGGATTTGGACTTAGATTCACACTGATACTTTTCTATTAAAATCGGAGTAGTTTGTGTATTTTGCATGTAAAGATCTTGCATCGTTCCTTTTTTTGCCAAATCCAACATGGGCATTTGAATCTTGTTCAGATCCAATTTCGGAGTCAGATTCGTTGCCAAATTTTCAGATTCACATTTGGGTCTACAATGATCCAGCTTCTATCTGACCCATTTGCATTCAAATAAGTTACAGACTGGATTACGGGTGGACATGGAGACAGACAGCCTGTCCTGATGCCCAACAAGCCTTGACATACCCAAAAAGGCCAAAACCCATCCATGCACTGCTGAAAATCCAATATGATCCTTGTAGGTTTTGGTTTTGGCCTGGGTTTTATCATGTTAATATTGGGTTGGACCTGATTTTTACCGGACCAGGTGGGTGAGGTTCACCATGACTCAGGCCAGTTTAGGCCTAAGTTTATTGGGCTTCTTCAGGCTCCACGAGCAGCCCAAGCCCGACCCATCTCAAGTTGGGTATCGACCCGGTGTCCACTCTTAGACTGGATGGTGATTTGACTAGTAACAAAATTATTGGATCAACATGAACAGCGTTCCGGTGTGGGGTCCTCTATCAAACCAACCCCTTGACAAACCTACCTACTCTTTTTTTTTTCCTAAAGACAATTTAAGGCTTCTTTCCATTTCATTCAATTAATTAAAAATATAAATAATCAGTCACTGTAATAGAGCCTTTAAACAAAACAAAAAAGAAGTCTTCTTTAAATTTTTGTTTCCAAAATTTATTTTAAAAGTCAATTTTTTGCCCCTGATTCGAAAAAAAGGCGTTAGGTGTTTAAATATTCTAACATGAGCTTTTCTTTTCCTATAAACTGCCAAACTAAAGACTACATTTACTATCATCTATTAATTTAAGTTAAATAATAAGTCAAATTATAATAATATCCTTCATAATCAAATGTTCAAAATATTTAGCCTTTTGTTTGTCTTGAGGATGAATGAGTATTTTTCAATTTAAAGGTCAATCGAGATGACAGAAAATATCCAAATTTTCAAGATTTTGAATGTTAACCAAGGGTATGTTTGATTGCATGTCCAAGATTGGACAAAACAGACATAGTTCTATAACAACTGTACTTCGTCCAACATTTATTTTGACTCAAATAAGAAATCATATTTTTTATATAAAAATTAAATATAGAAAGCCTTAATCAAATCAAACCTTAATTGGAAAAGCCGTAATTTGAAATCCTAAATAAAAAAATCTAATTAGAAACCCTAAATCTAAATGCTCTAATTAGAGACCCAAGTTTGAAGAGCCTATTTTGAAACACTACGTCAAAAAACCCTAATTTGAAACCTTTAATTGGAACCATAACTTGAAAAACAAGAGAGAGAGAGAGAGCTTGTCACCGTCTATTGGCAAAGCTCACGACCACCACCTTGCCTGAGTGAGAGAGATGAATACAAGGGGAGTTAGGGTATACACTCCCTGTCCTTATTATTATTATTATTATTATTATTATTATTTAAGAGCTAAATCATGTTTTATCATTTTTGGGATCATGGTTGTACATATTGTACCATATAGAACAATACAATATTATACATATCGTTACTTTTGAGTTTTGTGATACAATACACACTCGTATCATGATACGAGTATATATCATACCTGTATGAGGTGTATTGTATGGTATACTTATGTATTGTGTAGTATCATACAATACGATATCGAGGTACATAAAAAATGTTGAAAGTTGTTTTTTTTTATTTTGGGTTTAAAAGGCTTCTTGAGGGTCGATTTATCCATATGTCTAGAGTACATTAAAAGGGAGCCCATACACCCTAGGTTCCATGAGATCTATTTGGTGTTGATTCGTGCTCATGGAAGAGCGTTTTTGCGATTTTATCAAGTAAGAGTACATTTTCACTATTTTCCACTAAAAAAAGTGAGTTAAGGTATAAAATCTCTATTCTTTGATTCTTATTGAGTGTTTTTTGGAAAAAGTGTGCTTGATACTTTTTATTCATTGTTTCTTATTGAATTTTTTAATTTGTTATGTTTTATTTTAGATTCTTCGATGTTATCTTCAAGTTTATGTCATAGAGATGATCCTACCAGAAGCATTGATGATATACCACGACTAGGGTTACCATTGAATTTGAGATGTTTGTTTTGTGATGCAATTATTAGAAGTGGTCTGCATAGATTCAATCAACATATTGCAGGTCAAGATCAAAATGTACGTTCATGTGATTCTCCGTCTATTCTTGTTACTTTTCG
Source organism: Nuphar pumila (assembly GCF_984573655.1). Taxonomy (NCBI): domain Eukaryota; kingdom Viridiplantae; phylum Streptophyta; class Magnoliopsida; order Nymphaeales; family Nymphaeaceae; genus Nuphar; species Nuphar pumila. Next base: position 86,813,926 of record NC_143261.1, read on the forward strand.
TGTTGATGTTGTTATTGAACTAAAAAAAATAGAAAGAAGAAGAATTTGGAAAAAAGCAAAGATGAAATACTTTCACCATTGTTTCATATTCTAAAGATGATGATGATGACTCAATTGCCAAAAAAAATATTGAAGTTAAAGAGATCATTGTGCAATAGTTAGATGCAATACCGAAGAAATAATATCATAATGTTTGACAAATAAGCTCTAAAAGATAATTTAGTTTTAGGATCTTTATAGTTTAGAACTTTAGAGATGAAGATTGACATGCAAGACGTTGATTAAATGAAATATTTTTAGTTATTATAACTCTTATTAGTTTAGTTATGACTTATAATATTTTAAAATAACTTGATGTGAATTTAATATTGTTAGTTAAGGCGTTAATTATGTTTAAAATTTAAATTATGTAATTGCCTTTTATTTACATTATCAAATATCAATTGCATGGTTTGTTATTAATTTAAATTATGTAGTTGCCTTCATATGTAATTTTATGGTTGTATTTTGTGCAATTCATTATTGTTTTATGTGATATAATTTTTTTAGAACTTTTGTTATTTTTTTAAATTTTTTAACATTTTTAAAATTTAAAAAATTATTAAATTTTTTGATATATTTAAGATACAAGAGGGTGCTACTTTGGGCCCGACTGATATGGGTAATTATTCGATACTGACAACCTTGCCTCGGATGCATACTATGTCCAACGTTCACGAACTGCATAATCAAACATGCCCTTTAAGGTCTCTATTGGACAGTTTTCAGGAATTCTATAGCCTATATCATGAATTTCAGAAAATCGAAGCCCATTTTGAGATTACTAGCAAAATTTTGGCCCCTAAGTGGAATTTTTTCATTTATTTACATATGCAGCATATTGCTCACCATCACTAGTTCTTCATGTATCTTTAATTCTTTATTATTATGATAAAGATAAAATATCCAAGTGGAGATAAACGTAATGGACATGCACTCCCTTCACAAAAATCTTGAGTTTGGTGCACGTTCCTGCAATGGAAATAAATAAAAAACCTATGTCAAAATATTACTAAAAAAAGTTATAATTTTTTAATAAAAAACTTGAGAAAATATCAACATATACACGAATTTATTAGTAATATAGGTGATGCATATAAATATTTATAAATAAAAAAACATAATATACAAATAATATTAAGACATATTTCAGATACAATCTGTATTTCAAAATCATGACATGCTTTTTGATATTTCATAGACTTTTGAAATTATCATGATAAATTTTCAAAATACCACTGATAGATTCTTATAGATATTGGGTGTTGAAAGTGATGACCTCTAATGATTAGGTTTGTGGCATCTTAAGCAAGCGATCTTGGCCTAATGAAATTTATAAAAAGAAAACAAGAAGAAGAGAAAAAAAAAACAAACTTTTACTTTTCAAAGAAACTTTTGGGTTGTACAAAGTAAGAGAAATATTCTAGCCAGTGGTCACCCCCACAAGGGGTTTGGCATAGTGGGGTGAGACTAGGCAGATAGGCAGGTAGTTTAAGTTCAAATTTCATGGGGGTTCACCCCCCAAGCTACGCTTTAAAAATAAATAAATAAATAAATAAATTGTCAGTTTATTGACAATTCATTATAAAGTCTAAGGCTTTCTTTTATAAGCTTTGACATCTGCTACTTATCTATCCGCTCCCAAGGCAATGATCAACTTACAAAGCTCCCAAAGGCAATGACAGAGGGCAAAACCTAGTTTGATTAAAATTCAAGTTTTTGACAAACTGAGTTTGTAAAGACTTGTTTTTTTTTTCTTGTTTGCTTGCTTGGATGATGAAACACACATTTCGGGTTGTTTTTTTTATCCTACCCATTTTCCACCTATCAACCAAAAAAATGATTCCCTCATTTTTTGACTACTTTCACCCCAATGGGTGATGAAAAAATGACTAGAAAAAACTGAATTGGTCAGAGCCCACTTCAACTCAGCCTAATTCAATAACCACCCTTTCGAGTACACGAGTAGAAAGACTCGAGCCAAGTATACCGAGGACTCGATCAACTACTGAATCTAAATCCGATTGGCCGTATTTCCTATTCGGATAGACATGTAACATGTCATCAGTTCAGATTTTGGACAGTAGTTAGATCTGACCCAGATTTAGATTCGAATATGGAAGTGCTCCAATTGAACCCAAGTTAAATTAATATTACGATATAGATTGCATTACCGTATCTGACTAAACATATTTAAATTTGGTCTGAGATTCGACCCCAACCTGAACCATTTTACATCCAGAGAAACTAGTATCACTTGATTTAAATGCAAAAAAGTACCCCTACTTTGTACAACTAACAGCACCACTGGGTAGAATTTTTCCATGAAGAGCAGAGAAACCACCCTAGAAGTAAGAGACCTGGCTGCCCTGGACTTATGCCTGTCAGGTGTTAACAGGTTGGGTTTGGTTTCGACCCAGGTAAAACTATACTTGGACCAGATTTTTGGGTATGGTATCGGGTTTAAACCCAGGTTTAATTGGGTCCACTATAAGAAAAACCATACCCGGACCTGATAAGAACTACACGAACCAAACCCAGACCATACCCGGTAAAACCATATTTTTTATCATTTTTACATTGAAAAATTACGGGTCTTAATCGGAACTCGGGCTGGGTCTGGTATAAAATTTCACAAGCTATACCCAGGTCCATGTATTAATCGGATCTTCAGGTCTGAACCCAGGTCTTAATTGGGTCATTTTATTTATCACCATACCTGGACTCTAAAGGGTTTTGGTTCGGGTCGGATCCAGGCAAACCAGGCCCGTTGACAACCCTACCCCCAATCCCAGTGAGTTGCAAGATGAGGTGCAATATGATTGTACAAATATTTGTGCATCCAGCACCTGATCACCCTCCATCTTGAGGGCAGGCCTGTCAGGTGTGGGCCCAAGATCGGGTGTTTAATGCATAATTTTTGTGCAATGATAATGCACCTGTTCCGGACTCTCGACTTAATGTACGAAGATTTGATGCCTATGGACTTTGAACCCAGACCACCCTTCTAACGGCCTCGGCCCCATTCCACTACGCCAAACCGCTTTTGGGGGAGACCGCTGGTAGCTCCTACTTTGTAGGACCCAAAAGTTTCCCTACTTTGTACAACTAACAGTACTACTATCCTCCCCAGCATTTATCACCTTCATATCTTTCCTATGCAGGACTCCCCATCTTTGGTACGACCCTCCCTCCCCCAAACGATGAGAGAGAGAGAGAGGGGGGCTGTCACTGTCCAAGCCCAACCACCCAACTTCATAAGGGAAATTCTTGTTGGTTTGAGTTTGACTTGGATGGCACAGATGTTTTTCCCTCACTCTCCAACTGCTTTTCATGTTCAGCACTTCGTTTTCAAAAAAAAAAAAAAAAACGAGAGGCCCACATCTTCATACGTGGTCACCTTTGTTTATTTTTCTTATCTCTTATTTGTATATGTTTTTTCTCTTTTAATTTATTTAACTTTTGTTTGTTAAGAACTTGGGATTCTGACTGTCCTTTAACACATTTGTTTTTCTATTTTGCTTTGTTGGTGAGCTAATTTCAAGCTGCCCATATTGTCTTTTTTTTGGGGGGGACTGAAAAAATTCAACAGATTGGACTTTTTTTTTTATGTTTGGGAAATTGGGTACGGGAAAATAAGGGATCTTCTGCCTGTGTGTGCAGGAGGTTTGCTAATGCGGTTTTCAGGTTTTTAGTTTGTGGGTGTTCCAGACTTCCAGTACATTGTCATTCACTGTTGGGATTTTGGTGTTTTAGGCTTTCCCTTGATTGATTACTGGTTTTCCAGAGCGCTTTGTTTTTTAATGCTTAGTTGCGTTCTTTTATTGTTGTGACTGGGTATTCATATGGAGACAGGTTCTTGGGATTGGAAAAATTAGGATTTGGTGTCTGTTGGTTTGTTGCAATTCATTTGCAGAGTCTTGATATGTAGAGAGGTTCTTATATTGGTGAATTTAGGATTTCGGGTCCGTTGGTTTGTTGCAATTCATTTGCAGGCCTGATTCTGGATTCTGCATATCGTGGTTGCTTCATTTTCTGGTCCTTTCGTTTTAGGGCGAGGTTTGGATTTTAGAATTTTGGTGCTATGAAGTGCTTCCACTTTTCCATTAAAGAGAGGAAGGAAGAAGTCAGGAGTGTAAAGTCGGCATCGGTGTCTGGTCAGTACAATAGCGGCAGTTCGACCGACCATGAACCGAGGGGATCAGGATCCGAATTCAATTCTCAGAATACCTCAGACATCTGCGTCGAATCCTCGCGGAGGCGCATGTTCCCAAGTTTTTCCCGGCGGCCTAGCAGTAATCTGCGCGTTTTCACGTATTCGGACCTGAGAGCTGCGACGAGAAATTTCAGTCGGTCTCTTATGGTAGGAGAAGGAGGATTTGGCTGCGTGTACAGAGGTACTCTCCGAAGTGTGGATGATCCCAATTCAAGACTTGAAGTTGCTGTGAAACAATTGAGTAGAAAAAGCTTACAGGTTTTTTTTTCTTCACTTTTATTTTGCGTCTTATTTTTGTTCACTTTGACGTTTCAAAAAATTTAAAGAAATGGGTTCTTGGTCTGTATTCCAACAAAATAATCATATGAATAGCTCATTTATGCTGAAATTTTGATCAATATTTTTGTGTTTTATGTGAATAGTGTTTGTTTATCTGATCAATTTGTGGGTCTATTATTCATCATCTCCATATTGTTATTGTGGAATGCTGCCTCAAGTTCTGTTGTTAAACTTAGACATGGGTTTGCTTCTTCTATTTCCATTGATTCTGGAATTTCAATTTTATTTAACTTTAAACGAAACAAAGATGCAGTTTCATGGTCAGTTTATGTTGCAACATAAATAAATACTTGGTCTTATGCTCTTGACCTAAGCTAATGAGGAAGACGGCGTGAAAAATCTCTTCATGTGATCTTATTATGCTCTGCTTTCTTCTTGCCATGCTCTTGTGGTTTCTGATTAGACCTTATCGCTGACTTTTCATCTTGGGTTTTTTGTTGCTTGATTCTATTGGAAATTTCAGAGTAGCTTCTTGTTTCTTTTTCTTTACCTGCTTACTGCTTCCACCTGATGAGTTGCAACACCATCAGCTGGTAAAGTGTCGATATTTCTATCCAAGAATGTTTGTTTATCTGCTATTTATATTGTGTGCACTTTGTTAATGGTTATAAAATACTAATTGCTCATTCATTTTCTTCTTTTTCCTCGTAAATCACATCTGAAGCTCTTCCATAATAAATATTTCCCCCTGTTAGTAATCTTCTCTATTGCAGAGGTCACGGGCTCGAGCCTACTCCACTTTTACATGTTATCAGAGAGAAAAAAATGTAACTTTATTTCATCCTGAGCCGAGGCCTTTTCTGGAAGTGGCTAAGTGCTCAGAGGATATGTTTTGGATGGCGTTATCTTCTTTTTTATGGCTTTTTGATAGTTATTGATGCTGCTTAAAGACGTAATATGAAGTAACTTCTGCTTTTTCTGTTTATTATTTAGAAATTACTCCAGTGTGATCAATGTTGAACAGTACCACAACCTAGTAGTATCAAGTGCAAAAGTTTTGAAATTTGAATGATTGCAGACCTCTATAGCTGGAGACAAGTCAGATGGAGGATTGGCTTCAGTCTACAAGATCATGAGGGCAGTGATGGTTGATTCGTGAAAAAAAGTAATTGTCGTTATGGATGGAGTATATGCAGATCTATGTCACATGGGTGCGGCAAAAAATAAATAAATAAATAAATTATATATATATATATATATATATATATATATATATATAGAAGGGGGTCCGCGGGTCCCGCTGTGCGGTCAGCGGGCGGGGGTCCAGGGGGTCCGCCCCTGGCCGGGGGTTATAGTGGGGCAGCCCCCCCCCCCCCCCCCAAGATTTTTTTTTTAAATTCCGCAGCCCATTTCATACGGCAATTTAAAAAAAAAAATCCAAAAAATGGACCAAAATGATGGGTTGACCGCACCGGGTGCCGCACCCGCATTGCGTCCACCTGTCTGGCCGAATCTCTGTGACATAGATGCAGATCAATTTTCGATTTAATTCCTTCAGTATGTAGAGTAGTTATTGAAGCTTCAAGAAGAGATGTGATGCTATGTCACATGGGTGTGGGTGCAGGTGAGGCACTTTAAAAAACTTGGGTGCGGCAATATATATATATATATATATATATATATATATATATATATATATATATATAAAGTCCAAAAGTTGGACATAAATAAGCCTGGGTGCAGTCAACGCACCCAGGGTCAGGTTGACCGCACCGGGTGCCGCACCTGCACCCTTGCGTCGATACGGGTGCGCCACCCATTTGGCTGAGTCCCTGTGACATAGATGTGATGTGTTATGAACTGTATGTTAGAAGGAAGAGCCAGGTCAGAGCTGATAGATCATGAGTTAGTGAATACTATGTTCAGGTTGAACAGAATATTGTTGTGACATGTGGATCAAGAGGAACTTTGCAGCTCGCAGATTGATGTCATTGGCGATCATTCACACTGACAGAATCTGGAAGGATAAACCTCCAGAGTGGTTTCCTGAGAAGAATGATGTAACCACTCTGTAAACTGGTTAAGTTCTGCCTAACCCCATCTTGCCAATCCCCCCAAAAAAATCTCTATGAACCTACATTCAGTTTGCTGGAAGCCAGGTCTACTTTGTATTTCAAGATCATAATCTCAATGGACTTGCTAATTTTAGTTAGTTTTACACTTAAAAACAATTGGTTCAACTAATTAAAACCATACCTGTATTTCTAGCCTGTCCATGCCAGGCTTCTTTACTATCACAAATTGCATGTAAACAGAAAACTCGAATGGGTTCTCCTTGTAAATGTTCTGCTTCTTTTAAAATGCATCATCTTAATGTAGTTGTCATTTGTTGCTTGGTTTTTGGCAGGTTTCTTTACCATCACAAATTGTGCATTAGCATAAACTGAAAAACAGAGTCTACTTGGAAGTGCTCTGCTCTCTTATAGACTGCAACATCTTAGTATAGTTGTCACTTGGTTTGCCCTTGGGAAAAGAAAAGGTTAAATGGAGAAATCTTTTGATCTATACAAAACCAAAGCACAACTTCAAACTTTTTAAAAGCATAATGGAGGTTAAACCCTCCAGAAGTGTAAGATGGGTAAATCAAAATGCATAGCATGCCCATGTCAAATCTGATATTTCCAATTGCAGCTGACACACACACACACACATATTGAGAGAGTGAGAGAGCATGTTATGGTTGGCACTACAATATGGTGCATCTCCTATTGCCTTTGGATATTCTCATATCTAATGGTTATAGATATACCTAGATGATTAGACAGCTACGTAAATGGGATTTAAAATATAAAAAGGAATAATTTATTATCTTTCTACAAGTGCCAATCAGTTTGAACGACTGTAAAATCTTTGTAATACGACTATAGCTGTCAGATCTCAGAAGATCCAATGATAATGGATGCTGATGTGTGTGTGTGCATGCACATGAACATGCATATGTAAGCAGAATATCCAACATGCTACAAGGTATTATACTTATGCATACTTTCATAGCCTATCCACGTCGTATAGCAGCATACTGTAAGCCTGGTTATGTTGATGTAAACATACTTGTGTGTCCAGTCAACAGAATATTGATCTATGGGAATAATGAAGTTCCTTTTGAAAACAACAGAAAGTACACATTCCATACATCAATTGGGATGCATGAAATTAGACAACTGAAAGGTGAAAACGTTTCAAACTAAGAACTACCATGATTGAATCCTCTTGAGCTTTTAATTAGCCCCATGCTTGAAACTGGAATGATTTTTTTCCCACGCAGAAACTTGAATGGATTGCTTTCCTTCTTTTGAACGAGTTGTCTCCTTTCAAATTAATAAAAGTTTCCAACCTTTGTAATAAAAAACGTGGATATCTGAATAAATGCTCTCTACTTAATTTAGTAGTTGGTTATTATCTATAATTTATCTTTTTATTTTGTTCATTTCTCAGGGCCATAAGGAATGGGTAACAGAAGTTGATGTACTTGGAGTGGTTGAACATCCAAATCTTGTCAAATTAGTGGGTTATTGTGCTGAAGATGATGACAGAGGAATCCAGCGTCTTCTTGTTTATGAATTTATGCCCAACGGAAGTGTTGAGGACCACTTATCACCACGTTTATCTACAACACTTCCATGGTCTACACGGTTGAGAATAGCATTGGGTGCAGCTCGTGGTTTAACTTACCTGCATGAAGAGATGGATTTTCAGGTATTTTGTTTCTTTTTCTTCAACATGTTTCATATCTAGATGCTGATCATATTTCCCTCTACAGACCTGTCTTGTAGATTACATCATGTCATATCATGAATTGGTCGCTGTCTAGTTCTCATTTGTAACACATACAATTTATTAACTGGGCCTATTTGTGTCTGGTTCCTTTGTTATTAAAACGAGGCAACAGCATGGAATAAAAGAAATATTTACGTTGTGAGCCATCCGTAACCCACATATTTTATCTTAGGGTAAATTTGAAGTGAGCTTCATTATTATCTTGTCTTTGGAGTGGTTTTGCTAGACAATCCTTGCAAATAATGGCAAGCAGTACTTTTGTTTGGGATCGTTTGTGATTATCAAATTTATCTAATGCAATTTAATGGGTTTTTTTTCTTTTTGGTGATTGCTTGCTTGGACATTTGGAACCAAGTCATGAGCCGGGCTAGAAAACAGATCTCTACTTTATTGAATATCTCTGCAATCTGTTTTCCTGGTGCTGTGCTTTTTACTTGCTTGAAATTCGAAGGCTTCATAATGGGATCAATGACTTAAAATTACTTGTGTTATGTAGATTGCACATGTAGGTAAGAAGTGGAAATCGGTTGTGGAGATGACTATTTTAATATGTGGGAGTTTCTCTATAGACTGTAGTGTATGTTATTGGAGAGAGGAGAACTAGTCACCTAAAGTACTGATATGTGGGTGGAATGAAAGGGAAGGTATAAGAAAGGCATGAATTTGCAAGAAAAGGGAAAGAAGAACAATAAGAAAAAAAGGGTTTCAAGTATGGTCTGGCAAATTAATGTTTCAATCATTCAGCAAGTTTATGATTATGTAATAATATACATAAAACTTAAATTGACTAAAATAACCCTTTTCTACAGTAAGTAAACATCAGAAAATAAAGAAGGCTAATAAGTTATGGATAAAAGTAGCCACTTATTTGAACAAATAGAAGGGAATCTGCATGCAGTAATTTGATGGTCAGGGCCATGGTAACTAGCATCTTCTCTCCAAAGGCCAAGGGAGAGACTGCGACTTCCCTTTTCTCTGGTAGCTCTTTCAAGGAAATTGGCCGGGAATGGGACCTGTGTACACTCTTATTGGCTCCAGGTACGAGGAAGAGGGATAAGAACTTATGTAAAATATGGAGGTGGTGGCTGTGAAATTGTCTATGAAGAGACAATACACATACAAGCATAAATACTTTATAAAAGAAGTGTACGAAAACACTCTCACAACACTTGAACAAAATACGCAAAAAGCGTAAAAGTAGCAAACATGCAATAATGCATGTATTTGATAAAAAGAGCAAATGCTTGAGACTCTCAAGCTTGAACATTACAAAGGGGGAACACCCCTATTTATGCAAGTGCCAAAAGGTGCAAAGGGGGGGCTCCCAAAGGAGTCGTTGGGGAGCCCCCAACGACTCTATTGGGGGACCCCCAATGCACTTTAAATAAAATAAAAAATAAAAAGAAAAAAGTAAAAAAAGAATTACAAAAAAATAAATAAGAAAATTACAACATATTCCAAATGGAATATGCGCAAGATAGGAAATTACAAGTATACCCTTTTCGGGTAAGAAAATAAAAAAAGGTATATAAATATATATATTTATATATATAGAGATATATGTACATATAATATATTATATGTAAATGTATCTCTATGTATATAAATATATATATTTATATTTACAATAATGACTTTAGGAGATACATTTTAACACCCCCCTCAAACTTACGGTGTGATAACCGCAAGTTTGTCAAGAAGGAAATGAAATCTGGGAGAACATAGAGCTTTTGTGAAGAAGTCGGCAAGTTGATACTCAGACGTCACGTATGATAGATCAATGACCTTCTTCAAGTATTCTTCTCTGACATAATGACAGTCCATCTCTATATGCTTTGTTCGCTCGTGAAAGGTGTGGTTCTTGGCAATATAGATTGCACTTTTATTGTCACAGCATAGCTTTGTTGGTTCTTCAACAACCACTCCTATATCTTCCAAAAGGCGTCGAATCCATACAATTTCCATGGTGGTAGATGCCATGACTCTATATTCGGCTTCAGTGGATGACAAAGAGACCTTCTGTTGCTTTTTACATCGCCATGAGATAAAAAATTCACCTAAGAAAAACAAAAACCAGTGGTGGAGTGACGGTTACTAGGGTCACCTCCCCAATCTGAGTCAGTATAAGCAAGTAATTTTAATTCAGAAGAAGAAGATAGAAATACTCCCTTATTTATTGTTCCCTTCAAATATCTGATGATGCGAAGGACAACACTCATATGAACGGTTGTAGGAGCGTGCTGGAACTGACTGACGATGTGAATAGCATGTGACAAGTCGGGTCAAGTAATGCTAAGGTACATTAAAGAGCCTACCAACTGCCTGTAAGGAGTAGGATCGGTTAGGGGAACACCGTCGTCAATCTTCATTTTTGATCCCACGACTTCAGGAGTTTCGCATACTTTGTCATTAGAAATTCCTGATCTGTCAATAATCTCACAAGCAAGTTTAGACTGAGATAGAAAATAACCACGTTGCGAATAGGCAACCTCAATTCCAAGAAAATATGTCAGAAAACCCAAGTCTGACATCTCAAATTTTGAAGTCAAGACAGACTTAATACCCTTGACTCCTTGAACATCATCACCTGTAATTAACATGTCATCAACATAGAGTAATAGAATCACAATTCCTGCATTAGATCTTCTAGTAAATAGAGCAGTGTTAGTATAACATGAGGAAAAGCCATTTTTCAGCATTACTCTGGTAAACCTGTCATACCAGGCTTTGGGGGCCTGTTTCAAACCATAGAGGGCCTTACGAAGACGAAAAACTTTATCTTTAGGAATCTTCATGCCTGGTGGAGCATCCATATATACTTTTTCGTTAAGATCACCATTTAAAAAAAGCATTTTTCACATCCATTTGAAAAATGTTCCAATTTTTAATAGATGCAATAGTAATAAGACATCTAACTGTAACCATTCAGGCTATAGGGACAAAAGTTTCCTCATAATCAATTCCATACTCTTGCCCATACCCTTTTGCAACTAAACGAGCCTTATACCTTTTCAAAGATCCATCGCTCTTAGTTTTAACCTTAAAAACCCATCGACAACCTATAGTTTTCTTTCCTATGGGTAGAGTTTGGAAATCTCAAGTTTTAGCCTTTTTAAGGGCATTAAGTTCATTTTGCATAGCTTCTTGCCATTCTATACATTTTTTAGCTTCTTCAAAATTTCTTGGTTCAAAATAAGAGTGAATGACGCTAAGACAAGCCCTATATTGGGGTGAGAAAGAATCAAAAGAAACAAAATGAGTTGGAGGTCTTCTATTCCTTTCAGATCTTCGGTGATCGATAGTAGGAACAAGCTCACTATATTGGTCAATAGCACTTCTAAAGGTGTCTTGGTTTATACGAGAGTAGGTTATTGGATCACTTGAAAATCTACTTTCTTGTTCATTGAGTGAGTTATGTTCACCAATGTCACCATCATTTTCCTCATCATGATTTGATGATACATCATCATCACTAGATATATCATCATTACTAGACAATAGGTCAAATAGGAAGGAATAATCAAAATTTTTTTGTTGAGAAACATTTTTTTCAAAGCCACTTTCATTTTCCAAAAAAGTTACATTTCTAGAGACATATAACTTATCATCTCGAAGATCATAACAACAAAACCCTTTTTGAGTTTCGGAATATCCAAGAAAGGCGTAAGGGATAGCCTTGGGAGATAGTTTGTCATTCTTATCCGTAAGTATAAAACACTTACACCCAAAAACTCGTAACCTATTATAATCAGGTTCAAGCTTATATAAAATCTCAAAAGGGGATATTTTTTCTAATATCCTAGATGGCAAGCGATTTATCAGATAAACAGAAGCAAGAGCTGCTTCTGCCCAAAAAATTTTAGGAATGTTTTGGGAAATAAGAAGGGTCCTAGTAGTCTCAATGATGTGCCTATGTTTTCTTTCGGCCAACCCATTCTGTTGAGGAGTTTTAGGACAAGACCTTTGATGGACAATTCCATGATCCTCAAGATATACTTTAAATTGATTTGAGAGATATTCTCCTCCAGAATCACTTCTAAATATCTTTATATTACTGTTGAATTGATTCTTGATCATTGAATGAAAGGTTTTAAAACACGAAAAAACGTCATGTTTGAACTTAAGAAAATAGATCCACGAATATCTGGAAAAATCATCCACAAAAATGATATAAGAAAAACCTCCTTTTGAAGAAACAGGTGCGGGTCCCCAAACATCCGAATGAACAATCTCGAAAGTTTTAGAAGAGAACATAGTTCTTTGCTCAAAAGGTAAACTTTGCATTTTTCCGAGAATACAATCATTACAAGAAAATGAACTTTTACATAGGTCTTTTGCAAAATGTAAATAAGACAACTTGGTGATATTAGGATGACCAAGTCTTTTGTGCCATACATTTATATCTTTGTTTTGGGCCACATTACAAAAAGATTTTGGAACTTGAAGAGATTCCATATAGTATAAGTCTCATTTTCTAAAGCCTTCCCCAATCAATTTCCTGGATCGGCGATCCTGTATTAAACATTTATCACAAGAGAACTTAATATCGCAACCATGGTCCGAGAGTTGAGAATCAAAGAGAAGATTTAAGTTTAGTTTAGGTATAAATCTAATTTTTGGAATAAAAAAATCTTGAGTTTCAAAATTATCTATACCTTTAATTTCAAGAGAGGTTCCATCCGCAGTGGAAACAAAAGAGGGAGAAACATTTTTTGAGAAATCGGAAAGTGAAAACATGTTTGGGGACATATGAAAAGATGCACCGGAGTCCAAAAGCCAAGAGACTTTACCTGAAAAAGATGAAGTAGACACGGCGGCACCGGAGGTAGCTCCCTTGAGTAGAGGTTCAAGGGCTTTCACTATTTGATTTAAAGAGAGTGACCCACTTGATGATACCTCCTCCTTTTGTGGTACACCGGTGGTAGCCATTGCGAGAAGCTTTTTCCATTTAGGACATATGGGTTTGATATGTCCGGGTTCTTTACAAAAATGACAAATAATTTTGCTATAGTTCGTTTTTCCTCTTGGCCCACCATTTTCACCTTGATTTTGTGGTTTAAAATGAGGGGGACGATAGGTTTTTACATTGTTCCCGGGTCTTGATACGACATTGACCTCATTACTTTCTTTATGATTACAAGGAACCACAAGAACACTTGATCCTTGTTTACATAAACTCATACGAGTCTCCTCACCACTTAATTTGGTGAGTACATCTTCAAGAGAGGGAGTAGTAAAAGAGGATATTAGAGAAGACCTTATTTACTCAAATTCGGGCCTTAGCCCATTCAAAAAATTGAAGAACCGATCTTCTTCAAGTTGCTTATGACGGAGTTCAATTGCTTCTCCACTCCATTTTGGTTCAAGCATGGCAAGCTCATCCCGAATGGAGGAAAGGTCGGCAAAATATTCCCTAATAGTCATTTCACCTTGAGTAAGAGAGAGAGCCTTCTTTTGAAGATAATACTTATAAGATAGGTCCCTTGATGTATACATTTTCTCAAGATAATGCCAAACTTTCGATGCCTTTTTGAACTTAATAATGTTGACATTAATCTTAATTTCAACGGATGAAAAGAACCAAGAAAGAATCTTGAAATTCTTCATTTCCCACTCATCGTGCTTCTTAGAGTACTCTTCAAGAGCTCTAACCCTTTCTTCTTCTTCACGAATCTTGATTTCACTTCCGTTTACCACAGTTATTTTGGGTTCCGGTTCCAGAATTGTGTCTTGCACATAACCCCATAGCCCCTTCCCTTTTATGTGAGCCTGCATGTTTCCGGCCCAAATATGATAATTGGACCCATTCAATTTGAAGCCAAGAGTAAAGTGAGACTCTTTTTCGCCCATTATGAAGTAGAGAGAAAGGGAGAAATGGCGTACCAACACAATATTCCAAATGCTAGCTTGCGCAAGATTCTTCTAAAATATTTGAGAAGCAAGATCCACCACTTCAACCTCCAAAGATCTGAAGGCACGCTTTTCGAGGCACTTGAAAAGAAGAGAATCCCACAATCCTCTATCACCAACCAAGCTCTGATACCATGTGAAATTGTCTATGAAGAGACAATACACATACAAGCATAAATACTTTATAAAAGAAGTGTACGAAAACACTCTCACAACACTTGAACAAAATACGCAAAAAGCGTAAAAGTAACAAACATGCAATAATGCATGTATTTGGTAAAAAGAGCAAATGCTTGAGACTCTCAAGCTTGAACATTACAAAGGGGGAACATCCCTATTTATACAAGTGCCAAAAGGTGCAAAGGGGGTGCTCCCAAAGGAGTCATTGGGGAGCCCCCAACGGTCACATTTGTGACTGTTGGGGGGCCCCAACGACTCTATTGGGGGACCCCCAATGCACTTTAAATAAAATAAAAAAGTAAAAAAAGAATTACAAAAAAATAAACAAGAAAATTACAACATATTCCAAATGGAATATGTGCAAGATAGAAAATTACAAAAATACCCTTTTCAGGTAAGAAAATAAAAAAGGTATATAAATATATATATTTATATATATATATATATAGAGATATATGTAATATATTATATGTAAATGTATCTCTATGTATATAAATATATATATTTATATTTACAATAATGACTTTAGGAGATACATTTTAACAGTGGCTCCCTAAACTTTTTGGCTGATATGGTTGGGACATAATCATAGGATCTTTCAGGGCACTGGGAGCCTACTAACTTTACCTTTAACTGTGCTGCAATATTTTCACTTGGGTGCGGCTGAAACAGCAAAACATTGACCTTTCATAGCTGGTGCAATGTTGTCTGTTTTGTTTGCTTTTTGATTGACTGCTTGGTTTTCTTTTGTTTTGCTTCTTTCCTCTGTTTTGTTTCACATTGTGACTCCTCATCACCAACGGCTATCGATTAATGTACTTTCTTTTGAGAAACAAAAAAGGGAGATTACCTTTGATATGCATTAAGACAAAACTATACATGTAAGAACTGCCTCTTGGTCTGAAATCAGTCAGTACTGATATTTTGGTCATAAATAAAGTTTTATCTTGCCAATGCAGATTATCTTTCGTGATTTCAAGACTTCCAATATCCTATTAGATGAGCAATGGAATGCAAAGTTGTCAGACTTTGGGTTGGCCAGGCAAGGGCCTGGAGAAGGGCTTAGTCATGTTTCAACAGCGGTAAGGATCCCTTGATGCTTTTTAGAATTTGCAACTTGATTCTCTATTTTACTTTTCAGATAAGGTATAAATTTGAGGTTAGCTGCACCACCTACGTTGGCTTTATGCATTTATGGAGTGGTATAGGCTTCAAATGTGAACTGATTCAAATGCACGTTAACTCATCATTTTTTTACCACTTATTCAGTTCACTTGTTGATTATGACAAATTTGATACACAATATTCAATAACTTTCTTCCTTCCACATGCATATGCAGTTAAAAGTTGATCTTTGTTGTCTCAGAAATGCATGAAATATCTCCATTTTGTAATTTCTTCATTTATTTATCATTTAGCCATGCCTTGGTGCAAGTTAACATGCACTTGCTAGCACGGATCTTGTAAAACCTGCATTTCATGTGGTTGCACGGCAGCCATTTTTACAACATCGTCAGGTCCACATCATAAATTGATGCAATAGTTCCTTCAGCTTTTTCTTTCTCTTACAGGTCATTGGGACCGTTGGCTATGCTGCTCCAGAGTATATTCAAACTGGCCACCTCACAGCCAAGAGTGATATATGGAGCTTTGGTGTCGTACTTTATGAACTCATAACTGGGAGACGCCCTGTAGACAGGAATCGGCCAAAAAGTGAGCAGAAGCTCTTAGAATGGATCAGGCCATACATATCAGACAGCAAAAAGTTCTATACGATCATTGATCCAAGACTCAATGGACAATACTCACTGAAGTCTGCTCAGAAGCTTGCAGCTGTGGCAAACAAATGCTTGGTCAGACAACCAAGAACACGTCCGAAGATGAGTGAAGTGTTGGAGATGATCAAGCAAATTGTTGAATCAGCAGAAATGGGGAACCCTCAAAGTGGCCTTAAGAATTTCTCAGTGAATGGTCATGAATCTGAATCCTCTGCTGAAAATGCCCAATCAAAGAAGGTTTTAGATGCAAGAACTATGGAAAATGGGCGATCAGTGTTGCGTGGATGGACACCAAAGTTGATATGGTCTTGTTGATATCTTCACTGCAGCCAGTTTCTGCTATCATATTCAAAGGTTTGGATAAGTTAAATAATTGCATTTGTATTTTAACATAACAGAAGATGAGCTATATGTATATGTTTTGCATTTGCATGTATTTGCATTTATTTACATGTATGCATTTTTGTGCTTAGAGTAGGCAAGCAACTAATTGGAGGCTTTAGTATGTGTTTAGAACTTTTTGCTCTGTTAATTGGAGGCTTTACTTGAATGGAGATTAATGTGCTCTGTTCACTCCAGAGGGGCCAAGCCTACCTGAAAGGTGTGCGTTTTGTATATGGAATAGAACCTCTCTCTCTCTCTTTCTCGTGTGAAGAGAATGTCTAGAGGCAAAGGTACTTGAATTTTGTTGAAAATATTACAAGTAAACTTGCCAAAGAGGGTGCACTAGCTATTTTCAACTACAAAATTTTGTAATTTGAGAGCCCTTTTTTTTTCATGCCTTGGATTTTTAATGATGATCGTCCGACCAATTATTTTACATGAAAAGTACATGTTGGCATAAGAATGTTTAAGAAACATTATATGTATCGGTATGATGCTCAAAACAAATAATATATTTTCAACATTCACCGCTGTCAATCACTATAATCAAAATGTATCATTGGTTCTACACTTGTGTTTGATCAAATTATATACAAAATTATTTTGTTGTTTATGTAAAGATTGGTAGTCAGAAACCAACCAGGATTTAGATTTAGATTAGCATTGTAAAATAATTATTTATTTGTTAAATTGGATTAAATTATCTTAATTTGGCACAATGGGACATTTTAGGTGGATCCTTACAAAGTACGGCATCCGTTTTTGCACATTAAGGGGTTTATATGTATAAAATGCATGTCAATATCATGCGGGGCCTTGAAATGCATGCCCATATCACGGAGAGAACATGTGGAATTTGATAGGAGTAGAGTCTTTGTCACCATGAAAGAAATGTATTTGAATTATTGAAACCAATTTCGAGCTTTTTTTTACTTTCCTATAGGAGTAGTCTTTGTCACTGGAAACTAGAAAACTTTGTTTCTTAAGTAGCAGTTAGTCACCCTAAAAGGGTTTGGCTTAGTCGGATGGGACCTAGGCCTTTAGGCAGGTGGTCTAGGCTCAAATTTCATGGGCATCACTTCTTGAGTAAGCCAAAGCATGGTGACTCCCTAGGGCAAGGAGTAAGCCCATGGAGTTTTACACTGCCATGACAACAATCGTAAATACGTCAGGCAAAACAGCACGGCTCTCTAATCTTGGGGTGATTTCTTCATGTGAATAAATTTTTTTTTTAAAAATGATTGTACTTTATAGATAATTTGATTTGATTTTCTAAAAACCTTACATTAGTATAATTAAAGATATGTACGAAGGAGTAGTAACCAATGTCCGCATTTGTCGAGTGGTGATAACAAATTTTCCTATAACGGTTGGGTTACATCAAGGATCTGCATTAAGCCCTTTCCTATTTGCTATAGTGATGGATGAACTTATGAGATCAATTCAAGAAAATGTGTTGTGGTGTATGTTGTTTGCTGATGATATTGTTTTGATTGATGAGTCTAGAGCTGGGGTTAATGCTAAGTTAGAATTATAGAGACAGACATTGAAAGCAAGATGTTTTAAGTTGAGTAAGAGTAAGACAAAATATATGGAATGTCGGTTTAGTAAGCAACGAAGTAGTGATGGGAGTGTAGTGAAGCTTGGTGAGCAAGAAATACCGGTGGATGACTGTTTCAAATATTTGGGATCTATCATTCAAAAGTATGGAGAAATTGATGGAGATGTAAATCATAGGATAAAGGTTGGGTGGATGAAATAAAAAAGTACAACTGGAGTGTTGTGCGATCGTAAAATGACATTGCGGTTGAAGAAAAAGTTTTATAGGATGACAATTAGGCCTGCTTTACTATATGGTACAAAATGTTGGGATGCTAAGAGACATCATATTCAAAAAATGAGTGTAGATGAGATGCGTATGCTTAGATGGATGTGTGAAAATACAATAAAAGATAAGATTCGAAATGAGGAGATACGTAAGAAGGTAGACATTGCATCCATTGAAAATAAGATGAGAGAAAATCGTTTATGGTGGTTTGGACATATTCGTTGAAGGCCTAATGATGCTCCAGTTAGAAGGATGGAAAAATGAAAAAATATATTAGTTAAAAGAGGTCGGGGTAGGCCTAAGAAGACTTGGATAGAGATGATAGGAAAGGATATGAATGCTTTGAACCTCACCAAGGACATGACATTGGATAAAAATGATTAGAGGAGAAGGATTCATGTGGAAGACCCAGACTGATTTTCTTTTTTGGTTCATATCGCTGACCCCAATTGTTTTGGGATGAAGGCATAGTTGTTGTTGTTGTTGTTTCTAAAAACCTTACAATTTTTTATATTCTCCTGATGTTCAAAATTGTAAATATCTGACATCGTTACAACCATTGTACCCTTCACAACTACGAATTTAGGCCTTATTGTGATAAAATTGTAGCGCCTATTAGCTAGGTCTAACTCTCACTTAAATTCAGAATCACATGTTTTTTTTATGCGGACCTTAAGAACTTGCATAAATTTATTTGTGAATTTTTGATAAAACTGAAATCACCAAAATCGCAAATATCCTAATCATTCGCATATACATTAATATTTTGCATAAATATATTTGCAAAACACTTCTCATATATATATATATATATATATATATATATATATATATATATATATATATATGTGTGTGTGTGTGTGTGTGTGTGTGTGTGTGTGTGTGTTTTATTAAGGGATTTTTTTCTCATTTATGTCTGTAATAAACTTCTTTGTAGGACCTTTGTGGTGATTTTTACATTCCATGATGGTTATGGTATCATCTTTGTGATGGACTTTCCTATCTACAGGTTTGAAAGGTGAGTTCCATACAATATATACATGTATATCCTCCATGTGTATTTCTGTTTAATATGATAGCTTACAATCAGGGTGTGAACCGATCCAGCTCACGACATTTCAAGGAACAATATTTGAAGGCACCTTCCAAGTCAAACTGGTAAAGGGAGGTTGTTTTGACCAAAATGTATTCAATATGGTTTAAATAGTAGGTATCAACTCTTTGATTGTAGTTTTTTTTACATAAAAATATGATTTTATAAAGGTTGAAAAAACATGATTCAATAGTATACTTATACTAGCCCAAACATGTAGATCACATGTGTAGGGTTACATGTGCAAAAATATTAACATTTTGAAATATTATAAGTTTCAACTAGAGGATTCCATACCCACGAGGTTAGCAATTCTTAACCTAAATTTAAAAAATATCAATGTGATAAATGAAATGAATGATTTTATGATCAAATGTGTCCTAGAAACGTAATATGAAAGCAGTTGGCTAAATGTAATTAATGGAATGTTAAGTGCATTTAAAAAAATAGCTGATAAACTATGTTTCGTATTATAAATTGCTCGAGTTTTTATTAAACTCCGGCTCAGATAACGAACACGATGGCCCGAAGATCTCCCTTCACATTAACAGTGCAAATAGATCTGGATATAGTTTAGATCATGGTTGATGTGATTCAGAATCCAAATTTTGAAGGAATTAATCTGAATCTAGATCAAAGTCTAACCAAGGTGTGATGAGGTAGAGTTGATCAAGGATCCAACTTTTATATGATGATATTGGATCAGGTAAAAAATGGTTGTAAACAAGCCTTTTTACATGTAAACACATGGGTGTTAAATCCATACTTGGGTGTAGACCAACACAAAATATTAATTCAAATCTGAATCCAAAAGTTCTCGCAATACGTTTGAATTTGATCTAATAACTTATTCATATATTATTTTAAGATCCATGGGCGAGAAAAATATGTTGGACCAGGATTGAAGATCAAATAAAATCAGGTCCATTTTGCACTACAATTTATTATTCAAGTTAATAGTGTTATGAACTTCAGGACAAGTTTGATGCACTCTTATCCGAGATCCTTCGCGCAGAATCATTTAAAGATGTCCATTGATCGAATCTACATCATATAATTCGGGTTGGGATTTTACATATGAATTTGACTGATATTGAATCTAAATATATGTAAAAATCTAGATACGGTTATGCATTTGTTCTTCATCTCAAATTGAATCTAACTCTAAACATGATTAACTGATATCCAATTAGCTAGGATTCAATAAGGATTACATTCAAACCAAATCTAATCTGTTTACATCCCTAAGAAACAGTGAATCTCAAGTCCTCTTAAACACAAAGATTTGAGATTCAAATTTTAATTGAAATCTATATACGAAAAATGATCCTACGACAAAAATGACACATTTTTTTTGAAATGCCCCAGATTTTTTGAGATTCCCTTATGTCCAAATTCATAATTTTTTGGCTTTAAAATAACATTTTTACCCTTCACACCAACAAATTTCCTCGAGATATACAAATTTTCTCTTAAATATTCAAATATGTGATTTTTCTCTCAAATATATGAATTTTCTTCTAAATATGTAAATTTTCTCTCAAATATGTGATTTTTCTCTCAAATATGTGAATTTTATCCTAAATATATGATTTTCTCTAAAATATATGATTTTCCTCTTGAGTTTTGCATGATATGTCACTACTCTCCAGATCTTTCAAACCTCTCACTAGAAACTATCTTTGCGCAATGTTTTTGCAAAACTCTTGAATTTCACATCAACTAACATGCGAATATGGCTAGTTTTCATTTCAACAAAATAAATTTGTATATCAAACGTGTGCATCTTCTTCATTTTGCAACCCCCATTGTTTTTGTTTGTATGAAACTCATCTTTCGACCTAACTTGAGAAGTTGATGTAAAGGATACTACAACCTCATCAAAATGCAAAAAAAAAAAGGGTTAGAGTTCTTTTAAAAAATAAAATGAACAAAAATGCTTATATATATGATTCAACAAGCAAGCAAATGTAAGCAAAATTCTCATGCTAAAAATTTGCGCAGATCGCTTCATATTTGTGGATATGCTTGAGGATATGTTATAAAAGAGATTCACATGATTCTATGCAAACTTCGCACTGTATATGCAGATTTAGTAAATATTTGTAAAGTTTTGACAAGTTTCAATTACAGAAAGTTTACGAATTTAGTTATGTGAATTTCGTTCTATTTGCAAAGTTATGACGAGTTTTTAGTTACAGAAAGTTCGTAGATTCAGTTATGAAGAGGTTTCTTTTTTTTACAAAACCCAACACCCCCTAACACCCTCCCATCTCTCTCCCTCGCCGAAAAACAAATCTGACACCCCCACCCCCTCTCTGACCCCTCTATGTATCTCTCTTCCTGTCTCCCTCTTTTCCCTCAACCCCCCCCCCTCTCTCATCTGATCGCTCGGACCACCAAGCCAAAATCTCCCTCTATCGATAAGTTCTCCTGCTGCCACCACCCCTCTTCTTTTCTTTTCGACTGGTCGTGGCCTGACCACCAGACTCTCTCCTGCCTAGACCTTTCAAATGAGTTGAGATTAGTTTGAACCGAGCCCAACTCAGTTCCCTTAGTTGAAGGACCAAACCTAGGCTCAGTCCTGTCACATTTGGGGACCAAACCTGGCTCGACGTTATAGCCAAGCGCTCTGTCCCTTTATCCCCTTTTCCCTGCTCTTTCGACTGACCGCTGGCCCTTTCCCCCTTGTTGGTGGATCGAGCCAGCTCAATCATGTCCCAGTTTGGGATCAAGCATGACTCAGCCTCACTACCAAGCCATCACCCCATCTTCTTGGTTGTGCTCGAGTAGCAGTAGCTTCTGTTACTTCTGTCTCGAGTCAGGCCAAACTGAGCTGGGCCTGGCTAAGGTCGAGCACAACCTGATTCGGTCCAACATTCTGGGTCGGCTCGAGTGCGTCGAGTCTGACTCAGGGTGGAGCCAACTCGGTCGGACCCTGCCAACCCTCCCTTTGGCTACTCTGTCAGGCACAACCAAGTCCGACTAGGTTCGGTTGGTCCGAATTAGGTTCATGTTCAACTCTTATTGTGTGGTCATCGCTTATTCCACAAAAATGAGAATTAATCTCGTTCTTTACACAATGCGACAAAAATCTTTTGAGCGCACCGTATTGAAACAACAGATGAGATACACTTATTGAGGCACATGCCTTTAAGAACCTATGCTCAAAATCGTCAGAGATTCAAACCATATCCGAGGTAAAAAAAGTTGCATAAAAGAACAATGTTGAAATACTTCTAACTTATATGTATTATATTAATGTTATATATATATATATATATATATATATATATATATATATATATATATATATATATATATATATATATGATTTCAACTCAATGATGCAGTTTTGCATATTTTAATCTATTTTAAATTATGTTATTTACTTTGCTATCGTGCTGTAATGTGCACAGACTCCAGCTTTCTGTAACTTATTTAGCTCGATGTGTGGTTTCACACATCAAGCCCTACTTTATGTTATTTACTTTGTCGTTGCGCTATAATATGCACATGCTTCTACTTACACAATTTGCTTAACTCGATGTATAGTTTGATACACCGGGTCTCTCTTTCACAATTTATTTAGCCTGATATGTGGTTTCACACATTGAGCCTTACTTTATGTCATTTACTTCGCCGTCGCGCTGTAATGTGCACTGCTTATGCTTTAATATGCAGTTTTGTGTATGCCTGCCTACTTTAGATTATACTAGTATGCATTTAAAGATGTAGATTTGTGTATACTTGTCGAAACTCGATTTTTAAAAGATTTCACATGCAAAATTTTAAGCTCACACTATCCGATGTCTCAGAAAGCAAAATAAGTGTTTTGCATTTGCATATTCGCAACTGAGTTTTCTCTTCGAACCAACATAATAAAAAGGCTTCGACTACGTAGCCTTCGATGGTACGTACGCCAAAACCTTTTTTTTGTATCCGGAATGACTAGGATATTTCTCAGCCTAAGGTATGGGATATTGAAAATTTTAAAATATTGTTTGGATTTCTTTCTGAGAAACCAATATCTTTCTCATCATAGTAGTACTATCAGACATGCACGACGTGTTAGTATGATAATGTTTGGACTGAATGTTATGGTAACCTCGTAGTGCGACAATACACGATGATTAAAAAAAATCGCATAGATAGAGATGATCACCTTCATAGGCAAGATGCTCAATTTGGTTTAATAGACCAGAGCATATTGAATGGGTTATCAGATAAAATAAGAATTGACATATCCATTTATTCTTTGGTTTTGTCAAGAGAGATGATGGGATGATATAAAAACTCTGATGGACAAGTTGTTAATAACTACACTCCTCGAGTAGCAATGACTCGGTGTCCCCGGTCATTAGAGTTAGGGGACTGGGCAACCAAATATTATCCTAGGTGGTAGATCCCAATGCTTTTGTAGAAGTTCAGATGCATCCCCCTGTAACAAGTGGCCTATGGGGAATTCTCTCTCTATCATTTAGTCGTCCCCTTAGAAGCAAACTCAACTAGTTGTTTGAGGTACTAAAATACATGAAATAATAAACCTTCGAAATAGTCTCAGTTATATGTACGTTTATCTTGTGCATACCCATAGGTCAGTAATTATCGAAATAAGATTACCATTATCATCTTGACTTATTCTGAAACTACATGTTGTAAAATAACACATATGTTAGTCTTGTTCTAATTTTTTATATTTATGCACCTACGAGGCTTTTATAAGTTTGATTCATTTTATGGGATACAGGTGATGATTCGGTTGATGCGGCAGGCGATGTCGCAATGACGTGATGATATCAAGAACCCACTCTCTCTCTGTTATTTTGCGCATGAGCACATTTTGTATTTTTTTATATGGGTTTCTTTTGTAATACCTCATTTTGTTTAAACTTTAATTATCAAAAACCTCATTTTGAGTCTATCTGGTTTCAATGATTGTATAGAGATACAAATATATTATGTAAAGGAAGGTTCGCCTGTAAGGCGCCCAAGGTCTGCTGACTTGTTCTTTCAAACATTGTTTTTCGCTGAACTATCATTTTAAACTTTGAAAAAAGATTGATTGCAAAGTTCAAATTTTTCCTAAAAGTTTACAAGTTCAAGATTTTTGGGCGTTACAACTTATTTAAACCCGACACCCCTTGACTCTTTCCCGTTTCTCTCCCTCGCCAGAAAACAAAACTATCACCCATCTATCTCTCTCCCTCACCGAAAAACAAACCTGACACCCCCCAATCTCTCTCCCTCACCGGAAAACAAACCTGACACCCCCAGTCTCTTTCGCCCCTTTTTCGTAACCCCCTTTTGCTGGAGCTCGCCGCTCATCGAACCTTGCCTTTTCTTGTCGATAAGTTCTCTCTCTCTGCTCTCTCTTTGTGATCGCCGCCCACGACAGTCGTGGTCCGACCATTCCCCCACCCCGTCTCTCTAGTTCTCTCGGCTAAACCCCCAATGGTGGGGGTTTAGTTTGAAAACACCCCCTCCCCTACCCCCATCTATCTCTCTCCCTCTTGCTTGGTTTGGCCGGATGGAGGGGTCTAGCCACCTCCACCCGACCCCCCCCCCCTTTTCTTTTTCTCTATGAGGATGGCAGCAGTAGCAGTGTTGCTGTCACCATTGGTTGGCTGACCGGAGGGGCTGACTAACGTCGTTGCCTCTTCCTACCACCACCCCTCTTCTTTTCTTTTTGGTTGGCCACGACGGCCACTGCCTCCGACAGTGGCCTGATAGCCAACCTCCCATTTTCCCCTTTCTGTCAGCCAACCACTGTGGCCATTGGCTCCGACAGTGACCTGGCCGTCGGCCTCTCGGTGTTGACCGCTGGTCGTGGTGGCCACTGCCAGAGGCCGTCAGCCTCTTAGTGTTGATTGCACGACTCAGCTTGATTATCGAGCCATCACCCCGTCCAATTGGTTGTGCTCTAGTAGCAATAAAAGTTGTTGTTGTTGTCTCGAGTTGGGCTCGGCTAAGACCGAGCTTAGTGTGATTTGATCCAGAATCCCGGGTCAGCTTGGGTGCGCCGAGTCTGACTCAAGGCCGTGCCAGTTAGGTCAGACCCTATCAGCCTTCCCTCTAC
The DNA here is from genome assembly GCF_984573655.1 of Nuphar pumila. Taxonomy (NCBI): domain Eukaryota; kingdom Viridiplantae; phylum Streptophyta; class Magnoliopsida; order Nymphaeales; family Nymphaeaceae; genus Nuphar; species Nuphar pumila. The sequence continues at coordinate 86,839,549 of NC_143261.1, forward strand.
TTGCTCTGTCATGCACAACTGACTTGAGCACGACTAGCATCGAGCCTAGCTTGGTTCTCCTTGCCCGGACCCGGCCAGTCGTCGAGATCGACTCGGCCTTGCACTCCAGATTCCTTGCATTCTTTTGAATCGAGCCTGACTTAGTCGGATAGGCCCGAACTAGGTTTAGGTTCAACCCCTATGGCGTGATCATCGCTTTTTCTACAAAAAATGAGAATTCAACCTCATTTTTTATGCAGTGCAACAAAAATCTTTTGAGCACACCACATCCGCTTAATGGATGCGACATGCTTACCGAGGCACAAGCCTTTAAGAACCTATACTCCGAATCATGAGAGAACTAGACCATCTCTGAAGTAGGAAAAAGTTGCATACAAGAAAAATGTGAGAATACTTCTAACTTATATGTATTATTTTTATATTATATGTGTGTGTGTGTGTGTTTTAACTCAAGAATGTAGTTTTTTATATTCTTGTTTATTTTAAATTACATCATTTACTTTATCATCGTGTTGTAATGTTTATGCCATTTATTTATGTTGTAGTACTATAATGTGTACAGACACCTGCTTATGTAATTTACATAGCTTGATATATAGTTTCATACACCAAACCTCGCTTACACAATTTATTTAGCTTGATATGTGGTTTCACACATCAAAACTTGCATTATGTCATTTACTTTGCTATCGTGCTATAATGTCCACATGCTTATGCTTTAATATATATATGTATTCTATGTACATATATAATATTGTAAAGTACACAGTTTTGCATATGTCTGCCTACTTTAAATTATACTAGTATGTATTTAAAGACACGGATTTGCGCATCATCATCGAAACTTGATTTTTAAAAGATTTTACATGCAAGATTTCAAGCTCGCATTATTCGATGTCTCGAAAACCAAAACAAATATTTAGCATTTGCATATTCGCAACTGAGTTTTCTCTTCAAACCAACATAACAAAAAAGCCTCAACTACGTAGCCTTCGGTGGTACGTACGTCAAATCCTTCTTTTATGTTTTCGGAATGACTCAGATATTTCTCAACCTAAGGTACAAGATATTGAAAATTTTCAAATGTTTTGTTTGGGTTTCTTTCTGAGAAACCAATATCTTTATCATCGTAGTAGTACTATCAGACATGCATGACATGTTAGTAAGACGATGTTAATACTGGAAGTTTATAGTAACCTCATAGTGCAACAATGCACGATGATTAAAAAAAAATCGTATAAATGGAGATGATCTCTTTCACAGGAAAGATGCTTGATTTGATTTAAAAGACCAAAGCGTATTGAATGGGATGACAGATAAAATAAGACCTGACGTACACATTTATTCTTTGGTTCTGTCAAGGGCGATGATAGGATGATACAAAAACTCTCATGGATAAGTTGTTAATAACTATGCTCCTCGAGTAGCAATGACTCGGTGTCCTCGGTCATTGGAGTTAGGGGACTGGGCTATCAAATATTATCCTAGGTGGTAGATCTCAATGACTTATGCAGAAGTTCAGATACATCCCCTTGTAACAAGTGGCTTATAGAAAATTCTCTATCGGTTATTTGGTTGTCCCCTTAGGAGCGAACTCAACTAGTTGTCTGGAGTACTAAAATACATGGAATAATAAACCTCTGGAACAGTCTCAATTGTTTCTACATTTATCCTAACACACCCATAGGTCAGTAATTATCAAAACAAGATTACCATGTTCATCTTTACTTATTCTGAAACTATATGTTATGAAATAACACATATATTAGTCTTGTTCTGATTTTTGATATCTTTGCACCTACCAGACTTTCATAAGTCTGACCTATTTTATGGGATTCAGGTGATGATTAGGTTGATGAGGCAGGCGAAGCGCAATGACGTGATGAGAACAAGAACCCACTCTCTCTCTCTCTCTCTCTGTTGTTTCACTCCTGAGCATATTTTATAATTTTTTATATGGGTTTCTTTTGTAATACCTCCTTTTATGTAAACTTTAATGATAAAAAAACCTCATTTTGAATCTTTGTGGTTTCAATGATTGTATGGAGATACAAATCCATTGTGTAAAAGAAGGTTCACCTGTAATGCACCCAAAGTCCGCTAAGTTGTTCTTTCAAACAATGTTTTTTGTTGAACTACCATTTTAAACTCTAAAAAAGGATTGATGACACAGCATCAATTTTTTTCTAAAAAGTTTACAAGTTCAAAATTTTGGGGCATTGTAACTTTGGTATCAGAGTAACAGATAGTACAATGATTCTTGATCATCTGACATCTGCAATGCATTGTAAATATTTTGCTTCACTCTTTTTGTATATATCTTGATTAAGAAAATATGTTTTGGTTTAGATGTCTTACAATGAGATGGGCAAAGCAATAAATGCCTTGACTGAAGCAGTTGAACAACTTCATTTGATTGTTTAGAACATGAATCATAGGATAGATAAGTTGGTTTACGAAAACACCAATCGAATATGACCTGATAACATGATGAAATGCCATCAAGCTCACTCGGGTCAAATGTGCCCCGAGAATCTTGTTAATTATATCTTCTATGGTGAGATGGACCATTCTGTGGAAGAATGCCATCTTAAATGGGGTCATGACAAGAAGCAGTTGGTCACGTAAGGCCTTAAGGATAAAGCTTCATCCGTAAGAGGTTCTTCTGGTATACCTAGACTGGTTGAATACTCAACAGACTCAATGAGGATACAAGGCAACATGTCTTCCAACTACTCGCCAAACTCATTATATTATATGCCTACATTCCCCTACATGCCTGGATCACCTATTGACACTTCAACCTTACTCCCCTCTCCCCCCGGCAAGGTTAGGTGCACGAGTATTGCGAGGAGCAGTGTTAAGTAGTACTTGAACCATTCTTCGGGGGGGGGGGGGGGGAGGGGGTTGTCCGGTGGAGGGGTTGAACCACCTTCACCCGACCCCCCTCCCCATTTTTTTTTTCTCCTTGAAGACGGGAGCGGCACCAGTGTTGTTGTCGCCTTTGGGTGGCTGGTCGAAGGGGCTGGCTAACGCCACCTCCTTCTATTGCCACCACCCCTCTTCTTTTCTTTTCGGTTGGCCGTCGGCCTCCCAGTGTTGTCCGCTGGCTCTCTCCCTTTCCCCTTATTGGTGGACCAAGCCAGCTCGGTTCTATCCTAGTTTGGGACCGGGCACGGCTCGGTCTGACTGCCAAGCCATCACCCTGTCCCCTTGGTTGTGCTCTAGCAGCAACAAAAGTTGTTATTGTTGTCTTGAGGTGGGCCTGGCTAAGGATGAGCTTAGTCCGATTTGGTCCAGCATCTTGAGACAACTCAGGAGCACCGAGTCTGACTTAGGGCGGTGCCAGCTCGGTCGGTCCCTGTCAACCCTCCATTTGCCTGCTCTGTCACGCATTGTCGAGCTGAGCATGACTAGCACCGAGCCCAGCTTGATTCTCCTTGCCCTGATCCAACTAGTCGTCGAGATCGGCTCGACCTTGCACTCTGGGTTCCTTGTGTCCTTTTGAATCGAGCCTGACTTGGTCTGGTTTGCCTGAAGTAGGTTCAGGTTCAACCCCTACGACATGATCATCGTTTCTTTTACAAAAAATGAGAATTTAATCTCAGTTTTTATGTAGTGCGACAAAAATATTTTGAGTGCACCACATTGGCTCAACGGATGAGACATGCTTACCGAGGCATAAGCCTTTAAGAACCTACACTCGAAATTGCCAGAGATCTAGATGATCTCTGAGATAGGAAAAAGTTGCATACGAGAACAACATTAAAATACTTTTAACTTATATGTTATATATATATATGCTTTTAACTCATTGATGCAGTTTTGCATATTCTTGCCCATTTTAAATTATGTCGTTTACTTTGTCGTCACATTGTAATGTACACAAACTCCAGTTTTCTATAATTTATTTAGCTCAATGTGTGTGTGACACATCGAGCTATGCTTTATGTTATTTACTTTGCCACTGCGCTATAATGTGCACAGGCTCCTGCTTACACAATTTACTCAGCCTGATGTACGGTTTCGTATACCAGGCCTCGCTTATAAAATTTATTTAGCTCGGTGTATAGTTTCACACATCAGGCCTTGCTTTATGTCATTTACCTTGATATCATGCTGTAATGTGCACATGCTTATGCTTTAATATATATGTGTTATATATATATATAATATTTTAAAGTACATAGTTTTGCGTATGTCTGCCTACTTTAGATTACGCTAGTATGTATTTAAAGATGCAGTTTTGTGCATCCTTGCCGAAATTCCATTTTTAAAACATTTCACATGCGAGATTTTAAGCTCGCATTATCTAATTGAGTTTTTTCTTTGAACCAACATAACAAAAAGGCCTTGACTATGTAGCCTTCGGTGGTACGTATGTCATATCCTTCTTTTCTGTATTCGAAATGACTCGGATATTTCTCAACCTAAGGTACGGGATATTGAAATTTTTTAAATGTTATGTTTGGTTTTTTTTTTAGAAATCAATATCTTTCTCATCGTAGTAGTACTATTAGACATGCATAACATGTTAGTACGATGATGTTTGGACTGAAGGTTTATAGTAACCTCGTAGTGCGATAATGCACGATGATTAAAAAAAATTACATAAATGGAGATGATCGCTTTCACAGGCATGATGCTTAATTTAGTTTAAAAGACAAGAATATATTGAATGGCTTGTCAGATAAAATAAGACTTGACGTACCCATTTATTCTTTAGTTCTGTGAAGAGAGAGGATAGATGGTATACAAACTCTAATGGACAAGTTGTTAACAACTACGCTCCTCGAGTAATAGTGACTCGATGTCGCCAGTCATCGGAGTTAGGAGACTGAGCTACTGAATATTATCTTAGGTAGTAGATCCTAATGACTTCTGTAGAAGTTTGGATGCATCCTCCTGTAACAAGTGGCTTCTGGGAAATTCTCTCTCGATTATTTGGTTGTCTCCTTAGGAGCGGACTCAGCTAGTTGTAGAGGTACTAAAATACATAGAATAATAAACCGCCAGAACAGTCTCAGTTGTTTCTACGTTTATCCTGTGCATACCCATAGGTCAGTAATTATCAAAACAAGATTACCATACTCATCTTTACTTATTCTGAAATAACACATATAGTAGTTTTGTTCTGATTTTTTATATCTATGCACCTACGATATTTTCATAAGTCTGACCCATTTTATGGGATATAGGTGATTATTAGGTTGATGCGGCAGGTGAGGCGCGATGAGGTGATGATATCAAGAACTCACTCTCTCTATTGTTTCGCTCCTGGGCATATTTTATAACTTTTTATAAAGGTTTCTGTTGTAATACCTCATTTTGTGTCAACTTTAATTATCAAAAACCTCATTTTGAATCTATGTGGTTTCAATGATTGTATGGAGATATAAATCCATTGTGTAAAAGAAGGTTTGCCTGTAATGCGCCTAATGTCCCTTGACTTGTTCTTTCAAACACTATTTTTTGCTGAACTACCATTTTAAACTCTTAAAAAGAATTGATTGCAAAGCTTCAAATTTTTCTTAAAAAGTTTACAAGTTCAGGATTTTGGGGCATTACAAGTTATGCAAACTTCATTTTATATATGCAAATTTAGTGAAATATTTGTGAAGTTTTGACAAGTTTTAGTTATAGAAACTTCACAGATTTGGTTATGCGAACTTCATACTATATATAGAAGGTTAGTTTGTGAAGTTTCGATAGATTTTAGTTACAAAAAGTTTGCATATTTGGTTATGCAAACTCCATACTATATATGCAAAGTTAGTAAAATATTTGCGAAGTTATGACATATTTCGATTACAGAAAGTTTATAGATTTGATTATGCGAACTTCGTATATATATATATATATATGCAAATTTTTGAGATATTTGAGTTACATAAAGTTCACACATTTGGTTATGCGAACTTCGCATTATATATGTGAATTTAGTGTAATATTTATGAAGTTACAATACGTTTCATTTATAAGAAGTTCATAGATTTTGTTATACAAACTTTATACCATATATGTGAATTTAGTAAAATATTTGCGAAGTTTCAACATGTTTCAGTTATAAAAATGGTTATGCAGATTTTGTGAGGTATACAAGAAAAAACGGGTGAATCCACCTTTTAGTGAGAGTTTGCAATACCCGGAGAGAAACTTTAGGAGGTTCACTCTTGTGAAGGTTAAAATGGTTTTAAAAAAGTTAGACATTACAAATTTGGACATGTGCCAAATTTCGAAAATTGTAAGGCATTTTTAAAAATATGTCATTTTTGTAGTATGTATATATATATATATATATATATATATATATATATATATATATATATATATATATATATATATATATATATATATCCAACCCAAAGAAAAAGCGTCCTGTCAAATATATATGTATTTCTAATTATCCAATCTCAAATCCTATTTCAAACTTACCCTAAAACCCACAACAATGTCATTTTGAGATTCCGTCACTTTAATTAGCCCAACTAGAGCTTAAACTGTGTTTAAGCATTTGCCTGGTCTGGTGCTTCCCAACTCGGACCCGGAGGAGAATTGAGACATTGTTGGTCCCATGACTGCTTCAAAAGAAAATCTCTAAGCCTACATTTCGGACCTAGATCAACTTTGTTTACTTCACCTACGATAGTTCTTAGCCAAGTTCAAAATCCAACTGTTTCAACGAAGACCCAAATTCGGCCTGTTCTCAAGATGTGGCCAGTCTGGTTAGATGGATCCAGATCCAAATTTCATCCATCATAGTTGGATCCTTGCAGATCCAATCTACAGACATAACCATGGATTACATACCATTAAAAAGAAAAACATACAGTTTTTTATGCTTGCATGGATCATTTGATTCAAAATTGGACGAGGTCCCAACGGGTACTGAGATGGCTTGGGAATGCAAATGGATTGGGTTTGCTGGGACCCCAATCCGTAGCCGGCACCTTGTATATAGATTTAAATGTAAAACTAGGGGTGCACAAGAGTCGGGGCTCAAGCCGAGTTTAGACTAAAAAGGCTCGCTAGGTAAAAAGATATATGTTCAAGATCGGCTTAAGCTCAAGCCGAACTTGAACACAATGTACAAAACCTGGCCCGGGTCAAGCTCAGCTCCACGTGCAGCCCTATGTAGGAACTGAATGGTGCATTCAGATCATATATGAATTTAACCAGCCAGATTTTTTGGATTTAGATTTGGATTCTTATCACAATTCTTGTTAGTTTTGTGTTTGGATGTGGATAAAATTCGACCTATTTGTGCCTTAAGGTTAAATATAAAAAATTGAATTAAAAACAAAAACTATAAAAATAAGAAAGTCAGTTTTTCTAAGATCATAAAATATCAGTTTTTCTAAGATCATAAAATATCTTCATAACATTGTGTTATTAAAATTTAAAAAAAAAAATCCAAAGGGTTTGGCATAGTGGGATGTGGGGGGGGGGGGGGGGGGGGGGGCTTAGACTGTTTGACCGATAGTCAAGGTTCAAATCCCATGAGCATCACCCCCGCGAAAGCCTAAGCTTGGTGACTCTTTAGAGTCGAGGGGTTAGAACTTGGAGTTTTACACTGACATGGACACAGACCATAAGTGTTGAGAAACTCTATTTTGATGTCACATAATATGATACACTGTCGTATTTGATTTTATATAATATGATAATATGTCTTCTTGAAAAATGTTATATTATGACTGAATATGTTTTGCCTTATATCTAACGAGTATTTGATGCAAGGATATCTCACTCAAAAAGGATGAAGACCTCCTGTTCAAGTACAACTATGATGCAATCATACTCCTTGAAGAAAAAGCTTGATGAGCCATGCATTTCTAAAGACCATCTAAAGAGATCGGCTACCTCAAGTTGAAGATTTTTTTCTTCTTTAGAGTCATATGTAACAGAACCTTTAGAAACATGCATATTGCATATTACATACTCATTCATAAAAGCTATTTCATAAAAGTATACGATAGTTTCAAAAAAGACCTTTTTGAAAACCAATAATTGTACCTTCTTGCAAACCTTTATGGAAAAGGTATTTTGACATGATATAATTCATGATTTCAAAAAGCAATAATTGTACCTTCTATCATATACAAGACAACTTGAATAGTAATGATTTTAAAAGTAGGAAAAAGACAAAATGTAACGCCCCGGATTTCCAAAACAAAGCTAAGTTAAAATTTTCATGAATTTCTTTTTTTTTTCTTTGCAGCGGAACTTAGAAAAGCTTTTAGCAGCGGAATAAGACGATAATGAGTCATCAGTTTTAGAAAACCCCGAGCACGTTGCAGGTATGTGGCCAAGCAATTCATTGACCACCAAGGTGTTCCATTTTATCGAAAACTCATATTTATTACAACACTACTGCTTAGAAAAGCAGTGTAGGTTCAATAAAAGGAAGCAGTACAACTCTGTCTAGAGAAACCCTGGAACTCGATGCCGCCTTGCTCCGCATATCGCCACGCAGGTCCAACACCTGAAATCCCCATAAAACGAGGTCAGAACCACTGATGGTCTGGTAAGCATGCAATCATGTAACCATTCAACTCAAGCACGATAATGAACACTCACGGTCGCAATGCGCAATAACGACGCTCAAGCCTCCAAGACTTAGCGTATATTGCAGGAGCCTCCTCAGAGCTATGAGTTGAACATCCGTTCGAGTCTTCATGACTTAGAGCAAGCCTTTTCAGGGCTGTGATTTGAATAGCCGCATAAGTCTCCACGACTTAGCCATGACCTCTTCCGGGTCTCAAAGTGATGTCTAGCTCAAGTCTTCATACTTGGCACATCCGTATCCCACGCATCTAAGGACAACTCCTCGAGCTTCGCTTAGTCGTGCGGATACAACACGGGTCTTTGCCCAGTCGGTCCAGTAGTATACCGAACATGACACCTTCACAAAGGTTATGCAGGACTGACTCAACACGTCATCCACTCATACATTCAAAGCATCGTTGTACCTAGAACTAATGCATTGTTTGATAATTAACCGCTCCCGCCTTTGGTACGCAGGTAGAGCTATTGTCCGGGCATCAACGCGACGTTCTGGGGGTTGATTATTCTATGTATTTTAGATACCCCAGAGGCCTGTTGACCCTATCCATAGTAGGGCAGTGTGTTTCAACTGGGAGAATCCTACTAGGCCCATATTCGGATGCATCCTCTACTTGCAGTAGTTGGGTTCAATTCTTAGATCTTAAGGATAACCACGACCCCAAAACCCATGAGTGACTGAGGCCATCGTGGACTCTATCAGGTCCAAAGTAAAATACATGTCACTCAAGGCTGTACCATCACTGTCATTCCACAGTGAGCATAATTCCTGAAGGGGTCTGCCAGTCTTACAATTACTTGGACAGAATATGCATGCCATTTAGGCAGCCCGTGCTTTCAGCACTACGGGAGTATGTACCCGACCCCATTCAGTCTTCCCCAACACAGTCATTACTGAGGAGGTACCCCTAACACGATCTTCAACCGCGGGGTATGTGCGACCTTAAGTCCTATTGATATGCATGCAGAACACCGCTCTTTGGCACTTCGGCCACCACGAGCATCACACCTCTTTGGGTGGAAACAACACACTCTGGCTCTTCGGCCCTTACGAGTCTGGTTGTGTAACCGTTCTCAATGAGCATGCATATGACTCGATCTAAATAGATCGGCTACTCGGCGTATTTTTACGCAACGAGTCCAAACCTAGCCAAGGCGCAACCTCTACTCCGGCTCAGCGGCCCTTACGAGCAAGGTGCCCTTGCAGGCACAAGGATACAAGCCGATCTGGCATCGTTCCATCAACGGACATCATTATGCCGTTCCATTGGTTTCGGCAGCTCTTCTGCCAACCATTTCGTCAGCACCTCCCCTGCTCTACCGGCAGTGGTGCGACGAACCCTTCTACGTTGTAGAGGGCAAACCATGAACTGGGTAGCACTCTGCTATATGTCAGAGTATCCTGCTACGTTCTTTCTGAGCTATTCTTAGCTTCTTCAGAAATTTCAGCAGCACCTCCTCTCTTTTACGGAGAAAGCGTGCGTTTCTTTTATCCATTTCAGCGGCATCTCCCCTCTTTGGTAGGAAATCGCCACGCTTAATTCGGGAAATGGATGTGCACCGTTGTGCGTACTTTGCATCCATCAAGGTTGCGGGAACCCTGAGCCATAGCCAGGCCATACGTAATTAACTTAGTCTTTACGTAAAGAGCATTTTGCCAAAAACCGAAGCCTTTCCAATAGGGGCTTCTTTCGTCAAGCAGAATCTTGAACGAGGAGCGGTCAAGGAATCGCATGGGCGATTTGGAGTTTGATCTCCATTTGAACGCTCATTTATGCGCTATATATGTAGTATAAGCAGAAGCCTGTGCTTTATACAGCGGCGGCGTAAAGAAATGCATATACTATTGTTCAGGGTGTGTAACTGAACGAAATATTCTACATATATAACAAAGCAGAAGCCTTGGCATCGTTCGACGCGACGGCGTAAGTAAAGACATTGCAGAAAGCAGGAGCCTTGGCATCGTTCGACGCGACGGCGTAAGTAAATGCATAATCGGAAGTGCAGAAATCGGAAGTGCAGAAAACAGGGAGCCTTGGCATCATACGATGCGACGGCAAAGGTAAATTACATAGCCTGTGCGATATAAGACGCGTCGGCAGAATCAGCAGATATACACCTAGATCCGTATCCAACGATAGTTACGAGGCGAGCGGGTGAACACCGAAGTGTCCTAAAGGGCTCAACCAAGAACTAAAGCGAGATACCATTTTGAAGAACGCATATACTGCGTGTTTGAACATAGATATATCCGACGATAGTTACGAGACGAGCGGGTGAACACCGAAGTGTCCAAAAAGGGCTCAATCAAGAACTAAAGCAAGATACTACTTCAGAAAGTATATTCTATATACAAACAGTCAAATACTTGAGAGAGATGGATCAACGAAGCGAACTTACTTCAAATCGTGAAAGAAACGGCTCCGGGTTGCTTCTTTGGCTTCGAGCCTTCCTTCGAGAGGTCAGACTAAGTCAGATGAAGCTGACTTAGTTGAGAAAGAGGTAGAGTAGGTCAAGCTACTCAACCTAAGTGGTTTGAACCAAACAGGGTTCGATCCAAGTCAACTGGGTTCAGCAGGTTCGAACTCAGCTCAAGTAGGCTAAGTCTGGGTTCAGAAATCCAAACCGGAATCTGGACCAAAAAGGACTTTGACTTTGACTTTAAACCCAACTAGGTTCAAGTCAAGTCAACTGGGTTTGGACCAGGTCAAGTGGGTTCAGACCCAGGTCAGGTGGGTTAGGACCAGGCTAGGCTGGCTAAGACCAGGTCAAGTGGGCTAGGCTAGGTCAAGTGGGCTCAAGCCTACTGGGGGAGGTTTTTAGAAAGTAGGAGAGAGAAAGAGGAGGCAAGAGGAGGGGGGGTCGATTTTTTTAAAGGGGGAGGGCCCCTTTTTATAGCTTTTTAAAAGGCATATTCCATGGAATATGCTTTTTTTTAAAAGGAATATGCTTTGGCATATTCTTTGGAATATGCTTGGAATATTCCTTGGAATATTCCTTGGAATATTCCTTGGAATATTCTGGGAATATTCCAGATATTTGCTGAGAAAAGATTCTTGTGGGTCCCACCAAGATTCTCGTGGGTCCCGCAAAAATGTCGACTTTTCAGCATTTTTTTCCGAAAAATTCTGAGTACGCCATTCCCTTTGTATTGACGTAACTAAGAAAGTTGGCTCGCAGGAATCCTTTGATTTTATTCAGGTAGGAAGTTATGGCTTCCAGAGTATTTGAGCATATATTCGTGAATCAACGAATATCCTAAGTATAACTGGCTCGCAGGAATTGATTCGTTTTGCATTCTGAGAAGAAATGTTATTTTTACCGGTAAATGCCTCATGAATTTTATTCAGATATTTTCTGAAAAATTGCAGGTCTTACATCATTACCCCCTTAAAGGAATTTCGTCCGCGAAATTCAGCTAAGAGTACAAGGTGAAGAGTTCAGGATATTTATCCCGCATATCCGATTCAGGCTCCCAAGTGCAATCATCGATTCCATGATGCTGCCACCTCACTTTAACAAGTGGAATGACCTTCGTTCTTAGCACTTGCTCCCGTCGGTCCATGATCTCCACTGGCCTTTCTTCTACCGTCATATCTTCTCGGATGTCAATGTCTTCATGTTGAATGACGTGAGAAGGATCATGAACGTACTTTCTAAGCATTGATACGTGAAATACATCATGTATTTGCGCGTATTGTGGTGGCAATGCTACTCGGTAGGCAGTCTCTCCGATCCGGCTCAAAACTTCGAAGGGACCAACGAATCTGGGGCTGAGCTTCCCCTTCTTTCCAAAATGAAACACACTCTTGGTTGGAGAGACCTTGATAAAAACCTTATCTCCAACCGCAAAAGTGAGTTCCCTACGCCGCTGATCGGTGTAGCTCTTCTGTCGACTCTGAGCAGTCAGTAGCTTCTTTCTGATCATGTGGACTTGCTCAGTATAATGCTGCAACACAATGGGCGAGTCCAAGGTTCGCTCACCCACTTCACCCCAATGGATTGGTGATCTACAGGGTCGTCCATACAAGGCTTCATACGGCGCCATCCCGATGCTAGCGTGGTGGCTATTATTATAAGCAAATTCAGCCAACGCTAGGTGGGAATCCCAATCACCTTTCCATTCCAGCATACAGGCTCTTAGCATATCTTCAAGAGTCTGTATGGTTCGTTCTGATTGCCCATCTGTTTGGGGATGGAATGCTGTACTGAACTTGAGTTTCGTCCCCAGGGCTTTCTGAAGCTGCTCCCAAAAGTGAGAGGTGAACTTCGGGTCACGATCGGATATGATCGAAATCGGCACTCCATGGAGTCTAACGATTTCCCGAATGTAGATCCCTGCCAATCGTTCAGTTGAGTATCGAGTGTTGATTGGCAGGAAGTGAGCAGACTTGGTGAGTCTGTCCACGATCACCCATATCGAATCGTGTTGTCTCTTGGATCGAGGCAATCCAACGATGAAATCCATCGTAATGCCTTCCCATTTCCATTCTGGAATCTCGATCCGTTGCATCTTTCCACCAGGTCGCTGATGTTCGATCTTAACTTGCTGGCAGATCAAACACTTCGAGACAAACGTAGCCACATCACGCTTCATACCCTTCCACCAGTACTTCCTCTGCAAATCTCGGAACATCTTCGTACCTCCAGGGTGAATGGTGTACTTGCTATTATGAGCCTCCTGGAGTACTTCCTGTCTTAGCTCAGGGTTATTTGGAACCCAAATTCTTTCTTCCATCCATATTCCTCCATCTTCTTTCAAATGGAAGAAAGTGTTATCTTTTTCAGCACGAGCTTTTAATTCCAAGTACTGGGGATCCTTGAACTGTTTGGCTACGATGCGATCGAGGAACTCAATGTGGATCGTCAAACATGACATTTGGATTCTACCTGAATCAGCCAAAAATGGCTTCCACTTGACGAAATCCTCCATCAACTTCTATTGTCCGGTTAGGCTGGCCAGAGTGCCAACAGTCTTGCGACTAAGGGCATCTGCTACAACATTCGCCTTTCCAGGGTGATAGGAAAGCGTGAATTCATAGTCTTTGAGGAATTCCAGCCATCGCCTTTGCCGCATATTGAGTTCTTTTTGAGAAAAGAGGTATTTTAGGCTTTTATGGTCCGACATGACCTCAAATTTCTCTCCATACAGGTAGTGTCGCCAGATTTTAAGCGCGAACACTACCGCGGCAAGCTCCAAGTCGTGGGTTGAATAGTTTTTCTCATGGACCCTCAACTGTCGTGACGCATAGGCGATTACTTTGCCATGCTGCATCAACACACAACCCAGACCTGTTCCCGAGGCATCGGTATAAGCAACGAAGCCTCCCTGACCAGAAGGTAAGGTAAGGACAGGGGCAGTGGTAAGCCTCTGTTTGAGAACCTCAAAGCACTCCTTACACTGGTCAGTCCATTCAAACTTGACTCCCTTTTTAAGTAATTTCGTCATCGGTACGGCGATTCGGGAGAAGTCTTGTATGAACTTCCGATAATATCCGGCAAGTCCAAGGAAGCTACGGACCTCAGTGATATTTTCTGGCTGCTTCCAGTCCATCACAGCTTCCACCTTCGCAGGATCCACTGCGATTCCATCTTTTGAGATCACATGACCAAGGAACATCACTTTATCTAGCCAGAATTCACATTTTGAAAACTTAGCATAGAGTTGGTTATCTTGAAGGGTTTTCAAGATGATTTTCAAGTGCTCCACGTGTTGTTCCTTGTTCTCAGAATATACGAGAATGTCATCAATAAAGACGATGACAAAGCTATCCAAATATGGTCTGAATATCCGGTTCATTAGATCCATAAAGGCAGCAGGCGTATTAGTGAGTCCGAAGGGCATTACTACGAACTCATAATGGCCGTATCTCGTTCTGAAGGCAGACTTGGGTATATCCTCTTCCTTTACTCTGAGCTGATGGTACCCAGACCTGAGGTCGATCTTGGAGAACACCCTCGCTGTTCTGAGTTGATCGAATAAGTCCTCAATCCGAGGCAACGGGTACTTATTTTTAACAGTTGTCTGGTTAAGCATCCGATAATCGATGCATAACCGAAGGGATCCATCCTTCTTCTTTACAAATAGTACCGGGGCTCCCCACGGTGACACACTCGGTCGGATGAACCCTTGTTCCATCAGTTCTTCCAACTGACACTTCAACTCACTGAGTTCAGCTGGCGCCATTCGATACGGGGCTTTGGATATCGGCGTTGTTCCAGGTAAGGATTGAATTCCAAATTCAACCTCACGAAGTGGCGGAAGTCCTGGCAATTCCTCAGGAAACACATCGGGAAACTCCCGCACCACTTCCAAACTCTCAAGGGGTTGGTCATTGGATTTTTCCACCGAAAGACTCAACAGGAAGGCCACACAACCCTTCCTAAGGTATTTTTGTACCTTAAGTGTTGATATGAGCCTTTTCTGTGGAACTGGTTTGGATAACCGGTACTCCATCTTAGGCAATCCGGGTCGAGATAGAATCACTCTGCCCTCGCGGCACAGAATCTTGGCATTATTCTGAGCCAACCAATTCATTCCCAGAATGACATCGTACTGTACCATATCGATCAGGATGGCGTCAGTAGGCAAGTGTTGCCCTGCTATCTCAATATCCAAATTTTTCACACACCGGATACATTTGGTGCGTGAACCCAACGGGTTATATACTTCGATCATTTTATCAATCGGTTGCACCGAAGCGTGGAGTTGTTCGGTGAAATCGTCAGAGATAAACGTATGAGTAGCACCACAATCAAACAAGACGTAAGCTGCATGTCCATTAACAGGTACGGTGCCTTCAATCAGGTCACCATTTTCGACTTGTTCAGTCGTTACAGCATATACACGACCTGCAGCAGGCCTTTGTTCTACTCTAGGTGGAGGTCGTTGAAACTGAGAACGTTGTGGTGCAGGTCGAGAGGGTCCGGCAGATCCGGCACTACTCCTCTGTTCATCTGCAGCCTTCTTGGCGCAATCTCTTATAAAGTGGCCCATCTTGCCACAATACAAGCACCCACCAATGTCACGAGGACATGGCTTTCCGGGGTGGTTCATACGACACCTTGGGCAACTGAAGTTGGACTGCTGACCATTCGGAGTTGTGTTCTGTCTTGGTCTCACGACTTGCTGAGTGTTGTTCCCTCCTTGGAACTTTTTCTTTTGAAAGGGTTGTCGTGAACCCTGGCCACTTGGGAATGTCCTTTTACGATTCCCACCATTCACTATGGGCTTCTTTGCTATGATCACTTTAGATCGCGCCCAATCCTCTTGGATTTTTGAAGCTGCTGCTACCGCAGCCTGAAAAGTCGAAGGCATGTTTGTTATCACTCGAGATCGCAGCCCTTCGCGGAGACCATTCACATATTTGTCGGCCCTTTCTTGGTCTGTTTCGAACAATCGAGAGCAGTAGCACTCTAGATTCTGAAATTTGGTGGTATAGTCCATTAGACTCATACCGCCCTGTTCCAACTCCAGAAACTCCATCTTTTTCTTGTTTCTGGAATGCAACGGGAAGTAGTTATCCATAAAAGTCCTCCGAAAGTCAGTCCAAGGAATGACTTCGACTTGTGAGAACTAGATAAGTTTAGTGGTATCCCACCACTTCCGTGCATTATCTTTTAATCGATACGTGCCAAAGTTGGTCTTCTTCTCTTCTGGTACTCCCAGTACTGAGAAGGCACGTTCTGTCTCTTCGATCCAACTCTCCGCGAGCTCAGGATCGGCTCTGCCAATGAAAACTGGCGGGTCAAGCTTGAGGAACTTCTCATAAGTCACTCCTCCCAGGTGCTCGTTTCGTGGTGCGACTGGTTCTGGCCTCGTTTCACGGATGGCGGTCACCAGGTTGTTGAGTGTCTCCAACAGGAATCCTTGCGTATGGGACTCCTCGCTTGGTATGGTTCTCCTCGTCGTAGGAGCCATTTATCTATGCACACACAAGCACTTGTTTTTAGTTTCTCGATGTATATGAGGAAGTAAAAAGCTTTATTTACTTAATATACATCACATTTACACAAGCATCGCCTTAAACAAAACGTCATGCCGCACTGACAGACTTTAGGCGTTGAGAAACTATATACATGAGTCTACTGACTCCAAAACATCACCAGTCTCTTTAAGACTTGGATTTCTTTGATGAAGACGAACTCCAAAAGGTCCATCTATTGCCACATGGCCTTGGTGCAGGTACTACTAGCTTTGGCTTGGGCGGCACTTCCGCACTAGCAAGCGAATACTGGGGATATATGAGAGACTCCAGTCCACTTTCCCAGTCAGCAAGATCAAGACTCTGGGAGTCTGGAATAATGATTGGCGAACAGAAAGAATCCCCTCTTTTGTTCCTGCCATTTACGCTCGGCATATGTGATGCCGGATGGTAGCTTGGCGAGTGATAGACTTCTGCAGGGAAGTTCAAATCAAAATCCCTCAGCCTTGGTAATTCATCAAAAGATGTTGGGGTATGGTTGCTCCCAACACTAGAGTGATGCGGTCCACTGACACGCGAAGTCTCATCCCTGGGACCCTTTGAAGCCCGCCGACCCATATCGGCGGTATATTTCCTTTGGCATTCGTTGGCGGAATGCCCATCTTCGCCACAATATTGGCAGTCTTGGACTTCATACGGGCATATCCACTCATCGTGCATGACCTTGCAGCGATAGCAATATCCACGCGAGTCATGAGTTGCCATCTATACAAAGATGCACCCAGATCAGAACAAAAGTATAAAAACATATACTTACAGTGCGATATCGGGACCATGACGGATCTTGAACCAGGTTTCTCAGACTCATGCTTTGATACCAATTCTGTAACGCCCCGGATTTCCAAAACAAAGCTAAGTTAAAATTTTCATGAATTTCTTTTTTTTTCTTTGCAGCGGAACTTAGAAAAGCTTTTAGCAGCGGAATAAGACGATAATGAGTCGTCAGTTTTAGAAAACCCCGAGCACGTTGCAGGTATGTGGCCAAGCAATTCATTAACCACCAAGGTGTTCCATTTTATCGAAAACTCATATTTATTACAACACTACTGCTTAGAAAAGCAGTGTAGGTTCAATAAAAGGAAGCAGTACAACTCTGTCTAGAGAAACCCTGGAACTCGATGCCGCCTTGCTCCGCATATCGCCACGCAGGTCCAACACCTGAAATCCCCATAAAACGGGGTCAGAACCACTGATGGTCTGGTAAGCATGCAATCATGTAACCATTCAACTCAAGCACGATAATGACCACTCAGGGTCGCAATGCGCAATAACGACGCTCAAGCCTCCAAGACTTAGCGTATATCGCAGGAGCCTCCTCAGGGCTATGAGTTGAACATCCGCTCGAGTCTTCATGACTTAGAGCAAGCCTTTTCAGGGCTGTGATTTGAATAGCCGCATAAGTCTCCACGACTTAGCCATGACCTCTTCCGGGTCTCAAAGTGATGTCTAGCTCAAGTCTTCATACTTGGCACATCCGTATCCCACGCATCTAAGGACAACTCCTCGAGCTTCGCTTAGTCGTGCGGATACAACACGGGTCTTTGCCCAGTCGGTCCAGTAGTATACCGAACATGACACCTTCACAAAGGTTATGCAGGACTGACTCAACACGTCATCCACTCATACATTCAAAGCATCGCTGTACCTAGAACTAATGCATTGTTTGATAATTAACCGCTCCCGCCTTTGGTATGCAGGTAGAGCTATTATCCGGGCATCAACGCGACGTTCTGGGGGTTGATTATTCTATGTATTTTAGATACCCCAGAGGCCTGTTGACCCTATCCATAGTAGGGCAGTGTGTTTCAACTGGGAGAATCCTACTAGGCCCATATTCGGATGCATCCTCTACTTGCAGTAGTTGGGTTCAATCCTTAGATCTTAAGGATAACCACGACCCCAAAACCCATGAGTGACTGAGGCCATCGTGGACTCTATCAGGTCCAAAGTAAAATACATGTCACTCAAGGCTGTACCATCACTGTCATTCCACAGTAAGCATAATTCCTGAAGGGGTCTGCCAGTCTTACAATTACTTGGACAGAATATGCATGCCATTTAGGCAGCCCGTGCTTTCAGCACTACGGGAGTATGTACCCGACCCCATTCAGTCTTCCCCAATACAGTCATTACTGAGGGGGTACCCCTAACACGATCTTCAACCGCGGGGTATGTGCGACCTTAAGTCTTATTCATATGCATGCAGAACACCGCTCTTTGGCACTTCAGCCACCACGAGCATCACACCTCTTTGGGTGGAAACAACACACTCTGGCTCTTCGGCCCTTACGAGTCTGGTTGTGTAACCGTTCTCAATGAGCATGCATATGACTCGATCTAAATAGATCGGCTACTCGGCGTATTTTTACGCAACGAGTCCAAACCTAGCCAAGGCGCAACCTCTACTCCGGCTCAGCGGCCCTTACGAGCAAGGTGCCCTTGCAGGCACAAGGATACAAGCCGATCTGGCATCGTTCCATCAACGGACATCATTATGCCGTTCCATTGGTTTCGGCAGCTCTTCTGCCAACCATTTCGTCAGCACCTCCCCTGCTCTACCGGCAGTGGTGCGACGAACCCTTCTACGTTGTAGAGGGCAAACCATGAACTGGGTAGCACTCTGCTATATGTCAGAGTATCCTGCTACGTTCTTTCTGAGCTATTCTTAGCTTCTTCAGAAATTTCAGCAGCACCTCCTCTCTTTTACGGAGAAAGCGTGCGTTTCTTTTATCCATTTCAGCGGCATCTCCCCTCTTTGGTAGGAAATCGCCACGCTTAATTCGGGAAATGGATGCGCACCGTTGTGCGTACTTTGCATCCATCAAGGTTGCGGGAACCCTGGGCCATAGTCAGGCCATACGTAATTAACTTAGTCTTTACGTAAAGAGCATTTTGCCAAAAACCGAAGCCTTTCCAATAGGGGCTTCATTCGTCAAGCAGAATCTTGAACGAGGAGCGGTCAAGGAATCGCATGGGCGATTTGGAGTTTGATCTCCATTTGAACGCTCATTTATGCGCTATATATGTAGTATAAGCAGAAGCCTGTGCTTTATACAGCGGCGGCGTAAAGAAATGCATATACTATTGTTCAGGGTGTGTAACTGAACGAAATATTCTACATATATAACAAAGCAGAAGCCTTGGCATCGTTCGACGCGACGGCGTAAGTAAAGACATTGCAGAAAGCAGGAGCCTTGGCATCGTTCGACGCGACGGCGTAAGTAAATGCATAATCGGAAGTGCAGAAATCGGAAATGCAGAAAACAGGGAGCCTTGGCATCATACGACGCGACGGCAAAGGTAAATTACATAGCCTGTGTGATATAAGACGCGTCGGCAGAATCAGCAGATATACACCTAGATCCGTATCCAACGATAGTTACGAGGCGAGCGGGTGAACACCGAAGTGTCCTAAAGGGTTCAACCAAGAACTAAAGCGAGATACCATTTTGAAGAACGCATATACTGCGTGTTTGAACATAGATATATCCGACGATAGTTACGAGACGAGCGGGTGAACACCGAAGTGTCCAAAAAGGGCTCAATCAAGAACTAAAGCAAGATACTACTTCAGAAAGTATATTCTATATACAAACAGTCAAATACTTGAGAGAGATGGATCAACGAAGCGAACTTACTTCAAATCGTGGAAGAAACGGCTCCGGGTTGCTTCTTTGGCTTCGAGCCTTCCTTCGAGAGGTCAGACTAAGTCAGATGAAGCTGACTTAGTTGAGAAAGAGGTAGAGTAGGTCAAGCTACTCAACCTAAGTGGTTTGAACCAAACAGGGTTCGATCCAAGTCAACTGGGTTCAGCAGGTTCGAACTCAGCTCAAGTAGGCTAAGTCTGGGTTCAGAAATCCAAACCGAAATCTGGACCAAAAAGGACTTTGACTTTGACTTTAAACCCAACTAGGTTCAAGTCAAGTCAACTGGGTTTGGACCAGGTCAAGTGGGTTCAGACCCAGGTCAGGTGGGTTAGGACCAGGCTAGGCTGGCTAAGACCAGGTCAAGTGGGCTAGGCTAGGTCAAGTGGGCTCAAGCCTACTGGGGGAGGTTTTTAGAAAGTAGGAGAGAGAAAGAGGAGGCAAGAGGAGGGGGGGTCGATTTTTTTAAAGGGGGAGGCCCCCTTTTTATAGCTTTTTAAAAGGCATATTCCATGGAATATGCTTTTTTTTAAAAGGAATATGCTTTGGCATATTCTTTGGAATATGCTTGGAATATTCCTTGGAATATTCCTTGGAATATTCCTTGGAATATTCTGGGAATATTCCAGATATTTGCTGAGAAAAGATTCTTGTGGGTCCCACCAAGATTCTCGTGGGTCCCGCAAAAATGTCGACTTTTCAGCATTTTTTTCCGAAAAATTCTGAGTACGCCATTCCCTTTGTATTGACGTAACTAAGAAAGTTGGCTCGCAGGAATCCTTTGATTTTATTCAGGTAGGAAGTTATGGCTTCCAGAGTATTTGAGCATATATTCGTGAATCAACGAATATCCTAAGTATAACTGGCTCGCAGGAATTGATTCGTTTTGCATTCTGAGAAGAAATGTTATTTTTACCGGTAAATGCCTCATGAATTTTATTCAGATATTTTTTGAAAAATTGCAGGTCTTACACAAAACATGGAAATCGGCTACACAAAGAAAAACAAATATAATACTTGTTGAAAAGACTTTAGTTACCTTTTTAAAGAAATGATTTCAAATGTGTAGAAAAAAGACAAAACATGGAAATCGGCTACACAAAGAAAAACAAATATAATACTTGGTGAAAAGACTTTAGTTACCTTTTTACAAACCCATAGAATGTCGACTTACTTGAAGTCATCATTCTCTTTGTATAACATTAAATACCTCCTGTAAGAAATCCTTGTTAATATCCATCTCAAGAATGTCGACTTGTTTAAAGTCTTCATTCTCTCTGTAGACATTGAAAAACACATCATAAAGAAAACTCTTGATATGACTATGTACAAATAAATATCTCAAAGCATTTATTTTACTTACACTCATTTAAAGTAAAGAAGTACTTATGTACCACAAATCATTAATTAGGATAAAGACAAAACTACATGACAACCTACAATCCAACGTTCAATGTACTATTGTAAGAAATAGACTTTTTACATAAAATATATATTACCTAAAATATTACAACGACTATTATACCCTGTATTTTACTTTTATGGAAAAAAGACTTTTTCGAAAACAAATAAATTTTGTTTTTGAAATGACATGACATTTCACATCTCAAAAAGACTACGATTTCAAATTAGTAACGACTACTTTTTTAAAGCTATATAAACACACTCAAATAAACTATTCAAACAAGGAATGAATATGTGAGCTTACAACGAGAAAAATTCCTATTCGATATTTAAAAGAGAGCCTAGAAAAAGAAAGAGAAAAGAAAGAGAAAAAGTCAAGAATAGCTCTTTGACAAAGAGTATCTTCTGAGTGAAAAGAACAGAACATTCTGAGAATCCTTCATTCATGCATTCATATCATTTTGAAGGTTCTATAAGAAGTATTGTAACTTTCTGTTATTCACTGTTGTCCTTCTTTGTTGAAAGAAGTAGACCTCTGAGAAAGAGGGTGTTGCCCTTCTCTGTTGAGAGAAGACCTCTGAGGAAGAGGGTGTTGTACTATTTATCCGGTGACTCGGATGTTATAGTGGAAAACTCAAGTAGTTTGCTTGGGGACTGGATGTAGGTCAGGGTTTTGACCGAACCCGTATATATTCTATGTTTATGTGTTGTGCCTTTATTGCATCTTATTTTTAATTTATCGATCTGTTTAGTAATTTCCTATTCACCTCTCATCTAGTGGAATTTCAATAAGTAAAGTAGGCTGAGCCAGCGTGGCTAGGTCTCTGCCCTGAGGCGGTTTTTTCAAGTAAAAAAAAAAAATAACTCGATATTTTGAAAGCTTTAAACTGCTGACCGAATACATCGATTTTTTACACGTTATTTGTTTAAATACCGCCCTATTTGTTATCGTTAACATAGGGGTCGTCCGCACGGGAACTGTAGGACACTCGTGCGCACTGTTTCTGTTCTCTTCGCGTTCTCGATCAATGGGAGCGAATCCCTTTTGTCCATCACTCCTTGGCGTTTCCGCGTTCGCCTCTGAGTAACTTATGGACCGTCTATCTAGCCACGTGGACGATGATCAGTTTCCTCGAGTAAAGCCCCCATCGACAGATTGACTCCTCCCAACCACGTGTGGTACGATTCAAGGGCATTTTCGCAAAGTTAGCCGCTAGGGTTAATTTTCAATCGGATACGGGATGTCTTTGTAGTTTTGATTGTACTTTGAGGTTATTTTTGTCCTGAAGAATATCGCCACTTACGCAAGCGAAAAGCCACATTGGGTGCCTCCGCTTTCCGTGACGTTGAGGGGGAAGAGGAAATGACGAGAATAACCTCTGGGCCAGGTCAACGGAAGTTGCCTAAATGTCGTCACCATTTTCCCCAAATTAACTAGCTTATCCCTGGACGCTCAAGGGGTGTTTGTTTGGTCCAACCCCGTCCAGTGGCATCCGGACACGGACGTAGACTTTGGTCCCGTAGGATTTACTGGCCATCCAATTTTCTTTTCTTATTTCGGTATTTTTTCTGATTTTTTGAATGAAATTGTCTGAATCGACCAAAATCTGTCGATTCTGAAGTGGAATCGGCCAAATTCTTCTTCTTTTTTTGTATTTTTTATTTTTTTAATGAAAAAGCTTTCAATTAAAAACCGATTTAATTCAATTCGATTCTTTGATTTTTTTTAAAAAAAATTGATTCACCTAATGAACTGATGTGGGGTCATTGATACCCGAGCACTTAAGAGTCCAGCAGTTAAAGGCACCTGCTTCCCAAGCCTGCTTGATGGTTGTCAAATCTGTGTATCTACCCGTTGCTTGTGTATTGCGTTGTATCCATTGGGTCTATATCATTTTGTATTTGGATCCAATCTCCAAGGGCTTGGACAGCCAAACTAAGTGAAGAGTCCGAATCGGGTGCAATATGATTGCACAAAAATTGTGCATTTGTGCAATAAGCACCATCAGGTATTGGGCCCCACACCTGACCGGCCATGTTCTCAATATGGCGGGTGATCAGGTGCTTAATGCACATAGATACACACCTGATCTTTTCACGTGAATCAGTGGCAGGTTTGATCCAAATTGGGTATGAAAACAGGCTTGTTATGGGATGGGGCCATGGCAGCTAAGCAGTTCGGTCATTTCGCGAAGTCAAGGGTCAAGACCGTCTTCAACTGACAACCAAATTGCAGAAGGGCATTTTGGTCTTCAATCTCACAAAAGGAAGAGAGTGGGAGGCGACAGGTGGATCCTGGGATTGCGTGATGCGTGTCGACGGGTTCCTGAGAGCTCCCCACCTCAACACTTCCCTTAAATGCCGAACCTGTCCCCATCGTCTTCCCCGACTTCACCGCCAATAAATCGCCAGCCGATCCGGCGGTCCTCCTCCTCCTGTGCTTCCCTCCTCCCCACCCGTTCCTTCCGTACCTCATCCTTCTCCGAGTAGCGATGCTGCGCGGTCCACGCCCATCGTCTTGAGAAGAGGTTGAAGGGATCGCCAGCCTCGAAGAACCGCATTTCCCACCTGCATTGCTCCTTACCGTAAGGCTCTTCTTCCACCGCCTTTAGCGCTCCTCCTTTTTTTTTAGTTTTTTTTCTTGATTGAGACTACTTTTGTTTTTGCTATAATTTTTTTGTTTTGTTTTTGGAATGAAGAGAAAGGATTGTATTTGATCGTAATAGTCTGCTGCGATCGTTGAAACTTCCAAGAGAAGACTAATTTGCTGTAGTTATTGAATTTCTTCGTAATTCCTTTTTTTTTCTCTTCCTGATGTGCATTGCGGGGACTTCGTGTTTTGAGTTTTTCAATTGATTACTCTCTCTCTCCTTTTTTTGGTTCGTGTTGAGGTTCTTGTTTGCATGTTAGGAATTTCGTGATCTTTTTGCGCCTTTGGATTTCTTGAGTCCTTCCTGTGAAGAATTTAATTTTTTTCGTTTATAATTTTCCCATTTTTTTGGTTGTTAGTGGGGAGGGAATGAAGATTCCGAAGCATAGGTTTTTCTTCAGAAATATCTAATTTTTTACGTGTATAATTTGATACGGATTTCCCCCCTTTTCTTTTCTTTTTGTTTTCAAATTTATTGTTCCATTCAACGATTCTTCTATTAACTTATGAAGTAATACACAAACAAATAAGCATTAAAAGTGGAAAAAGGTTATGAACTCCCTTTTTCTTTGTTACACGCTATGCTTCTGTTGGTCCATTTTTTTAGTTATTTTTCCAATGCAGAGTTTGTGAAATTTGTCCGAGTTTCTTACTTTGATTTTCCGATATAATTGTTTTTTTTTTGTCCACTATTCGAAATAAGAGGTTCCTGTTTGGTGTTAGCCTTTTTATGGGAAAATCTCTCTCTACTTTTTCTTGAACAGGATTCTTTTTCCGCGTAAATTTCGATTATTTAATCATTGTTTCGGGGATCGAAAGGGTTCTCCTTTTCGCCTTTTGATCGTTCATGCCTCGTTCTGGTGGATCACTGTTGTTTTTGGTTTTTCGGTTCAGGTGGGCAAGAGTTTGGGCGTCCGAGGGAAATGGTGGAGCTGCCGAAGCTCCTGTACATCTTGGTGGATGACGAGGAAAAGAACGAGGGAAATGGGATTTCCTCTTCTTCTTCGTCGCTGCCATTGTCGTCGCCCTCGTCGTCGTTTCGATATACGCGATCGCTGTTGCAGAGCACTCTGCAGTTCATGGGCTGCAAAGCCCGCCATGCTTTTAAGGTTTCTTCTCTCTCTGTGTGCCAGCTTATCCAGAACAATGGGAAAAGTTGGGTGTTGTACTGTGGAGAACAATTCAGTATCCTAGATTATCCCACTTTTCTGTAAGTTCTTACATCCGGACACCCAATTAAGGACTGGAAATTTGCCCATACCTAGTGCCCATTGAGAACAAATGATAGAAAGGAATATAGTATGCAAAGAACATTAGGCTAGAGAGTTCTTCCTTGATGACCAAATGGGTGGGAATTTTTTCTTTTCTAAAATCTACATTTTAACATTAATCACAATGACCTACCTGACTCGTCAGTTTGGTGAGTTGTGAAGGAAATTTTGGGTTGGTGATCCATCCTCCTGTGTCTTTTCTCTTAGCCATTTGGTTTTGATTTTAGGATTTGTTCGACTGCAAACGTACCACAGGGTCTCTACTCATCCTTCTCCTTTTCCTGTTTGGCATGAGTACGGATCCAGTCCTTGGACATAGCATGGGTTCCATCCTACATTCAATCTTAGCCATCCAATCAACGGCTAGTTGGTCCACATTTTCATCAGGATGTCCGGATGCTTGAGCTGGACAGCCAGGATGTCAAAGGACTGGATCCTTTTTGGTTTGGCATGCAATAACCGGTTGCATGTTGGTTTTGTTTATTGTTAATTGATCTGCCACTTTAAATATTTCATCATTGAATTTGGATTTGGGCCATGCATATTGTATGAGAGATGTCTTTATTTTGGAGAGTTGTTGGTCTCCAATTGCTTGTGACATGAACGAAACAATTGGAAGGACTGGAATCCATGGATAGGATTTTAGTTCTATTTGCAATGTAGAAAAGCCGATTTGCATTGTGATAGTCTTATGTTAGGAGCAAGTTCTTCATGCACGTATTTATCCACCTATGTTATTTATTGTTTTTTCTTCCGTTCAACAGAGTTCCTGATAAGTTATTATTTGCTCTAATTAGATCAGCAGAAGGGTTTTTGAAGTGATGAAAAATGAATGTTTTGGAGATGTGCCATCACTTGTTAAAGGGTACGCATCAAGGGTGGATGCTACATGCAGATGTGTTCAAAATGTGGGTTCCAGTCATAGTTGCCTGGGAGAAACAGAGATTACAAACAATTTGATCTCCGCAGAAGCCACCGGAAATGACAGCATACCATTTGAGACATACAGGAGACGTACAACTGTCACTGTTGATAGGAAGACTTTCTTGGACGTTGTTTGTGATTCTCTTTCGCAGTACAAGTACGTTGGCCCGAATCAAAGAGCTGATTTGGTTTTGGCATGCAGGTATTGCATCTTAAGTTTTGTAAGTTGAGTGCCCGTTTAAAGATATTCAATATGTTCATTTTATCCTGTACGTAATGGATGTTTGACGAAAATGTTTGCTGATTGTATCTGTGTGTCTGCACGGCCATGTACACATAATGCTGTTTGTAAGACTATTGAAAAAACTGTCATAACTCTTGTGTGCACGGGGGGGAGAGAAAAGTTGGCCTTGGTAGCTTCTTTGGTGATATGTGCTTCCAAGATACAGTTGTAGTAAGCTATACATTAGTTTCTATGGTTTTTTTCCTTTTCCTGATAGGCAACTTGTATAGGGTGAGCTGCATTGTACTTGTTACCTGCCTTTATTGCTAATATAAGCATAGACAGCTGGACAATCTGGAGTGTCTACCAACTCATGGAATTTTATTTAGACTAAGCAATACTGGATGATCAATTCATCAAATGGCAGCTCTTTCTCATGAACTACAGATTGTCAACACATACTAAAAGAGTACTTTCCAATTTAACGAATGGCTGTGGCTATGGGGGACACAGTTCATGGGAAAAGATAGATACTTGCTACTTTCTTTGTTTGTGAAGGTTGATACCTTGTGCTAACTCCATGCTTCTTGCTCTTCTGCTTCTGTTCTTTGTTTGGTCAATGACTTTGTTATCCTTGTTATGCTGTGTTTTTTTTCCCTCTGCTTGATTAGCAAACAGTTTTTTGGATTTGGTTAAAATGGATACAAAAAATTGAACGTATCAAGTTTTTTTCTGGTTGCAACTGTATTCTGTTCCTGTTTGGTTAGATTATCTTATCCTTTCTGATTCCAGAATTCGTGAAAGGAAAGAATCTGTGACAATTCTGCTGTGTGGGACAAGTGGCTGTGGCAAGTCTACTTTATCTGCACTACTGGTAATCTTCTCTCGATGAATAAGATATTTAATTGTGCCTCTTTTTTTGGAGGCAATGTGCATTGCACATTATATCGTACTTGTCCGTGTTGCTTGGAAATAAGTTTTCTAGGAAGTGATTTGATTACCTTTTGACTAGTGAGTTTATCACAGTACACCTCTTCAAACTTGACCTTTGATAAAATAGTGTTATATTTTTGTAGCTATCATATCATCATTGTCACTGTTTGATTAAAATTGTCGATTGGAGACAAGAATGTTATTGAGGATCCATTGTGCATGAATATGTCCTGCAAACAAGAGAAAGATTTAAACAACAGTTCAAGTTTTTCAACTAATGGTTGTAAAGCCAGAAAACTATTTCTTTTCCTTACAAATTGCATCTGAATAGCGGCTTTCTTTTCTCTAAGAAATTTATTTTTTCCCTCATATGAGAAATTCATTGCTCTTATAGGGTAGCCGCTTGGGCATCACGACAGTGATTTCTACTGACTCTATTAGGCACATGATGAGGAGCTTTGTGGACGAGAAGCAAAGTCCTCTGTTGTGGGCATCTACATACCATGCTGGTGAGTTCTTAGATCCAGTTGCAGTTGCCAAAGCTAAAGCCAAACGCAAAGCTAAGAAACTTGCAGTCAATTCTCCTCTGGTTACCACAGAGGAAGATGTTTCTTCCCATGGAAAATCTGAAACCAAGCCTTCTGATTCAGCTTCTGTCACGGAAGCCATTGGCACTAAACAAATGGCTATTGAGGGATTTAAGGCCCAAAGTGAGATGGTGATTGACAGTCTAGATAGACTTATTACTGCCTGGGAAGAGAGGAATGAATCTGTAGTCGTTGAAGGTGTCCATTTGAGCCTTAATTTTGTGGTAGGTATGCCTTGACGAGCAGTCTCTTCTACATTTCTGGTTTGGATTCTTCATGTACATTCCGTCACTAATTTCTTTCTTTTATTTCTTTTTCTTTTTCCAGATGGGTCTTATGAAGAAACATCCTTCGATCATACCCTTTATGATTTATATCACAAATGAGGATAAACACATGGAACGATTTGCTGTTCGAGCAAAATACATGGCACTTGACCCTGCAAAAAACAAATATGTGAAGTATATACGCAACATCAGGGCTATCCAAGAGTATCTTTGCAACAGAGCTGATAAGCATCTGGTGCCTAAGATTAACAACACGAATGTCGATCGGAGCGTAGCTGCTATTCATGCAACGGTTTTTAGTTGCTTACGGAGGTGTGAGGCTAGCGAACAGCTTTATGACCCAACAACCAACACAGTTGCTGTAATTGATGAAGAGTACAGAAATCAATGTGCTGCTAATTCTTTAAGCTCAAAAGGGATGTTCCAGCTGATTCAAAGGAAAGGGTCTTCTCGTCATCTGATGGCTCTTCTTAACATGGATGGATCTGTAGCCAAGGCTTGGCATGTTGGGCCGGACGATAATGATGGAAACTCCATGCTAAGCCATGGAATCGATAAGGGTGTAAGAAGTCCTGTATATGGTCCGTTATTGATTGGAAAATCAGAACCAGTTAATTTGCAGTTCGGTAACTTCGGTATTAGCGCATGGCCCAGTGATACTGCTGGCACCAGCTATGCTGGAAGTATTGACGATTCTATTAAAGGTGATAATGCTGAGACTGGAAGCAGGTACCAGTCATCATGTTGTAGCTCTCCAAGGTTTTCTGATGGACCTGCCAAGGAGGTATGGCCATTCTTCTTTTCATGGCCATTGAAATTCCTAAATGCTATTTTTGACTTGTGAAAGTATTGGAAACTGTGACAGAAATGCAATCATTCAAATATTTACTATTTTTAGATGTTTAACAAAATCCTCTAGTCTCCAAAGTGGTCAGGACTGTAGGAACTCTATAAAAGTATTTTCTGTTGCCTACCGTTCCTTTTTTGAAATAATAGTGTTAACCCTAAGTTAGTGTAAACTCTTTCAGAGTTGAATGTGATTCCAAGCGAGTTAGATGCCCACTGTCCTTCTCCAGGGTCTCTGGTTTGGGAATCTTGCCTTGATGTTTAAATCAAAGTTAGTTAACAAAGCGTTTGCATTCTTCTATAAGTTTGTTGCTCATTATGTAGAAACATCTCTTTCTTGTTGTGTTCTGTTTTTATGAAAAACCACTTTCTCCTCCAACTCCATGATTGGCTCAGGCAGTAATTTAACCATGCTATATTAGCTTGGATTTGATCTGTTTAGAATGGTCCTATCATTTCTTATTTTTGGGTGTATGACTAGCACATACTCCGATTCTTGGTTTTGGCAGCTTAAGGAGGAGTTATCAATTTCTGGCAGTGAAGAAGCTGAAGATGTAGTTGACAAGGATAGCAATGAGGATCTCAGTGATGCTGCAGGAAAGATAATGCATGACGAGGTATGTACGTGACCACAGTGTACTATTTTTCTTGTTTTTATGTTTGAGGATCTATGAGAGTAGTAAAACAATTACTAACTCAGGTATCGGTTCTACTTTCCAAGTTGGAGGTTTAGAGAGTTGCTTGTTCTGTAAGGATACCATTTTAGAGATGACATTTGCAAAGTCCGATTCCAGTAGCAAACAAGCGAAGAAGTGGTGTTAGAAAGATAAGACGAGTCTCCATGTTTTAGCAAAAACATCAATAATTTCTTAATTCCTAGGAGTAGAAGCACGTGTCTATGCTTGTTGGTAAGGTTTTCCACACAAAAAAATACAGATGAAAAGTTGATCTTACTCTTACCTCATTGAGTAGAAGGTGTAAACAAGTGTACGGATAAATTTAACAGTCATTGTTCTAAGGTCATGAATCATGATATTGATAGCCATCTCAAGGTGACCTTTTAACACCTTTACTTTAATGATAACCATCTCTCTCTCTCTCTCTCTCTCTCTCTCTCTCTTTATGTCTGTCTTTCCCAATTTACAGATGAAACATTTTGTGTGACTTTAGATGGAGGGTTCTGTTGACGAGGAATCAACAAAGTCGGACGAGGAGTATGAAGATCTGGCGATGCGCGATGAGCAGGACAATGGGTACTGGTCCGAGAATGATGAAGGCAGTGCGCCTAACAAGCATGAGCAGCATTCAGGGAATCGCAAGGGTGGCACACTGAATGAGCGTGTGTCCTGGAATCCAGAAGCAAGTCTCACCACTGATGATGACAGATACCAGCAGAATCTAGATCACTTCCTCAGCGGTAGCAACCAGTATTCGAACCCCTCTTGTTGTTACTCCTCTGCTATTAGAGAAGGAAACACAGAGACAATCTGCTGATGATGGTGCCGCAAAAGCTCGTCTGCTGATCACATCCGCATTCCATGGTCGGTCACGTATTCCGACGGTAGGTAAATATGAGTCTCTTGTCACTAGGCCAATTTTGTCAGGGACACCTTAATTGGTGACCCCAAAAGGCCATGATCGTTCTTTCTTTGTTTTCTTTGTCCTTTCTTTCTTTTCTGTAGAGGTAGGTTGCTTGTCCATAGGCACTAAAAGAGTCGTTAGCTTTTTTGCTGCAAGTGATTGTTCACTTGTTGAAATGAAAAATGAGTTGATGGAAATAAATCATCTTTTGCTTCTACGAGGTATGATGCTGCTTGTGTTGGTTTTTGAAATTCTGGTACTGCTCTTGTTTGGTCATCTTTCCTTGCATATATATACATATATAGAGAGAGAGGAATTGGTTCCTCATACCGTCTACGTGGTCTGGAAGTGGTCTTTTTAGATATTCCAAGCTTATGTTTTATGAACTTTAAAATTTATAAAATTTCTGAGTTGTTGATTTTTTAGCTCTTATAAAAAAACCTACTCACTAATGGGATGATCTAAAAGCTGAATCTTATTAAATAAACTACGTAAATCAGATTTATAAGGCCAAATTCTGAAAAAAAATATCGAAAAATGAAAAAAATAGAAATTTGAGACTGTCAGCACCCTCCTACCCAGATAGGAAGAACCAATCACTTTATATAACCTGTTTTTTTAGAAAGAAACCATCACTCTATATAACCTGTTAATTCAGCGAGTCTGTCAAGCCCTCTAAGGTTAGATTTAAAGGGTGCTCTGAAATATAAGAGGAACTCTTTTGGTCATGAAAATGCATCCTTGTAAGAATTAGATCTTGGGAGAAGCTCACAGATGGATCTTATTGACAAGACAGTCGGTACGAAAGTGAGTGAAGGAATAATCACAACGGCCCCTTAAAAAAAGTCTAACTCCTCTTACCAAAGTATACATGCTTAGGGCGAGTTGGGTGTCGAAGAACCTTCTGCTCGTAGCTCTAGATTTGCTTCAGCAGTTTTTTCTTATAGTGAAATTGTTCCCTTGCGACTTACAGTGTACAGTTGCGCTAGAGTCTGTTTTGCTTTTGTTGAGTCTGATGTAAACTGCCCGGTTCAGGTGAATCAATACCTCGAAGGGGCAGCTCGTATACTTGAATTGTAATCGCCTGCGGGCAAAATTGTGAATGAATTAAATGCGTTGAGCTTTCTTTTGTTCACTCTCATTGTGATTGCTTCTTGTGATTGCAACTTCTCTCCCTCTATTCTCTCTTGCACTCTGATCATAAGCTTCCGCGACCGGCAAGCGAGCTGACGAGTAGGCTTGCGACGGTAAGGAAGGACCGTCGCGCCGCGCTGGTCCCTTGAAGGAAATAGGCCCGTGACAAGTGGTACCAGAGTCCGTTCTCGTGCTGGGGAAGGGACTCCGGAGTCGGTGTCGACATACACGCCGATAGACTGCGATTTGTGAGCAAGACATCGTGGCGCCTTATCAACACTTGCGCAACACCAAGGGCAAGGCAGTTGCCAGAGCTGAGGAGATGGGTTCACCTCGGGGCCAAGAAGAGTTGACTGCAACTGTTAACAAGCTGGTGGAAGATGTGACTTCGCATGATGAAGCGATTTCACGCGCATGTGAATCATTCAATGGATTGAATGATGTGGTGGCGAGCCTGCAAGAGCAGGTGAACTTACTAATGGGGCAGGTCACTTCGTTGACGACTACAGTGACCGATCTTGAGTTGAGGAACCGTACGTTGCAGCGGACGGTGACCCTGAATGGCGGAAATGGTGAGAGACCATCAAGGATTGATGTACCTAGACCCGCAAAATTCAATGGTTCTCGCGACAGCAAGGCCATTGAGAACTTCTTGTTCCAAGTAGAAGACTACTTGGATATCCAGAATGTGACCCTCGAAGATCTGAGGATCAAGGCTGCAGCGGCCTTACTTGATGGTGATGCTATCGCTTGGTGGAGGCGGAAACGCAATGACATGGAGAGGGGTCAATGTGTGATAGACACCTTTGACGACTTCAAAGTAGAGTTGCGCAACTACTTCATGCCAAGAAATACGCAGAGACAGGCTTACCGGATAGTTCGTGAGCTCAAACATACTGGTTCGTTGCAAGACTATGTCAGAACGTTCCAGAAGCTTATGCTGGAGATACCTAACATGCCAGAAGACGACATGCTCAACTGGTTCATTGTGGGACTTCAACCATGGGCACAGTCTGAAGTGGAAAGGAGTAACCCCCGTATTTTGGAAGATGCATATGTGGCGGCTGAGCGCTTAGTTGACACTCAGCGCAAGCCTTTCACCCCATCAACCAAAGTTGGGAAGAAGCCTGACCACGAAGGCAAGAAGGATGAGCAGCGCAACGATAAAGGTGAGGCGTCGACACACCATCAATCCGAAAAGAAACAGAACTACACAACGCATAACAACAGCAACAAGGGTGCAATTGTGACATGTTGGTTCTGTGGTGATAGACATATCGCCCGGCAATGCCCAAAGCGCCTTGTAAAGGACGACGAGCAAGCCAATGCTGCACAGGAAGAATGCAGCGATACTGAAGGCAGTGACACTGAGACCATGCAACCGAGGATGGGCGCCATGCGATCAATTAACGCAGCTAGAAGTTGCGAAGCTAAGAACATGCAGGTCAGTAAGGAACTTATGTACGTAGAAGTCATTATGAATGGAAAGTCTACTTCGACAATGGTAGACTCCGGGGCCACACACAACTTTGTCTCGCGGGAAGAGGCAGAGCGGTTGGGCTTGAAAACTGGGCCAAAGCAGAGGACTATCAAAACAGTAAACTCTGAGGCCAAGCCCATCCTTGGTGAAGCAAGAGATGTGGCTACTCAAGTGGGGAGTTGGGTCGGCAAAGCCAACTTCTCTGTGGTGCCCCTGGACGATTTCAAGGTGATTCTGGGTATGGAGTTTCTGCGAAGCCAGAATGTGATGATGCTGCCAAAGTTTAACACGTTGACGATCATGGGATCAGACCTGTCCCACACAATGCAGTGCCTTACGCAGAAAGGCAAGTCTTCAGTGTTATCAGCAATGCAACTGAAGAAGGGTGTCAAGCATGGGGAACAAACATTCTTAGTTGCAGTGCGTGCAGATGAAGGGAAGGTAGAAGCAGCAGTGCCGCCGACCCTAGCCCCTCTATTGGAGGAGTTTCGGGGGGTGATGCCTCCGGAATTGCCAAAGCGTCTTCCGCCAAGACGCGAGGTCGACCACAAGATTGAGTTGACCCCGGGAGCAAAGCCTCCCGCAATGGTTCCATATCGTATGGGGCCAGCAGAGTTGAAGGAGCTGCGTAGGCAGCTAGACGAGATGTTGGACGCAGGCATTGTTCGTCCATCAAAAGCCCCATTTGGTGCCCCGGTCCTTTTTCAGATGAAACATGATGGCTCTAAACGGTTATGTGTGGATTACCGGGCCTTAAACAAGGTCACGGTGAAGAACAAATACCCATTGCCATTGATAGCAGACTTGTTCGATCAGCTAGGCAGTGCCCGTATCTTTTCCAAGCTAGATCTGCGATCGGGTTACTGGCAGGTGAGGATTGCTGAAGGTGATGAGCCGAAAACAACTTGTGTCACCCGCTATGGTGCTTACGAATTTCTAGTAATGCCATTCGGGTTGACAAATGCTCCAGCCACGTTCCCGACTTTAATGAACCAGATCTTCTACCCTTACTTAGACAAGTTTGTGGTAGTCTATCTGGATGATATCGTGATCTACAACAGTAACATGGAGGAACATGTCGGGCACTTGCGAACAGTGTTTCAGGTGCTGAAGGAGAATGACCTCTGTGTTAAACGAGAGAAGTGTCTCTTCGGGCAGGAGGAGATCAGCTTTCTTGGCCACGTTGTGGGGCGTGGTGTGTTGCGTATGGATGGGCAGAAGATAAGGGCCATCCAGGAATGGGTTCCGCCAAGCAAAGTGCCAGAATTGCGGTCATTCCTCTGCTTGGCAAATTATTATCGGCGTTTCATCGAAGGTTATTCCCTCATTGCTGCGCCCCTCACAGATTTGTTGAAGAAGAGTCGGGTATGACTCTGGACAGGAGCATGCCAAGATGCCTTCGAGGGCTTGAAGAAAGCCTTAGTGAGAGAGCCAGTGCTGCGACTGCCTGATCATTCGAGACCCTTCGAAGTCCACACGGATGCCTCAGACTTTGCCATTGGCGGAGTTATTATGCAAGATGGTCATCCGATCACATATGAGAGTCGCAAGCTGAAGGATGCAGAGAGGCGTTACACAGTGCACGAACGTGAGATGACCGCCATTGTGTATTGCCTCAGGGCCTGGCGGCACTACCTTTTGGGTGCCGAGTTCGTCGTCAAGACGGACAATGTGGCCACGAGCTATTTTCAGACGCAAAAGAAGTTGACGCCCAAGCAAGCTCGATGACAGATGTTTTTGGCTGAGTTCGACTTTGCCTTAGAGTACAAGGTTGGAAAAACCAATGTTGTGGCGGATGCCCTGAGCCGTAAGGCTGAATTAGCTGCTGCGCGCGCAGAGCCTTCTGAAGTGCATTTGGAGGGTGCATTGCTGAGCCGCATCCGCGAGGGTACGCAGCAGGATCCGACCGCACAACACCTTGTTTCTCTGGCGCAGGCAGGGAAGACTCGACGATTTTGGCTACAGGACGGCCTCCTCGTAACAAAAGGGGGATGCATCTTTGTACCACGGTGGGGAAGCCTTCGCCGAGAGCTACTCAAGGAGTGCCATGATACACTATGGGCCGGCCATCCTGGCCAGGAGCGGACCTTAGCACTCCTTGAGTGCGGCTACTATTGGCTGCAGATGAGAGATGATGTTGAGGGGTATGTGCGGACATGCCTCATCTGCCAGCAAGATAAGGGGACAAACCAGAAGGCTGTCGGTCTCCTTGAGCCTCTACCAATTCCAGAACGTCCTTGGGAAAGCATCTCTATGGACTTTATTGTTAGTCTGCCAAAGGTAGAGGGCCTCAGTTCTATTTTGGTCGTGGTGGATCGTTTCTCAAAGTATGCCACCTTCATCTCAGCTTCCAAGGAGTGCCCTGCAGAGAAGACTGCAGAGTTGTTCGTAAAGCATGTGGTGAAGCACTGGGGCATACCAAAGAGCATTGTGAGCGATCGCGATGCTCGCTTCACGGGCAAGTTCTGGCGTGAAGTATTTCGGCTACTTGGCTCTGATTTGCTGTTTTCAACAAGCTTCCATCCGCAGACAGATGGGCAGACAGAGCGCATCAACGGGATACTGGAGCAGTACCTTAGGCACTTTGTTAGTGCCAATCAGAAAAATTGGGTGAAGCTCCTTGATGTGGCACAGTTTTGTTATAATCTGCAGAAGAGCGAATCTTCAGGCCACAGCCCGTTTGAGATAGCCACAGGGCAGCAGCCACTGACCCCGCACACTCTTGCCGCACAAGAAAAGGGAAGGCCATCCTTCGCCTATCAGTTTGTTCGCAACTGACACGAGCAGAATGAGTTGGCGAAGACATTCTTACACAAAGCGGCTAAGAGAATGAAGAAGTGGGCGGACAAACACCGTCGACCCGCAGGGTTTCAAGTTGGGGACCAAGTGTTGGTGAAGCTATATCCTGGTCGCACAGGCATCTTCCGCGGGCGGCACCGCGGACTACTCAGAAAGTATGAGGGACCCTTCACCATCACAAAGAAGGTGGGCAAGCTGGCATACAAGTTGGAGTTGCCCCCAGACTTCAAGGTGCACCCGGTGTTCCACGTGTGCAACCTCAAGCAGTTCCATCCAGATGATGGAGACCCAGAACGCAGTGTGCCACAACGCGCTCCCATCATGCAAAGGGCCCAGGCAGCACAACGGGCCGAGAAGCACCTCAGTCAGATCCTTCGCCACAAGGTCAACTACTTGGGGCAAACGAAGAAATACTTGGTGCAGTGGGAGGAAACATCAGAACCAACGTGGGAGCCTGCATTTCGAATGAACAGCCGCTACCCGGCTGAAGTCAGGGCTTACCACGAAACAGATGGCGCCGAGGACAGCGCATGATTTGAAGGGGGAAGCATGTTCCCTTGCGACTTACAGTGTACAGTTGCGCTAGAGTCTGTTTTGCTTTTGTTGAGTCTGATGTAAGCTGCCCGGTTCAGGTGAATCAATACCCCGAAGGGGCAGCCCGTATACTTGAACTGTAATCGCCTGCGGGCAAAATTGTGAATGAATTAAATGCGTTGAGCTTTCTTTTGTTCACCCTCGTTGTGATTGCTTCTTGTGATTGCAACTTCTCTCCCTCTATTCTCTCTTGCTCTCTTGCACTCTGATCATAAGCTTCCGCGACCGGCAAACGAGCTGACGAGTAGGCTTGCGGCGGTAAGGAAGGACCGTCGCGCCGCGCTGGCCCCTTGAAGGAAATAGGCCCGTGACAGAAATAGTAGTGCTGGTATTGCTGAACCAAGTCAGTAAAGGCCTATTGTTACAAATCCTTGCCTTGTCTAGCAATTGGATTCCATTCGTTCTTTTTTTTTTGAAAGGCAAGCTGCGGTTAGGCAGACCCCTACCAGTTATACAACTATACCATTGGGTTTTGACCCAGAAGGTGACATGCACTAGCTGCCCGTTGGTAATTGGATTCCATTCTTTCCATCAAACAAATGTCTGATATTCCTTCAATTTCTTTTCATGGATAAGCCAGGAAAGGATGCATAGGCCCCGAGGGCATGGGTCCTAGCCTCAGAGTTTTATGCTGCCCACACCACGGTTGTAGGTATGGCAGGCTGAGCCAACATGACCAGGTCTTGGTTCCAGGTGTGGTTTCTTCGGGTTATAAATAAAAATAAAAAAAACATGAAGGGATGAATTTACAGATCAAAATTCATTAAATTTCTAATGCGAACTTGAATCGAGGTCAATCCTAACAAAATCTACATTACACCAATCTGGCATTATGTTAACAAGCCGCACCAAATCTTAGCAAGATCAGCCTGAAACTTTGTTTAGAATAAACCATTGCGCAATTAGAGCAAACCTTGACTTAATCAACTCACCCCAGATCAAGCCCGTTTGAACCTAAATTAATTCAAACAAAAAAAATGAGGCAGCAACCGAAGCTTGGCATGTACCAAATCAATGAACCTTCTTAATTTATAGGTAAGCTGGGGTTAGTCAGACCCCTACCAGTTATACAACAATACCATTAGGATTCAAACTTGCAACGTCACAACACAATGTAACGTGCAACAGCTGCTCCTACCAGACAAGTGAAACCCGGTTGGTCAGATCATGCTGTACCTGATGCAAACCTTGTTGTAGTTCTTTGAATTGAGCCAAAGTAAAAACAGGCTCACCCTTATCGAAACTTTGACCCTTTGGAGGCTATGCTACAAGGATATGGAACATAACATTATTGCGTATAAGGGAACACGACATCGTGGCATGTTGGAGCATCAGTGTGACCATAGTTGCCAGAAATGGGTATAGGTACTGGTACTGATATGCAGTACTGGTAGGGGAATGTGAGGGCTTAAAAAGTTTTGGGTACATCTTTATTTGAAACGCATATTCATACAGTTCCAAAAGATATCACATACGAGTTTCTTATATACATTGAAACAGTTGCTAAAAGAATTACTACCAGTTTCTAAAAAGTCAATACAAAGTATATATTTTCATAAAGATACTTATAAGTTAAAATATATGCAAATAATATGTAAATCAATCACTATTGTATAAAAAATTTTATACAAATTATAATATTTAAAACTCTTAAGCAAAATAGTATCGTTATAAAATGAAATTATTGTTTCTATGCAAAAAAAAATGCTAATAGAAATTAATTTGATACTCATTTATAATATAGTAAAGACATGTTTCTATGTAAGATAGTACACGTTTCTCAAGTAATGGGCTTCTTTTTTATGTTTAACCAAGGAAAAACTCAGTTCAGGGTCTCAGGCAATGAGGCTCAGGAAAGAACGGTATTCCATCATATGACCCACCTGTGAGAACTTAAAATCCTTTGACTACCTTCCATGCTCACCAGGGAGCCTGCAGCATTGGTCTTGTGGCAAGGGGACACACACCCAGAATCTCGAACTCTCAACATCCTTCAGCTTGAATGCCTTAAGAAAACCCAGGTAACCTGTGAAAGCTAAGAACTATGCAACAAGGATTTAAATCAGTCTATGTCACAAGGGGACGCCATTCACGCCATGCATCAGGTAGAAAATTTCTCATTTGAAAAGAAAAATTTGCCTAATGAGAAGTTTCGTTTGTTTTTTAGCATGAGAGAGTGAAAAAATACGAGACAAATGAGAGAGAGAGAGGGGTGTGGGTTGACTATACCCAAGAGAGAGAGGTGGGTTGACCATACCAAAGAGAGAGAGAGAGAGAGCCGAAAGGAGATCAACATTACCACTCATGAAGATCAACAAAATGTTGAACCCATGAACCGAACAATATAGAAAACAAAATTAAAATATAGAAAAATAAAGAGCTAAAGAAAAAGAAACTACAGATAGCAACAGACAACAAAGTCAAGCTCAACCAGGATCCGCTGGATTAGAAGGAAACCAGAGAGAGAGAGAGAGAGAGAGCAAGCAAAGGGGGCGGAAGGGAAGATGGAGGTTTCTACAGATGGGGTTTCATACGGGATGGGTGATGTTTCGACGGAGCAAGGCAGATATTACTCGATCATCGCCATCGCTCGCACCAACTTATCAAAACAATCATCAGTTGTGCACGCAGCCATCGGCAGCCTTGAATCCGACATGGTGGCTGCACAACTTTCAGCTCTTCCTTTGGTCGCCCAATTGAAGCGCCAGGCGATCGAACTCGAGAGGATGGGGCATGCGAACAAGCGTGAGATCATTGGGCTGGTTACATCGATCCTCCAGGAAGAGGGTGGTGGAGACGATCGTTGCAATCGAACTTTTAGATACACGGCTTCATCTTGGGCAGAGGCCCTAATGCAAAATTTGCTTTTGATAGGAAAAAATCCTCCACCCCACCCACAGGTAGAAGTATTTTTTCTGTAAAAAATAGTACTTTTTATAAAAACTTTCCTCTCATTTGGAACAGTTGAAAAGATGTAATTTTTCTTTCCTACTTTAAATTTTCTCACTTCCAATTGTGCCTAATACTAACGCTATACGGGAACGGGGAAGGTCGCTTGATCTACCAGATTAGAAGGCAAGCTGGACCATAAACGAGGTATCTGTATGTGCAAAAGAACCCTGAGATATGGATTCAACATGAAATTTGTCTGCACTTGCAAATTGTTGTATCAGGACTATGAAAGATATAAAGGAAAGGAAATTGGAAGGATCTCATTTAAATAAAAATTTGAGAACCATGAAGAATAGAAATCTGAAGTAGAAATATTTTCTCTTTTTTTTTATGATGAGGAACCCTCGCCAAGAACAGGGCCACTTAATGGGTCTGCCTTCCTGCGAGGTACACTCAGCACCTTCTCCCTAAGCCCTCTACCACTGAGGCAACCCGAGATGGAGGTGAAAATGCGAACCTGGGATGATTGAGAAGCATTTTAGAATGACACAGCACACACTAATGAAACGCACAGCCAATAAATTACATGATGAATACATAAAATGATCACTTGTATGGCACATGTTTCAGATGACATTAATATTTAGCACGCATTCTCTATCACCTCATGTACATCATGCACTACGATCCAAGATTTGTGGCCACCTCTCACCTCTGCTTGTTTGTCGCCATCCCTCCAGCTAGATTTTGCATCTTGTCTAATTAGATGAGATAAAACTTGCTAAAATATGAGATGAATGGCTATGATAAACTCACCTGAATACTTGGCATTTTCTGCTTAATTTGGTTCCAATCTGCATGCCAAACAACATGTGACAAAGAAAAAGTAGCAAAAATTACTGTGGCAGCCAATAAAAAAAATTTAAAATAAATTTGTAAAGTTGATTTAGGCTGTGTTTGGGAGCCTTGAATCTGCAATTGTCTTGTGGTTTCTGCCATGGGTTTCTACCATGCTCCCATACTCTCTTGCTATTTGGCATTAGTGGCGTTTCTGAAAAAATGTGTTACGACTGGTGTTGGCAAGGCCCAACACTACATTTCAACACCTTTTCACGAGATGATGTTTTTGGCAACTCCATCTCTAAAATTAACACATTGGCAAAAGGATATTTGGGTAACACACGGAAACCATGTTTTCCATCTCATTTCAAGGCTCCCAAATATAGGGAAGCAGATCAGGTCATGCTGAACATGAGCGTTTTTGCTCATGCGACATCGTGGCCATCCGATTTGCATTTTAAAAAGCTCAAAAGTCAATAAACCACGTGGCATTCATCCAAAATGCAAACAGACGGCCACGATGTCAGCATGAGCAAAAACGCTCATGTTGAGCCTCACCTGATCTGCTTCCCAAATATAGCCTTAATATGATAACAATCAGCATGTTGCTTACACATCATTTGAAGCAAAAATAAAAAATAAAAGAACACCTAAAATGAAACATCTTATTTATGAAAACAATGTCAAAAGACTCAAAACTAATGTTATAGAGGAAAAGAGCAATGAGAAACACAAATAATCAATAAAAAATGATTATATTGTATGATAAAAATGACTTGTTTCCTTAAAACCCTTACTATTTAAAAAAATCTACCTGTTGTCTAAAACCGCAAATGTTTGACATTAAAAGAACCATTTTAACCTCTGCATGAACGAATTTCCAACATATATATGATTTTTCTCTCAAATATATGCTCAAGTATTGCATCCAAGATATGTGATAGACTTTGTTACTAATTTTTTATCCAAAAAATAAAGGATTATGAAAAACCACAAAAAAAGAATAAAGAAACTATACATAAATACATTTTCAACAATACCCGATTCGCTAGAAAATGATGAATAGACGCTGAGATACAACCCCAACAACATTTCTAAAACATAAGATGAACAAGCGTGACCGTGTCTATCCAAATTATTCTATACTATTTTCTGGCTACCTTCAAGAAATCCAAAAAATCAATAAAAAAGATAAAGATAAATAAGGGTGTTAACTTTCTAAAGCCACCAATATCATCTTGATCTTACAAGTAGTTGGAAATAAACAGCTTTTAGAAGATAAACTATTCGGTTGTTCAAGTCTGTAGAACATGTTTTTGTTCCGGACTTGGAACTAAGAAATGAGAACTCTATATGTTTTTCGATTCTGACTCAAAACAATAAAATTATATGCTTATATCTCAGCTTTTCAAGAACTATAAAATGCAAATTTTTGACACCAGATCAGAGATATACAAATCTAAGAACAACGACTGTTCTGCAAAAAATATGCGAAGTTCCTTCTATATATGTACATTTCCTCCTAAACATGTGAATTTTCTCATATACATATGGATTTTCACCTAAATATATGCAAAGTTCCTCTAATATATGCGGATTTTTTCTTAAATATATGCAAAGTTCCTCCTATATATGCATATTTTCTCCTAAACATGTGATTTTTTTTTATATATGCAAAGTTTTCCCTATATATGCGGATTTCCTCCTAAACATGTGAATTTTCTCATATATACGTGGATTTCTTCCTAAATATATGTGAAGTTTCTCCTATATATGTACATTTCCACCTACACATATGTGAAGTTCCTCCTATATATGTGGGTTTCTTTTTAAAATATGCAAATATATAAATTTTCTCATATATGTGCAAATTTTCTCTTAAACATATTAAGTTTCTTCTATATAAGCAAATTTTCTCCTAAGCATGCAAATTTCTTCTTAAAATATGTTAGTATGTAAATTTTCTCATATATATGTGGATTTCCTCCTAAACATGTGAATTTTCTCTTAAATATATGTGAAGTTCATCCTATATATATTTTCTCCTAAACATGCCAAGAAATTTGCATATGTATGAGAAAATTCAATGTTTTTGAGAAACTTCTCATATATATGAGGAAATCCGTATATATACATATTTTTTGTAAAACAATCTTTATTATTAGATCTATATCTCTTTGATTTGATGTACAAAACTTGTATTTTTATAGTCGTTGAAAAGTTGAGACACATGCCTATAATTTTACTGTTTTAAGTTAGAACCGAAAACTTCTCTATGGTTCTCATTTATGAATTTCAAATGCAAGTAGCCAGAAAATAGCATAAAATAATTGAGATAAGCACAGTTGCACCTATTCATCTCTTATTTTATGAATGTTGTCAGGGTTGTATCTCAATGTTCATTCGTTATTTTTTAATAAATCATGAAAAGTAATTTATTTATCTTTTTATATTTTTTTAGAATCCATTTTCTGGGTAAAAAATCAGTGACAAAGTCTATCATAGATTTTGTATGCAATACTTGGGCACATATTTGGGAAGAAATTCACATATTTGGAGGAAATATGCTCATGTGAAGGTTAAAATGATCCATTTAACATCGAACATTTATGGTTTTGAACATCGAA
Organism: Nuphar pumila; assembly: GCF_984573655.1. Lineage (NCBI taxonomy): Eukaryota > Viridiplantae > Streptophyta > Magnoliopsida > Nymphaeales > Nymphaeaceae > Nuphar > Nuphar pumila. Next base: position 86,882,815 of record NC_143261.1, read on the forward strand.
TGAATTTTTGAAAACATAGATTTTTTTTAGAAACACATTATTTTTGACATCATTTTCCAAATAATCAAAGTACTCACACAACATGACAAATTAAAGGAGCAATAAAGAATAAGTTGTAATAACCAAAACCCTTTCCACCTAAAAAAGCACACACAATTTCATGAAATATGGTTTATACCAACTTTTAGTACTATTAACTATCAATAACACATCCATTAACAATTCTTTCAAATAAAACAACACCCATTAACAAATTTTCATTGAACTTAATCATTAATCACTAAGAAGAGGTAAAAGAAGCTTTTCTACAAACCTTACCGCACAAATAAGAAGTTACTTTCTAGTTTTACATCAGCATAACCAGAACATGAGAAAGGAACAAAAAAACATTAATTATAATGTACTAAAATGCTACATAATATACTTGCAACATTCAAAAAAACAAAAGGGAGATGGACAAGATATCATGCAGCATCATCGAAAGCAAATGTAATAGCAAATATAGCGAGGATGAATGGAATAATGCACACATTAGAAGTGTATAGTAAATCAAAATAATGCAAGGAAAATGTATGCTTAAAGGAAACAAAACAAGATGCATCTAAGTTGAAGTAGACAAAATAGCTCAATTCTATAAAATGGTAAAGGAAAACACTATGAATTAAATTTCTAGTATGAAATATATAGACAAGGTTATTGAAATAAACCATCAAGAATATCCACACGCATTCATATCTAATCTATTAATTTAATTGATGTAGTTTCTAACCTACAAGGAAATCTACAAAATTCAAAATAACACATAAAAGTTACACTTAATAGCACATCATATCTATATTGATAGGAAAACTGATATGATAAGGGCTCGGAAACTGATATGATAAGGGCTCAGTATCATTAGTTTCACGATTATCGTACAATACAAGAGTGTATCATATGATATGATATGATATGATATGCCTTATATCATACGAGTCAATTACGTTTTTTTTTTCTTTTCTAGCAACGGAAAAGTGGTGACCTGCCACTTAAGAACGCTCTTTTTAAGGTTTTAGGGATCATTTTGACCTCATTTACTCATGGTTGGCTTTGTCACAACTTGATATCAGATCACCCGTTTGCAATTTGGTGACTCAGATGAGTCAACTCGGTGACTTGGACGAGTCAAGGTATTTATTAATTAAAATAAAAAATAAAAAATAAAAAATAAAAAATAAAAAATAAAAAATAAAAAATAAAAAATAAAAAATAAAAAAATCATATATTATGATTTTATACTAACAAAATCAGATAACCTAAGGTCCTTAATCAATCATAAAAGATAGAAAAACATGTTTTGTTGATTCATACTTAACTAGTTTTAACATCTAAAATGCAATATCATATATTTATTGCACATGCATTCCTAATAAAAAGATGTTAATGATTCAAAAGGTAAGAAAAACATACTCAAAAAATTTAGTAGCTAAACAAATTTATAGAAGTGATCGAACAACCCTAATACTCCATTAAATATCCAAAAGTTAAAGTTCGTATAAAGTATGAGGGCCAAATTAACCATAATATAAAAAGCTCAAAATTATAAAAAAAAGAACAGTTGATCACAAAAACAAAAACACCCCAAGAAAGAGAATGATAAAAAAAGTTAAAATCACTATAAGTGGGAAATTATTAAGTAATAATAGTAATCAACAGAATAGCAAAACTCTCTTTTTTCTCCGGTAATCTATGACTAAGAGAAAAAGACTATGATGTTTATAAGAACTCAAGACGCACATATCATCACAGGAAACAGGACAAACTAGACTAAACAGTTGTTGTGAGCTAAACTGAGCTATGTATACTTTTTCACTAACCCACAAAAGATTTCAGAGCTATGTATACTTTTTCACTGACCCACAAAAGATTTCAGCAACATATCCATTTTAATACACAAAAACTCTGCACCCACCACACAAACCACTCCAAATCAAGCAATACTCAGAAAAGGATATAAAGAGAAAAGAATGCTCACTTGAGGGTAAGCCCCGCCCTTGAAGTCATAACACGTAATGTGTTGCTTCACCCATTGGTTTGCCGCATTGTAGTCTCTGGAGACTATGGCAAGCATATTGTTCAGAATCGCCACACTACAATTAAGATGAGGGTCAATAGCAGCGACTCTTTAACGGTGACAAAACATCTCGCCACTATTGATCAAGCAGTAACGGCGAGATTTTTATCTCCGCTAATTGATATGTAATAGTAGGGACATAAATATATCACTGTTATTACTCTACTACAATAATGAATATCACCGCTATAGCTTCATCAATAACAGTGATATTTATGTCTTCATGAATGTCTTGCCTCTCCACACATCTCACCGTTAAAGACCTATGTATAACAACTATATATTTTCTATCAATTAAATATTATGATAAACACATTAAGAGATATATTTAATGACTAGAAGATTGATCAATAACAAAGAGAGATCTGTCACAAACCATTATAGGGTTACTATATAACGATGACAATTATGTCGCCGTTATATAATGAGGTCAAAGCCCCCATTTGATCAACATTTGGAAAAAAAATTAAGTGGAGAGCCCGACCGAAACCTCCCTCTCTTTCTCTTTCTCTTGCCTCTCCTTGCTCTCTTGTCTCTCAATCCGATGCCTCCCTTCCTCTTCGCTGCTCACTTCGGCGACACCCTTCTTAAGGTCAGGCATTTGGAGAAGGTCCTCAAGCATGGCCTACCCATCTTGAATGACCCTAAGAGCCGATCCAAACTCAGTGCAGACGGTTTGTTTGATTTCCCTCTTTCCTGATCTGCCTTTGATGGGTTTTCTCATGGTTTTGTTTGATGAGTTTTCCTATGGTTTTGTTTGATGAGGGGTTCTCTTTTTAGATGAATATCTTATCTAGAATTTTATGTTGTGTATGATTTCTTTATTATAAAATTCTGTGATTAAGGTTAGTGACAGACTGGTGATTATGAATTGTGTTGTGTATTTCCCTTGTTACAAAAAGGTTTTGAATCTTGGTGTGTACCAAGCCTCTATTTAGGTAAAACACTGCTTTAACAACATTTTCATTCTTATGTTATCCATCGTGTTTGTGCCTTGACAGCTACCTTTCTGCTGAATATTCTGCAATTTCTGTATAGGTTCTTTCAATACTTTCATGGTAATTACACCATGCTTGCTTATGGTCGCACAAAACATTCATTGCTCTAATCACTTCGCTCTAACAACCATACCAGTATCTGTACTCGTCAGTTAAATTCGACCATATACATCTGTGTATCCAAAGGTGCCAGTTTAACCATATTTAAGTCAAAAAACGGTTTGAAAATTTGAGGATATTTCAATTGTAATATAGAAATATAATTGAATAAGCGGATCACTTTTTTCAAGAAAAAATAATGGTATTAATGATGGAGTAGTTTGGTAACAATAGTTTCCAAGATCATGACGGGAATCTTCAGGTATTTAACTTTGAAATTGCATCTTTGTCTCCCTTCTCTAGCATTTTGATTTCTGGTGTATCCAAGTTGATGATTATCTACTCTATTTCTTGTTTGAGAAGACTACATGTAAAGCTGCAAATAATCCTCAAGTCAAAAACATATCCATGTAGTTATAAGAAACCAAATCATTCATACATCTCAGCAAAATCATTTATGATATTTGCTCTCAAAAGCATACCTAATATTGATTGCAGTTTTCATCTTGCCTTCAGTCTGAACTCATTTTTTTTTCATACTTTCTTCTTGTGCTTATTCATCACTTTCTTCACTTTCAGCATATGGCACCTTACGCACTAGCCTCCTAGAAGTCAGCTCTCCACCTATGTCACATGGGTGCGGGTGCAGGTGCGGCACTTTCAAAAAACTTGGGTGCGGAGGTGCGGCAATATATATATATATATATATATATATATATATATATATATATATATATATATATATATATATATATATATATATATATATATATATATATATATATATATATATCGAGCTGATGAGTTGTGGAGCCTGATTTAGAGTTTTTGCCCTTGTAGAAAGGGGGGTCCGGGGGCTCTCCCTGGCGCGGGTCCCGCTGCGCGGTCAGCGGGTGGGGGGCCGCCCCCGGCGGGGAGTCTCTGGGGGGAGGGGGCAGCGCCCCCAGAAGAAATTCTTTTTTTTTAATAAAAAAATTAGACACAAATGACCCTAGGTGCGGTCAACGCACCCAGGGTCGGGTTGACCGCGTCGGGTGTCGCACCCACGTCGCGTCACATTGACACGGGTGCGGCACCCGGTTTGCCGAGTCCCTGTGACATAGCTTTCCAACATGTGATATGTTGTCTTCAGGTACAGTGGCATGGCTTCCATGCTTTTTATGAAGATGCAAAACCTTCCTTTAACCAAGATCAAAGTCCGCATCACTATCTTTTCCTGAATCATTCCTTTAGAAGATTTTGATCATTGTTCAACATGACATTTTTTAAAAAAGTTAGTCTACACTGTATGAAAGGAAGATGTCTGCTTAACACTTAAGAACAAATTTGTTTCTAGAATCTAAATAAGAAAAGGCAGGGTGGCCCTGTAGTATGACTATTGCAGCAGCATAAAAAGTATTTTCAATTTGATCATTATAACAAGTCTTCTTACTACTATACTGTGCATGGCACTCAACATAAAGGAAATTTCATCTTATAAAAGGGAAAAAAGAAAGCAGAAAATACAAAGAATGTATCTCTTCAACAAACACATGATAATGTTTTTCTCCAATGACAAAAACAAAAAGAAAGATGAAAAATAAAAGACAACTATCCAGAAAATAAGTAAGTGGAAACCGATTATGCTACACATGAAACTGCCATAAATATCAGAAAAGAATAGTCAGATCAAATCATCTATAGTCTTTTCTTTCTCATCAAAGAACTTGACATCCATATATGGGTGGTGCCCTAGTCAGCTTAGAATTTACAAGAGCAAACTCTTGCTTAATGTCAAGCATACCCAATAATGAACCACATGGGAACACAAAAAAAAAGATAGCAATTCTTAACTCATATCTATATGAGCATGTTTATTGCCTCATACTTGCATATCATCAACACATTATGCGTTTATTTACTCATGTGTTAATCATGTTGAGACACCCTGATCATTCTTCAAAATCCAATACCTTATAGATGATAAGAAATAGAACTAAATTCCAAGAATCGCGAGAAACTGAAACACTATAATCCAAGCTAGGCATTTTTGTTACTGCAGCATGTCCATCATAAGCAGAGAAGGAAAATCCTGTGTTACCAGAAAGTCCTAATTGGTTGGAGGATTCATGACTAGACCCAAAAATTGATATAAATGCAATTAAACATCTACTTTTGTGTAATGTAAGTGCCATTGTATTCTTTTTCCTCTTGAAAATAAGTTAAAAAATGTATATGGCATTTATTTATATTCCATAATTGTGTGATATCTTAACTCTATGATCTTGTTATTATCGTTCAATTGATATATTTGCAATTTGTGAATCAGTTCTTTATAATATATATCAAAATTAATGTTATTTTTTTATGATAGTGAATATTCATGTATGATTCAATTTTGTATAGTGTAGTCTGATCTAATATTATTTGCTATAGGTGACGACATATTCATGATGAGGACATGGGTATTCTTCCTCCATTAGGATCAGTTCACCACCCGCCAGCCAAGGTGAACACCTAGCCAGGATCGACTTCAGATCACAGGTGGTTGATACTTCAAAGAAGGAAGGTGACCCCCCTCCCCCCCCTACACACACACACACCGCAAACCACTGCAGCTCTAAAGCCATCCACGATTGCCTTAGGTAAATATTAATCCATTATTTCTTTATTATAATTAAAAATTTATTATTGTCATTTCTATTAATAGTTGTAATATCACATATTTTCGTACTTAGTCATTTTATGAGATTTTCAAAATTTTGCTTGTCTAGGAGAAAATTTGTTTAAGGCTCAATTTTTAGACTGATGTCATTGAGTTTGGGTTTGGCCCAGGTTCCGTCGACAAGGTCTTAACGAGTCAATCGAAGCGAGAAAAAGAGTTTTATTTTTTACTTTTAAATTTAAGCAAAATTCTAGTGAAATTTAGGTTATTTTCAGGCAAAGTTAGGAATTTGATATTCGTGTAATATGTCGTTGAATGCGTCTAGGATCTCTGAGCACAACAATATTTTACTTTTACGAATTCGAGTTCAGGTTGGCCCAAAAATTGCATTTTTTTGAAAATTGAGTAGTTTGTCGAATTGGATCCGAAGCTGGATCAGATTGGATCCAAGGCATATGATTCAAATTATTATGGATTTGGATCTTATTTAAGACCTACTTTAATCTGGGTTTAATCCAGATTTTGACCCAATTTTGTTTTGGATATAGATTTAGATTTTTAGGTCCGGATCCAAATCCAAATCTATGTCAAAAAAAAATTAGTTTTAAATTGAGTTTAAAGCTTTAAAATAAAGTTAGTTAGGTTTAAAAAAACTCCTAGAGTATTAAACTAACTTTGCAATTCGAAATTTATTTAATTAGTTATTAAATAATTAATTATTAAATTAAATTTTATTAATTCCAAAAATTAAGCTTAGGGCTGAGTAAGACTCCTTAAAAGAGTCCTTATTCTTACTTAAGAGAAGTTATGAGAGACTTTTAAAAGAATTGGAGTGTTAAAAAAATACCAAATGTAGAAAAGTCAACTTTTGAAGAGTTTCAAAAAATTTGGAAACAAGACGGAGAGAGAGTTCCATTTTTTGGAAACTCTCTTAGAGAGGGCTTAAGGGGGGGGGTCACTCCTTCTCACTCTCTTTATTTAAAGCACAAAAAAAAAGGAAAGAGAAAGAAAGAGGGAAAGAGGAAGAAGGAGGGAAAGAGGAGAGAGAGAGAAAGAGAAGAAGAGAAAAGAAAGGAAGGAGGAAGAAGAAAGAAGAAGAAGAAGAAGAAGAAGAAGAAGGAAATCATCCAACCCCCTTTTTCACCATTTCTCCTCATTGTTTTTCAATTTTTATAAAGGTATGAGTCTCGTCTTTTGGATTCAAGTGAGAAATCGAATGTCAGATCGATTGTATGCAATATCTTGGATAAAAATTCATGCAAAACGTGTATGTGATGATTTTAAAAAAGAAATACATGGATCTTTTCCTCATGGTTGTATGTTTGATGTTTCTTTCATCTTTCCATTAAATAAAATTATGTACATGTGATAACAAAATTTTATTTGGTGGTAGGAGTGGTTCTTTTAGAACCCTCTTTGATGAATATTGATTTTTATGAGTGGATTATGCTATGGACTGAGTAGATGCTTGAAAATATATGTGAAATCATGTTGTATGCATGTATTTTTCAAAAAATATGTGTGTAATGGTGTACTTATTAAAAACATTGAATAAATAGTCATGCATCATCTCATTGCCTAATCAATTTATGCATTTAGGGCATACCTCATTTCATTGCATACTTACTCATGTATTTACATCATACAACATGTCATGCATTTATATCATACATATGTATGTGCCATTCATAATTGATGCATATACATGCATATACTCCTAAAGATTGCATGCATGAGTATTTTTTATTTTCAACTATATATATAGTGAAGCTACTTATCCGCATCCAAAATTATGTGAGTTTGAACTAGTCTGAAGCGTCCTGGGTTTAGATCTGGTCTAAACCAACCTAGGTTTAGACCTGGTCTGACCGACTTGGGTTCAAATCTGGTATAAACCGTCCTAGGTTCAGGTATGGTCTGAACCGACCTAGGTTTAGATCTGGTCTGAACCAGCACAACAATCAGAAATGTCATTTTTTTAAAACAAAAACAATCCCTTATGAATCGTATCCTAGAACTCTTATGCAGTTTCAAATTTGGAACCCACACTTGGTTCATCCTCGAATCCAGCATATATGTGTATTGCATATACACATATTCCTACTTAAAAATTCAGCTCCTTAAGACACATCCATATTTTTTTTCATAACATATATATATATATATATATATATATATATATATATATATATATATATATATATATATATATATATATATATATATATATTGAAGTTCATACATGCATGTACATGAAGATTGACATGTATCAACATGAACCTATATAGAAAAGCAACCATCTACGCATAAATCTAAATACAGATTAACCATTAATATCTAGATAAAAAAACCATTAGAAATCTTTCTAAATGAAATTGGGCCTTAGAATATCCATTAAAAATATGCACTAGCCCTTAAAAACATTTATATATTAACTTTAACCATAGAAAACATTTCTAAGTGAAATCCAACTATTGATCATGCATTAAAATAGATACTAACAATAAAATGTCTCTATATAACAGAAAATTAATCATAGATCGTGCATAGAAAATGGGAAAACAGCAATTAAAATTTCATCTACATGAATCCTAACCAAAAACATGCATTAAAAATAAAGATCAACCATAAAAATATATTTACATGTAAACTAACCATAAAATATGTATTAAAAATGAAAATCAATCATTAAAAATGCATCAACATATAAACTAACCATAAGACATGTATTAAAAATAAAGATCAACCATTAAAATGCATCTACATGTAAACTAACTATAAAACATGTATTACAAATAGAGATCCATCATTAAAAATGGATCTACATGTAAACTAACCATAAAACATGTACATTAAAAATGCGTCTACATGTAAACTAATCATAAAACATGTATTAAAAATGAAGATCGACCATTAAAAATATATTTAGTTTACAAAAAGACTAATGAAAGCTTTTAGAAATAAGTATATAGAGTTTTTTTCTATGCATATCCATACTCATACCGACATGTATTACAAAATAAATACATGTATGCATGGTGGATGAATTTCATAACATGTACGACTAAATGGTCATAAATTTACTTCTTAAAGATCAAACTCCACAAAAAACACAAGAACACATGAGAAAACCATAAAACCTCTTCCTCAAAATCATGTGGAGTGAAGTCTCTATAGGTACCTCACAGTACACACTAGAGGTAAGAGATGGAGAACCAAATACCAAGCTTCAACAAATCTTCAAAGAGAAAAATCAATGAAGGGGAGAGAGAGTAAAGAGAGATGAATTTTTTAAAATGGGGGGGGGGGAGGGGATTATGATTCCTCTCACCTTTTTGGCAACACTTTATAGTGTTATTTTAGGTTTGGATGATGATGTGTGACTAATATTGAAATAAGGAGATGGATGGCTGAGATAAGGTCAAACCTTCCTCTAAAAAACATTTTTCAATGTGGAAGCTTTTTTTTTCCATCCCAAGATCCTCAATTTTTCAGTTTTCACCAAAATGAGAAATGCTAAAAGGAAGTTCAAAAAGAGGTTATCCACTTTGGGATTAACCTTGGGATCCCCTCATAGATCCTCCTTGGAATTCAAATGAGGAAGGGATCCTTGTATTCCAATGCCCCTGCATTTTCCAAGGTGTCTTCTTGAAGAAACCAACAAGCCATAGGGATTTTGGTTGGTTTAGTTCCATAACAACCCCCAATGCCTTATACAATATTTTATTTATTTATTTTTTAGTTACTTTATTATATATATATATATATATATATATATATATTTAAAACTCCTAGACAACTTCACATTGGATCTAATTCAATTGAGTCCAATCCAACCCAGTAAAGTTTAAAATAATCGATACATAAATTATATATATATATATATATATATATATATATATCATTTGGTTATATAATTCTATTGCATAACTAATTATGTCCTGACATTGTAGTTATCCATCCTAACCAATTTAATTCAACTACATAAAATCAATAATTTAATTTATTTGATAAATAAATTAATTATTCATAATTTACCTGTCCGTTTACCAATAATTGCCAACTGTATTCAAACTAGGCAGAAAAATAAAAGTAAATCCCTAATCACTCACGCAAGTCAATCAAACCAGAAATCAAAATTCTCTCATTGACCAAGAATTTTTTTTTAATATTCTTGATTTTTTTTGCAAGTTTTACAGGAAACGACATAGACAGAGGTCCAACAATTAAAAGATGAAATGACGGGAGAGAGATAAGCAACTAAGATGCTTAGAAAGGATATACAGGCCTTCATGGATGCACAAAAACAGAATCGTTCATCTTAAATCTAAAATTTTTAAACTTTTTGCTTATATGAGAAGTGTATATGTTTTGATTTATAAACTCTTTGTTAGAGTTGCTAAATTAAATTTTGATTTATGTGAATATTAAATGTGTATATATTTGTTGCAGGCATAAAGATGATGAAATAGAGTGTAAAGAGTTTGTATTTGAAGTGTGTTTATTGCAGGTTTGGAGAGGACGTAGTGCATATTTTTGAAGTGTGTTTATTGTAAGCTTTGAGAGGCTCTAATAGGGATTGTATTTTTAAAGTGTATATTTTTTGAAGTGTATTTGAAGTTTTTGTTGAATATATGTTTGAAGTGTGTTGAATGTTTGAAGTGAATGTTTGAGGATATATGTTTGAAGTATATATTTGAAGTGTAATGTTGTTTTTGTTGAATGTATCTTTTAGTTGTTAATTTTAGTATATTTAAAGTTTTTATAAAAGTGTATATTTGAAGTGCATGTATTTGAATGTAAATTTCTTTTTTAAACTAATTAGTAGTTTTTAATTTGCAGGTTTTTAGCCTATAATGGTGACATTCCTATCTCGCCGTTATAGGCAAGATCCCTTTCTCGTTGTTATAGTTAGCCTATAATGGCGAGTTTATTCTTCTTGTTATAACCTATAACTGTGAGTTAATGCTCGACGTTATAGGCTATAACGGCGACACAAGAATGTTATAACCAATATGTAGTGCGAGAGCCGATAGGAAAAGAGCCAGAGAGCAAAATTGAAAGAGGACTTAAGTAGTTAGGGTTTCAAAAATGAAAAATGATTCAAAAGACAAAACATTAACAAAAAAGTCAATTTTATTTCATTTTATATTGACTCGGTCGATACGTATTGGTATTGCGACTCAGAGATTTCTGATGTTTCAATCCACTAATCGACCAAGTCTCAATTATGCAAAGCGATCGTGACACGACTGAGTCACCCAACTTTTGATGTTGAATTGGGTGAGTTTTGGTGTATGCTGAGTCACTCAATTTTTTGACTCGAGTGTGTTCTGATCCTAAGTTGACTCAGTCGAGTCCCGAGTTGACTCACCAAGAAATCCAACCATGCATTTACTTATCTTCATCATTCTCCAAACCTCATCTTTTTGTTAACCTATTGGTTTTTAGATAAAATCAACCCAAAAGATTAGGATTTTTGCTAGATTCGAGTCTTGAAAGTGTGATTTATCCAAAATCCTTCCATTTTCATCTCAACAACTTTTTTTTACCTCTAACTCTCAAAACAAGCCGCAAGAGTTTGACTTATGTGGGATTAAAATTGGATGATGACTTAAAGCACCAAAATTTAGGATAAGCTCATTTTCATTGATGTTTCAAGATATTTCTTCATTTTTTCCTCTAATACTTTTTTTATGCCCTAAGTGTGTTGTTAATTCTAGTTCTTTCCGTTTTCACTCTAATAACCTATTTTTGTATTCTTAAATCTGAAAACCATGCCTTAATAGGTCGATGAATGGTGAAGGATGTTGCCCAAATGATCTAGTGTAGAAATATTAGAAACCAATAAATTTGGGAAAGGCTTTGAGAGAGAATGTAAAGTGTGACTTTTGTAATCTTGTAATGAATGATGGATTATATAGATTTTATGTTAGACTAAACTTGAACCAAGCCATCGCCTAAGCTGACCAAAATCCCAATCACTTGGGTACGTTTGGTTGCATTTTTTCAAACTAAAAATATTGTTAAAAAGAGATTTACTTTCAAAATCTCATGAGATTTCAAATCTCATGAGACCCCGTGAGAAAGTGAATCTCACACAAATGAGATTAATCTCACTTTTGGGTTATATGTCAATTTACTTTTTATGAGACATTTTTTGGGTTTTGTGTCAAATTTTTTATTATTTTTTATTGTTTTTTTAGTACTACTCAAATGAGATTCACTATGTAAATCTCATGTTATTTCAAATCACTTGAGATGCAACTAAAGGTACCCTTTAGTATCAAAACTCATTTCAAGTAATTTTCTCCACCTCTACTTTATTGTATGTTTTGTAGTAATTTTTGTAAGCTTTTTAATTTACATGTGTATAGTAGAGTTTGTTAATATATGAATTTATTGAGGATTGATATCTAACTTAATTAGGCAATTTGACTGAGATCTCACAAGTTTATGTTCAATCCCTTTATATATGACCCGTTAACCCAGCCACACCCAAATTTGAACACAAAAGTGAATGAAATTGGGTTGAGCTTGGGTCAAACTTTTAGATTCCACAAAAAAATAGGTTTGCTGGTTTATTCCAAAAAGGGTTCATAGGTTATGTGATACTCAAGCTTGGACTAGAACCAGAACCAATTGGGTCGAGCTTTTAGTCCAATGTTTACTCCCGACTTAAAAACGAGCTTGACAGAACCCAATCGGAACCAGACCCAGTTACACCCCTACACAGGGCTGCAAACGGATTGGATATGGGATGGACCCTGTTAGATCTTAATCCAAATCCATCATACAAGAACAGAAACGAATATGGATTTGGATTCAAATCAAGTTCGATAAAGTAGGTTCGAGTCTCACTCTGAAAATATAGAGTAACAATTTCTCGGGTGGAAAACAATAAAAACTAAGTTATTCACATGCAACACATGGAATCAGATTGGATTTTGATTTGGATCCGCACAGATCTGACCTAAGATATTGATCTGAATCTCGCAATAATGCGTTGAGTTCAGATAAGAGACTACCTCCCATGAGAGAGAGAGAGATGTAAATGGTTCGGATTCGGTCGTAGACCGGTTCGTCCAGATGGCGGGAGTTGGCAGTCCCGCCGATAAATCGCCGACCCAGCGACCTCCTCCTCCCTTCCCTTCCACTTTCTCCTCCGAGTAGTGATGCCGCGCGATCCACGCCCATCGTCTTAAGAAGCAGTTAGAGGAATCGCCAGCCCTCCTCCTCCTCCTCCGCCTCCTCGACGTAGCGCATTTCGACCTGCATTGCTCCTTACCACCGCACGTCAATTTAGCGTTCCATCCGGTTCGTTCATCGTCCTTTTTTTCAAGTTTTTTTTTTTCTCGAAATTTTTGTTTAGCTACAGTTTTTTTTTTTGTTTTTTGTGAATGAAGAGAAAGGATTATATTGATCATGTTAATCTTCTGCGATCGTTGTGACGAAAGGCAACATTCTGAGAGAAAACTAATTGGCTATAGTTACCGCACTTCTTCGTAATCCGCTTTTTCTTTTTTTTTTCTGCATTACAGGGATTTCGTGTTAATGCGCTGTTTTTATTTTAATTTTTGTATTTTTGTGTTTTCAAATCATTAGGCTTTCTAGATCTCTATTGTTCTCTCTCTGTTTTTTTTTTTCTTTTGAGGTTCTTGTTTGCGTGCTAGAGGTTTCATGATTGTTCTGCACCTCTGTCTTCCTTGAGTTCTTTCTGCGAGGAATTTGGGTTCGCGTTGATGCGAAACCTTCCTTTTTTTCGTTTTTTTAAGGTTTTAAAAGAGAAAATCAAGATTCTGAATGGACGTTTGTCTTCCGCAATATTTATGTTTACGTGTATAATTTGACATCGACTCCCTCCTTTTTTTGGCCGTTCGGAATTTCTTCTTATCGGCATCTGTTAACTTACGAAAGTATACGTAAAAGTATGTTTTTTTTCAAAGGTTTTTGTTAGCAGTTCCTCTTCTCCATATGTCTTAAAATTATTCTGTAGGGCCTTTTTTTAATTGTGTAATGCCGTTGATATGAAAGTCTTTCAGGTTTGGTCTTCTTTTTTTGTTGTTTTTTTTGGCTTTTCCACTCTACTTTTTTAAAAGAGCATTCATTTCTTCTTTTTCTTACTGGCATTCGGGATAAGAGGTTCAAATTCGTTCTTGGCCTTTTCGGGGAAAAAGAATTTTTTCCCCACACTTGGTCTCTTTCTTTAACCAGAATTCTTATGTTTTGGATTGTTCAATCCTTGTAGTGGGGAGTGTACGCAATCGCTCTTTCAGCTTTTGCTTGTTTGTGCTTCTTATAGTGGATCACTGTTGTCGGTTTTGTGGTTCAGATGGGCAAGATTTTGGGCACCTGAGGGAAATGGCGGAGCTGCGGAAGCTCCTGCACGTCGACGGGAAAAGAGAGAGGGAGCTGAAAAATAGTACAGCATCTTTGTTCTAATGATTTACAACCGTTAGATTCTTAACCTGACGGTCCAACTGAACCTAACCTCGCCACCCTGGCATAGGACCGTCCAAGAAGTTGAGAGCTTTCTCTTTTACTTGACATATTTCCCACTTTAGTTTTTCAACATTATCGTTCTCCCCTTCTCTCCTCTCTCTTTCTCTCTCTGTGTGATCACCAGAACCATAGGCGAATTTGAGGATCACAGTTACTCGACTAATTCTTCTGATTGAATTTTCTTGTTTGTTTCCTCTTCGTCCTGCTCAGAGAGAGAGAGAGAGAGAGAGAGAGAGAGAGAGAGAGAGAGAGAGAGAGAGAGAGAGAGAGAGAGAGAGTTCTGTATCAAATTCTTCGAATTTCAGCATTTTTAGTGGAAGATCTTGGCTTCTGCTGAATGGGTCTGGGGCACTAGTGCTGGTCGATGTGGATTGGTAATCTTTCTGAAGGTGGGTACTGAACTTTGTCTAAAACACTCAGTTTTTATTGGAATTCTTTGACATTCTTGTTGCTTGGATTTATGGGACTTTTGTTAATATTGATGATGATATGGATGGATGTGCATTAAGATTCAGGAAAATGGTGATGGATCTGGGAATCAGGCTGAACCAAGTGAATCTAAATGATGAATTGGGAGGGAGAGCGATTTCCTGAATCACAATTCTCATAACAAACCTACGAATGAAACACAAACTCCAGCAAAATCCAAACAACAATAAGAACAAAGTGTTGTAGATTAAAATCGGGTCAAGTTACTAAGATGAAAAATGAGCGACATGCATTCTTCTACTCAGAGGAAATTTTATTAGTTTTCTTTTAAGAAGTTAAAATAAAATTACCTTCATCTTTTTGCTTTTTGCTTTTTTCCCCCTTCTTTCTGTCTCTTTTTGTCTCTTGGTGGATTCTCTTATTAGGAGGAAATCCATCCATTATAATGAGATTTTTTACATTTTTACCCCTGATTTCTCTGCAGATCGTTGCTCTCTCTCTCTCTCTCTGGGCATTTTGAAATGAGGGTTGTGCTTGCCAATATCTATGATAAAGTATCTCTGAGTTCGGCGATTCAATTCAATCTAGACAATGTCCGGCTGTCAGCAGGGATTCTTACCATCTACCTAAGTCATGAGTCCTCTGGTTGGCAGCATGCTGCTGGCATATGCCAAAGGATGCATAACTTGGTTGGACGGTGGGAAGTGCCATGCATTGTCCAGATAAATTGAATTTGTGAATTCATGAAGGTGAATTGTCGATATTGGCAGAAACAACTCTTGTTTTTTATCTCACTCAATCTGCCGAATGCGACCAACCCTCTGAAAGGTGTGATTATCTTCCGCCGAGAGAGAGAGAGAGAGAGAGAGAGAGAGAGAGAGAGAGAGAGAGAGAGAGAGAGAGAGAGAGAGAGAGAGAGAGAGAGAGAGAGAGAGAGAGGCAATAATCAATAGTCACGCTTCTGTCTCATGGACGAGATTTCTTCTTTTGATGAGAAAACCCACTAACAAAAGTGAAGAAAAGAAAGAAAAATACAAAGTCAATACTTCGGTCTGATTTCCATCCATAGGTAGTATTTTTTTTCCTTATTGTTTTGGGCTTTTCGTAAAGGAGTTCATAATTCATCCACAGATTTGTTATGATAATTGTGATTCGTGAAACTCCCTATCTGCAGCTTAAGGAGTCACAAGTTGTGAAGGAATCGTTTTTCTATCCTTCCACTGTTTTCCATTTTCATGTTCATTGCCTCTTCTTTCTCCCCTGCTTTCTTTGGCTGGAGACTTTCTACTTCACAAATTTTGTCGGTTTTCACTTGCACTTTGAGAAACCCTTTAGAGTCAAAGGAGAAGGTTGGATCACCAAATCTGTCGGTTTCTTTTTATCTTTTCAATTTTATAAAATTTAATATTTGTGAGTTATTGTAAACAATTTGTGCAAGTTTTTTTAAACATTCGTTAAATAATTGGGGGGATGAATCTGCCAGGTTCAAAACTGTTTCCAAATTATGAATTTTTAAGATCTCTCTCTCTCTTGGGTCTAATGTTTGAAAAATGAAAGTGTGGTAAATTGTTGGGTGCCTTTGCAAAAAAGTTTTGTGTTTGTTAAATGGAACTGTGAATGAGTTTTCATCATTTGTCAAGCTTTGCTGATTTTGATGGCATACATTGTGTTTTGGAATGAGCACCATGGTTAGAGGAAATCTTTGATGATTTAATTATGATCTTATGAGTTTTCAATTTGTGAAATCTTGGATAATGAAAAATCTGGGCTTTTAGGAGGGGAATAGTTGATGAACCTGATGCCGCTGTGCTGGCACCCTTCGCGGCTTCCTCACGATTGTTTCTCATGGAATGGCAGATCTTGCTAGTTATGGAAGTGCTGAGCGAGATATAGAGCAAGTCAGTTGTTTGCTCTCTTCTTCTCTCTCTTTTTACATTGCACTATGTATTGTTTGGGCGTATATGTTAAAAATCCTTTTCTAAAGCTATGAGCAGAGGGAAATTATTGTATTGGCTGCAAATGGATTGTTGTGATACATTCTCTTGTGTGTGTTATGTGAAATAAATGATGGTCAAAGTTGTGGGGGTTTTGTTGGTGGGAATGAATCTTGTGCAGTGACTTTCTCTTATTCAATATCACTTGAGAATGATTGTTTATCATATTGTGATTCTTATTTTACATCGACTTTTCTTGATTGGTGTTCATCCCTATAACAAAATAGGAATGCTTACTGCCCTTATGTGATAATCTTTGGAACAAAAAAGTTCATTGTTCAATCTGGTGAGTTATTTTTTTCTTTACTATGTTAAATATGCTTTGAGTTATTCTATGGTTTGCAATCTGGAACAACTGTAGTTTTCTACTCTCACCAAAGGCAAAAGAAAAAGAAAGCAATCTTAAAGAAAAAATCTTCACTTCAGTTAGTTTATTCATCAAGTATGGGGCTGAGTGAATCAGCCGCTGGTGAAAAATAGATATGGATAAATGCAATCACCTTGCTTGATGCATTAGAAGCCCTAATCCAACCTTTTCACTTCAATCTTTGCAAGGATATACTGAATCAATTAGCTAGATGCTGACACCCAGGATCTCTTGGAGGCATGTTCCCAAAGTTTTAGATTAATAAAGCTGCAGCTAAGGTTTTTTCTGTGTCCAGCATTAAGAGATCTTCGTTTTAGCAAAGATACACTAAGTGAATGGCTCATGGTTGGCGTAAGAAATTCATGAAGCTGTGCTTGCACAACTGTAAATCATTGCAAGAACTTTTTCCTCCAATAAAATATGTTTCTCTCTTGCATATGTTCCACCATGCGAAGAAGACCCACCGTCACCATATGGTTCTCCATTTCCGAACTCTTGGTCCAAGGAGCTAGGAGAATATGTCTGAATAAAGAGGTACACCATCTATCGAAACTCCAATCTGGCCATGCTAATCTGAATATTTTATCTAAAAAATGTACCTGACTGAAGTAAAACTCAGCTGTCTCTTTATCCGGCATATAACACTACAAGGCCAAACGAAAACTCTTTCAAATTTACCCGAGTAAAATGTTATTCTTGGTGACCAGACGGGCAAATATGACGGACCTAGGGTTAGAATGGCCTGATGGGGATGCCACATCGTTCTCTTGGTTTGCAATCTGGTCAAAGTTTCCACTGAACTGTAACAAGATTTGATGCATTACACCTCATCGTTAGGGCATACCCATCTGATAGTGTCCTCTCAGGAGTTTAGAGATTGGGAAGCAAGTATATTTTCAGCACCAACGGTCCTTGAACTCATTGACAGTTAATTCTCTTTGGAATTCTATATCCCAAGTTCCACAGACCCAACATTCAGTCACCTATGCATGTTTGTTAATGGATAATATCTTTATATTCACAAATCTTGAAATTAAATTCAAGATTACTTATAGAGCAATCTAGCAAAATTTTTAAGTACATAGCAATTACTTGTAGAGCAAATACACTCTTGAATACACAACAATCTTACATTGTATAAAATGTTGCTATATATATAATACACTTTTAAAGTAATTGACTCCTACCAATTATATATGCAAATACACTTTAGATACACAACAATTGATTATAAATCAAATTCTAGCAAATTTATTTTGGAGCTCAATTGACTCCCATCTCAAAAATTCAAGTAAATACACTGTTAGATACATAAAAAAAGGAATTATCCAATGCAAAGCTAAGTCCAATATAGAATTATAAGATTGTTGCAAGCCAACAAGATATCCAATTTAATATGCCTATCATACCCAAATTGATAGGATTTTCTATAACTCAAAATATAATGAGAAAATCCAAAAAATAAAAAGGGCAAAGTGATAAAAAAAAAACAAATAAAGGATTTTTTACTGACGCAACTACACTCTAAGAGCGTGAAGAAAAAGAAAGAGAAAAAGGGGCTTCATTGGAAACTGTCAGCATGCGAAAAGTGTTGCTAGAAGCCCTCATTGCTGTTGAGGAGAGGATTCATTTAGGGAAGCTTTGTAAATTTAGGGAGACCTAACTATTGCCCCTCGTCCCCTTTTCACACCTCATAGCCTTTTTGGCTTCATACTAGCACCTCAAGGCAAAAGGCAGCTTGCCTTGAGGCGAGCAAGGCATGCTTTTTGCACCTTGAGACGAGATTTTTGTGTCTCAAAGAGAGCTTTTGTAACACTGGTTGATACTCTCCTATAAATGTGGTGAAGCCATGCAAAATAGTGGTTTGAGCATCATTGTATGCATATGACTAAACTTAAGATAATGATTATAGAATGTGATTAAATCTTAAAATTGTAGTTTGTATGTTGAAAGTGCACATAACAGAGATTATACACGGAGGATAATGGTTATAGGATGTGATATAATCATAAAAATGTGTTTTATATGTTGAACAGTGCATGTAGCAGCTGTCCTATATGTTGTTGATGGCACTTTGTCTTCCCAATTCTTGACCTTTATGAGAAATGCTTTCCCTCGTTTGTCATGCTGTTTCTCGTTATCAGTTTTGTAGTCTCTAGATCCAAAAGTGCATCAGGTCACATTTGAAGACAATGGAATGTTTGATTCTGATTCATATATCCAGCCTTGTTTTCTTTTCAGCAGCAGAGACAGGTTGAAGATCAGAAGGTGATGTGCACCTTGACTACAGAAAACTAGCATTACAGTCGTTCACATGTTTGCAAAATGGTGCTTTCAAACTTCAAGAATCTTATGCTTGATTTTATTTTCACCACCTTCAAGTGGTGCCTACATGGAGTGTTCTGTATTTATTTAATCCTATAAAAGCTAATGGTGAAAGGGTAAACACCATCACCAGCAATTTATGAAACAAAGAATTTTCTGATTAAGGTAAACGATGGAAGCAAGTGTTGCTTCTTCCTGCTTCATACCTCTTGTTGTAGTCTGTCACCAGACACAGTGTTGCTGTCTGCATTGCTTCCTTCAGTTACTCCTCAACATGAAGTGCATGCACATGATGAAATATGACAACTGCATAATGAAGAAAATAAATACACATAAATGAGGAAAAGAAAAGGCATAATAGGACCTTCACAGTGTGGCATTTTCTGTCGCCACTATGAGTAGCTACAACAAACGCAGTATAATTCCAATTCTTGGTGAGGTTGTCGGGCCATCATGGATCTCCACTTCAATGATGTAGACCTCTTTAGGTATGGTGTATTTGCTTTACTAGAGAGTTATTTTGACATTTTAGGGTAGAGATTCATTGAAAAACTGTAGGGGTGTCTCAGTTTCACAAGACTATATCAAAAACAATACTCATCAATCTTCTTACTATGTGATACCTTGCTGCTCTTAATGAATATCCCATTTTGTTGGATTTGGTGCTGTACTGCTGGCTGGTGATGATTTTTTTTATTCTTTATTTTACTTGATGTGGTCGTTGGATAATAGCATATATGTCTGATCCTTGTTTTTTGTCTGCTTCAGGCACTTATTGCTTTGAAAAAAGGTACACAATTAGTCAAGTATAGTCGGCAAGGGAAACCCAAAGTTTGTCCGTTCAGACTTTCTACTGTAAGTTGACATATTTTCTGCTATTGTGCTAAAACCAATGTGCTGGAGATCTAATATTCATATCTCAGTACATATTTATGTTGACTTTTTAGATGCCTTTCTGTGCAGTTCAAATTCTGGAAAACTGAATGGGTATGTGAGTGAACACAGTAGTCATTTTGAGCGATTTTTGAATTGCTATACAAATGTTGGGTTGGGTGACGCACTTCCTCAGTCTTCTGCTTTTGCAGTTTATGTGGGGAAATTGAAGGGTCCTGGATAGATAGAGTATTAAAATTGAAAATGATTAATATCTCATTCATCTTTGTTTCATCATGAAAGTAAAATATCTTGTTACATTTTCATTTTCTAACTTTTCATTTTTTGACAATACATGGTATAAACCCTTTTTTAAGGTTACTCATAGATATCTGAAAGTGGGGGCTAAAAATATCAACTGTTTAGTTTCTTAGCCAACAAGGCAAAAAACTGTTACTTAAAAACCATGATTTTTTGGATTTGGCTGGTTAAGACTCTAAGCATGCCAGAAGTGCCTTTCTCATGTTGAAGTTTGCACTGCTTGGCACCTATCCTCACCTGCGTCTAGGTCAGGCTACATAGGTGACAGAGCACCATCTAGGATAACTTAGGTGACCGTCTACTTGCTTGCTTATGATATCTATGTTCTCAAGTGTTAGTTATGTTGTGCAGATGGTTATCTTCAAAATAAACACCAATATTGTATGTAGAACATGTATCTTTGTCTTTTTTACTACAAACCAAGGTTGTAAAATGCTCGTCATAGCTAATACCATAAATAGTATAAAATTTACAAAAACACACTCAGTCTTTGATATATTTACAAAATAAGGCTCTACATTCGAGAAATTATAATGACCCGCCTAAGTTAAGAAACATATTCTCAAACAACACTTACTTTAATTCTAGTGGTCTTACCCTACTTAAACTGCAGTTAGCCATGACAATAGTACCATTTTGCCCTTACATTCAGTTTCCACCATGTCTTTGTTCCCTAGGTTAGATGACGATTTGTAGGGTCAACCCACTCGTCGCCTGAACCTTGTTGCTGTGAGAACAGTGACACCTGAATCAAGTCATCGAGCGAACACAAATGCCTGAATGAATCTATCAGGGGACTATGGCTGCCTGAACCACGCTATTTGGGAGCACCACCGAGTCACTCATTACGTCAACATGAAACTGATTAGATGAATTTACCAAACTTCTTTGTTTGGCAAAATCAATCAACTTCTTTGGTGAACAGAAACAAATTCTTTGATTTTTGTAGCTTCTTTATTGATTTAATACTTTTTTTATTTCTTTTATTTGGCATCATATGCATAACAGCCAATCAACAATATTGACAAAGGACCACAAATCCTACTCTCACAAAAACCCACACTCTCAGGCTCCATGACCATTCACAACAAACTCCGCTTCAACCAAAACCGAACAAATATGAAAAGATGATCTGACCCGCATAGATACTATCAACGCACAGCTCGACGCAACTCCATAAAATCAGGGAAAAAAAGAACCCCAATCTCCAATCTCAAAGTAAACCAATGCCTAAAATTCATGTTTGAGAGAGAGGGAGAGAGTTTGTGTAGCTGATGATCTCCTGTGCTGTGGGAAGGTGCAACTGGCAGCCTCCAACAGCGAGCTTGTCTGGTGGGAAGTGACATTCTCGGCTCCAATAAACCCTTGTTTTAACCATAAGATGGGCAGTGGTAAAAGGAGAGCCTTAAGGGCAAAAAAGGTCTAACCACAACATAACTGTAGATAAACTATGTTAGTTACAGCAGGTGGTTGTTTGAGTGTATGTTTCTTAATTTAGGCGGTCTTGTGTAATTTTTCAAAGTTGGAGTGTGTTTTTGTAAATATGTCAAAGGTTAGGCGAGAGTTTGTAAATTTTTCTAAATAGTAAAACTGGTACTGTATCATAATGTATTGTAGAAATCATAGATTCTCTTAATGTAACGTTTAAACTTTTTAAGAATAATTAAAAATGTAAACAGTTCTAAAGAATTACAAATTGAATTACAAATAAATAAAAAAAATCCGTTATATGAATGAACCAAATAAGTTACGATATTAGATTCTAAATATTTGGTCATCTAGAGTAATATACTAAAGGTACTTTGGTATTGCAAATTTCTATGAATAAGTAAACCACAAACTACAAAGGTAGTAATATGGCCATGATTAACTTATCAAACATCAAAATAACAAATTAATCATGCCTTCAATTTAAAAAAAAAAAGTTACAATGCATACTATAAGTAAATACAAAGAGTCTGCTAAATCCAGTAAAATGTTCTCTTTCTAGATTCTCTCTCTCAAATCTCAGAGTCAAATCAGCTATTATCGTCCTCTTTATTTGCTTCTTGCTTCTCCTTGAGGTTAAAACTTGCAAGGGGAAGAAGATGATGGTAGGAGTGCTATGTAGAAGAGTGCATAAAAGCCCCAAATCCTTTCTCACGCTTGTGTGGGGCTAATACACTTATTTTATTAAGATGGGACACCTTAATGGGCTTGCATGCTGTCAAGAATATACAAACAAATCCATTACATTATGGTTCAGCACAAGTACACAAATATTACATAACAAGCATGGCTATTTTACATCAAATGAAAGATATACAATTAAAACACCAACAGGCATGCAACCCAAAGTCTAAAATTAAGTTATAAACCACTTTCCTTTACCAAAATGTAGTGCATAATACCCTCCTTTGATGTCATGTCCGGTCTTAGATTGAATGGAGTGAGATATGCTTAAAAACCACAAATTCCCAGTTCTTGATAGAACATGCAAAGTAGTAATGATAGATTGAGTGATATGAGTAAAAAGTGGCCTTACTAGACCCAAAAATTACAGCCAACAATGGTCAGAATCTTTAATAAATGAACGAAGCTTATTGGAGGTGTATCATACGATTATGATACTCCTGAATACATCTTGAAACTAATTTTGGGGATGTACCATATTGAAATTAAGAAAGGCATTGTCATTAGCATATCGTACAACACACTATTATGATACTTTATAACTCTTACAACTTTGCTACAAACATCGTCTTGACCTAGAAAATGCAATAGACCTTGCTTTGGCATTGTTATTTAGTAAACTCAAAGACATTTGAAACCAAACTGCAACTGCTTATATGACTTCTTATATATGAACCAGGACGAGACAACATTGATTTGGTATTCGCGTGGGGAAGAAAGGAATCTGAAGCTATCCTCTGTCTCTAAGATTATCCCTGGACAGAGAACTGTAAGTTTCTGATGTGAAAGTGCTTACTAGTAGATCTTTGAAGTATTCTTTTTGTAGAAGTTATTATGGTGCTAATTTTGTTTGTTTGTTTTCTTCAGGCTGTTTTCAGAAGATATCTGCGTCCTGAGAAAGATTATTTGTCCTTTTCTTTGATATATAATAATGGTGAACGATCACTTGATCTGGTTAGTGGAAGTTAGAGTATGTTGTGCTATGTCAAAGGAACTTTGATTACTTCGACTCTTTGTAGTCTTGTGTTCTTCAATGTTTACATTCTTATGGTTTATGCATTATTTTCTGCTGGTTTGGTTCTGATCTCTACTTTCTGATGTGCTACTGCATAGATTTGCAAGGACAAAGTTGAGTCGGAAGTGTGGTTTGCAGGCCTGAAGGCATTAATCTCCACTGGGCATCGAAAACGTTCCAAGTCTGAAGAATCCAGTGAACGGACCAGTTCTTATGTGAGTTTGTTTCTCCAAAACTATCAATACACCTCTCTTATCAGCAGCTTTGTCGTCCCCATTTTATGCTTGTTAGTTCTTTTGTATGTGTTTTGTTTAGGATTGATGGAAACATCATTAGTTCATTAAGATGCAAACTTCATCCCCCGAATCTACTGATATAAGCTAAAATTAGTCTGTTTCAATTCTGTAAGTGGTTTGATGTACTCTCTCTAAAACCAGTTTCACCAATGACTTCACAAAGCAGTGCATTTAAAATTAGTCTGTTTGAATTCTGTAAATGGTTTGGATTCTCTCTAAAACCAGTTTCATCAATGACCTTACAAAGCAGTGCATTTAAAGTTATCATTTAATTCTTCAAAAAAGGTGTTGCATGAACATGACTGAAAAAACATGGGGTTTGATTTTTGTTTTTCCTTTTTTTTGTGTAGCTTCCCAATTAGAGCAGTATATAAGGCCACACAGCATGGAATTAAATTAGAGTATCTGCGATTCTGCAACAACATTTAAACTGAATATGAAACGTTCTTGAAAATTTATATATACATACATATATGTATATGTATATACTCTCTCTCTCTCTAATGTGGTAAGTAGTGGCTTTGTGAACCTGAATGTTGCATCTATATGCTTGTAGAGAAAAGGGTGTAAAATTTTGCAAGTGTTAATCGTGAAAAGGAAGAGCTTGAAAATTGCAAAGATTTGCTTCTAAGAAGCTGCAGTTCATGTCAGTAAACAAACATTCCTGGTGATGGCCAAATCATAAATCACCATATCTTCTGATATCTTGGACTGCCTTTCTCTAGTTTAAAGTTTAAACTAGTTAGTAGTACTTTGTCATCAACCATCTACATGCAACATTGAACCACCTATGCTGCTATCACATCATCTATAGGTAATGCAAACAAGTATGGGCTCTAGGAAGTTACTTTATACTGAACAAGCTCTAATTGGCAATAATCTCCTGTTTTCACCATTTTTTTTATTTTGTCCTCACGATAGCCAGGCTGGGGTCTAGCACCTAGTGAGGCTTAAACTTGAGACACCTAGTTAAAGATAGTGTGACTCTGGTAACCTAGCTGTCAACTTGGCCTCTTCTCATTTAGATCATATGCTAAATAGTAAATTCTTATATAGAGGCACCAAAGTACTCTTCCTCCATTCCTTAGGCATCTTATTTCTCCGCCAAATCTTGTTAAAATGGTTGACAAATCTTTTTAACAAGATTTGACGGTCAAATAAGATTCCTGAGGAGTGGAGGAAGAGTACTTAGGTGACTCTATATAAGAATAAGGGTAATATACAAGATTGCACAAACTATCGTGGTATAAAACTCATGAGTCATACTATGAAACTTTGGGAGAGGGTGATTGAGTCTAGGTTGAGGAAGGTTGTCGTGATATCGGAGAATCAATTTGGTTTTATGCCTGGAAGATCAACTATGGAAGCTATACATCTTCTTAGACAACTTATTGAGAGAAATAAAGAGAGAAACAAAGATTTGCATATGGTTTTTATTGATTTCGAGAAGGCATACGATAGAGTACCTACGGACGTTCTCTGGTGGACAATGATGAATAAAGGTGTTTCTCTCAAGTACATTAGTATAATTAAGGATATGTATGAAGGGGTAGTAACCAATGTCCACACTTGTGGAGGGGTGACAACCAATTTTCCTATAACGGTTGGGTTACATCAGGGAACTGCTTTAAGCCCTTTCCTATTTGCTATAGTGATGGATGAGCTTATGAGATCAATTCAAGAAAATGTGACGTGGTGTATGTTGTTTGCTGATGATATTGTTTTGATTGATGAGTCTAGAGCTGAGGTTAATGCTAAGTTAGAATTATGGAGACAAACATTGGAAGCAATAGGTTTTAAGTTGAGTAAGAGTAAGACAGAATATATGGAATGTCGGTTTAGTAAGCAACGAAGTAGTGATGGGAGTGTAGGGAAGCTTGGTGAGCAAGAAATACCGGTGGATGATTGTTTCAAATATTTGGGATCTATCATTCAAAAGTATAGAGAAATTGATGGAGATGTAAATCATAGGATAAAGGTTGGGTGAATGAAATGGAAAAGTGCAACTGGAGTGTTGTGCGATCGTAGAATGCCAGTGCGGTTGAAGGAAAAGTTTTATAGGATGACTATTAGGCCCGCTTTACTATATGGTACAGAATGTTGGGCTGCCAAGAGACATCATATTCAAAAAATGAGTGTAGCTGAGATGCATATGCTTAGATGGATGTGTGGAAATACAATAAAAGATAAGATTTGGAACGAGGAGATACGTAAGAAGGTAGGCGTTGCACCCATTGAAAATAAGATGAGAGAGAATCGTTTACGGTGGTTTGGACATATTCGGCGAAGGCCTAATGATGCTCCAGTTAGAAGGATGGAGAAATGGGAAAATATATTAGTTAAAAGAGGTCGGAGTAGGCCTAGAAAGACTTGGATGGAGATGATAGGAAAGGATATGAATGCTTTGAACCTCACTGAGGACATGGCATTGGATAGAAATGATTGGAGGAGAGGGATTCATGTGGAAGACCCAAAATGATTTTCTTTGTTGGTTCATATCGCCGTCCCCAATTGTTTTGGGATGAAGGCGTAGTTGTTGTTGTTTGTTGTTGTTGCTAAATAGTAAATTCTGCCTTATCACACATCTTTAATCAATATTTTCTTTGTAGAAATGATGTAGCATTTGCATTGGAACCTTTCATATGCTTTTTCTTGTTTGATAAAATAGTTTCTTTTGCTTTCAGTTTTTCCATGAGCTGTTATAAGAAAGTTCCATTTTTTGCCTCTGTTCCCTAAATTCTTGTTGGTTGTTAGTGGCATTCATTTCCTTTTGATGTATTAGTTCAGTGTTATCTTAACAATTCTTAGGATAGCTTACAATATTATCTCTTAACAATTCTTAGGATGACTTGTAAGCTCAATACCTATGTAATACATATATTCCACATGATTCTCAGAAATAGGAAGTGTGATGCTTTTACGTACTCCTAGGACATTCTCTTATAATCAACATAATCAATTTGCAATATTTGATTCTCTTCAATTATTTCATGATGTTGTCCAACAATGGAGGCTCCTTTAAGCTGAAACTTCTCATCTTTCTTCTTAAAGGTTTGGTGGTGGGGGCTTGGATCTGAAGTTCTTCATATTGTGCTTGATGTTTTTCTTGTTTTGTTTATCTTTTCTTTTAATAGCCTAATTCTTTTTAATTCAGCAAATATTTGCATATATGACTCCTTGTCTCTTTCTATTAATTATCATGTGGTCATGTCGTCTTCCATAATGCCAGTTATCTGCCATTTTTTATAGAGAATTGCTGACTTCTATCTTTTGTGCTTTCCGGTTTTCAAGATTGGCATTGCCAGAGTTTATCTTATATTGGCATGTGGAATGTTTCTAAGAGGTTCATGTAACATGTTTTGTGTATACATTTTTGCAGAATGGTGACTTCATTCAAAATATTCCTACTCTAATCCATAGTCCCTTTAGTGATTCTTCTAACCTGTCCAAC
The DNA here is from genome assembly GCF_984573655.1 of Nuphar pumila. Classification (NCBI taxonomy): domain Eukaryota; kingdom Viridiplantae; phylum Streptophyta; class Magnoliopsida; order Nymphaeales; family Nymphaeaceae; genus Nuphar; species Nuphar pumila. Next base: position 86,910,414 of record NC_143261.1, read on the forward strand.
AATAATAATACAAAGGCATTGGCATATTTTGCTTCTCGTGAGCCTTCCTTGAATTTAACAAGGTCAGATGTGGGGTCAGACTATGCAAATATGCTAAGAGGTACTGGGGATGGTTTCCGACTTAGTGTTTCAAGTCTCCCTAGTACTTCAAGTCAAAGTTCTGGACCTGATGATTGTGAATCTCTGGGAGATGTTTATGTTTGGGGAGAGGTATGGTTTGATGGACAAGTTGCTGATGGGGCTGTGAGTTCTTCTGGTACGAGAACTGATGTGCTGCTCCCAAAGCCCCTGGAATCCAATGTAGTTTTAGATGTTCACCAAATTGCATGTGGTGTTAGACATGCTGCTCTAATTACAAAACAAGGAGAAGTTTTTACCTGGGGAGAAGAATCTGGTGGTAGGCTTGGCCATGGAGTCGATGCTGATGTTTGTCGGCCTCAACTAGTTGAATCTTTGGCTGTCAGCAATGCAGAACTTGTTGCTTGTGGAGAGTACCATACATGTGTGGCAACTGTAGCTGGTGATCTTTACACATGGGGTGATGGTACCCACAATGCAGGATTGCTTGGTCATGGAACCGATGTTAGTCATTGGATTCCCAAGAGAGTCTCAGGTCCTTTGGAAGGACTTCAAGTGGCATCTGTTGCTTGTGGCACATGGCATTCGGCAATTGCAACTTCAAATGGTCAATTATTTACATTTGGTGATGGGACTTTTGGGGTATTGGGCCATGGTAATCGAGAAAGCACAATGTACCCAAAAGAGGTTGAATCTCTGAGGGGACTGAAGACAATTAAAGTTGCATGTGGAGTGTGGCATACAACAGCAATTGTGGAGGTTATTGTGGCACAGCATGGTGCACATGTTTCATCTCGGAAACTGTTTACCTGGGGAGATGGTGACAAGTATCGGCTTGGCCATGGAGATAAGGAAGCACGTCTAGTTCCCACATGTGTATCATCACTTATTGACTATAATTTCCACCATGTAGCTTGTGGACATGGCATAACTGTTGGCCTAACAACGTCAGGGCATGTTTTTACCATGGGGAGTGTTGCCCATGGCCAGCTAGGAAATCCACAATCTGATGGAAAGGTACCTTGCTTAGTTCAAGATAGGTTGGTTGGAGAATATGTTGAGGAGATTGCTTGTGGATCTCACCATGTTGCTGTTTTGACTTCAAGAAGTGAAGTGTATACATGGGGGAAAGGGGCCAATGGAAGACTAGGGCATGGGGATGTTGAAGATCGGAAAACACCCTGTCTTGTTGAAGCTCTGAAAGATAGGCATGTCAGAAATATATCATGTGGTTCAAATTTTACTGCTGTCATATGTCTTCATAAGTGGGTATCAGGTGCGGACCAGTCTGTTTGCTCTGGTTGCCGACAAGCGTTTGGATTTACAAGGAAAAGGCATAATTGCTATAACTGTGGTCTGGTTCACTGCCATGCATGCAGTTCCAAAAAGGCTCTAAAAGCTGCATTGGCCCCAACTCCTGGGAAGCCACATCGTGTTTGTGATTTGTGCTATGCCAAACTTAAAGCAGCTGAGGCCAATGAAGCTTCTGTTACTTCAAAGAGGAATATGGTACCTAGGCGCACAAGTGACCAGATGTTTAGAGGAGACTTGAAGTCGTCCAAGATTCTACAACCTCTCATTGTCTCTCAAGTTAAAAATGTTGAGGTGAAAATGCTCACAGTTCTATCATTGTTGCTCTTGAAAGTTATCTATTTTCCATGTTCAACAAATTCTATTTAAATAGTTTCTAAATCAGTCTTGTTTCTGCATCACAGCCAGGCATTAACTCCAGGCCTGTGTCGCCATTCTCAAGAAGACCAAGCCCTCCACGTTCTGCAAGTCCAGTTCCAACGATGGGTGGTCTTGCCTTTTCTAAGAATATGGTTGACAGCCTTAAAAAGACAAATGAGCTGCTGAACCAAGAAGTCCAGAAGTTACAGGCCCAGGTATCTCATAATTTATTTTTATCTCCTTCATTGTTCCATCTCTTTTGATTTGTGTCTGAATATTTTGTTCTGTTACACGACTAGTCATTTGCATCTTAACTTTTGTCTCGTTGATTGATATTAATCTCATTTAGGTCAAAAGTCTTAGGCGACGATGTGAAGCTCAGGATATGGAGCTTCAGAAATCTCAAAAAAAAGCTCAAGCAGCGGCTTCAAAAGCAGAAGAGGAATTTGCCAAACGTAATGCTGCCAAGGAAGCTATCAAGTCCCTTGCTGCACAGGTATTCCCATTTAGCATCATAAATTACTTGTGTGATGCCTTTATGCTTGTGAGGTGATATTATAATGCATTATCTCTTGAACATTCTAAATCGGCTAAACTAGGACTACCATTTGGGTTAAATTCCTCTCTCTCATGCACATAATTAACATTTGCTTCTCTTTTATTAGATTTTCATGTTAACTGCATTACTCTTCATTTAAATGCTCAGCTTAAGGAGGTAGCACATAAACTACCCCCTGAATTGCCTGTCAGTGACATCCAAAATTTGATGGATCATCTCACTGCCATTGCCAATGGTCCAAGTGACATTCATCGATCTTCATCTTCTGGTGTTCTTCAAGTTGAAGACCTGCAAGGGCAGCATTCTGCTTCTTCTGTGGCGCATGATTATTCTGAACCTGAACGAAGTTCATTTGAGAACCCATCACTGGTTCGTGATATAGCTGTTACATTAGATAGAAGGTCTGTTGATTCAACTGAGGGTGCTCGATTAGCTGATACAGTCTCACATGATAGTGATGACGAAAAACTACAGGGCAGTAGACTGGTTGATACTGGTGGTCCAGAATCAAAGCATCACCAGAACATTGAGAATGGTTTAACACCAAGATACAGTGAAGTAGAAGCACAGTGGGTTGAACAATTTGAATCTGGTGTTTATGTCACACTCCTACGGCTTAGAGATGGAACCAAAGTTCTCAAAAAAGTCAAATTCAGGTCTCTCTCTCTACCCTTGCATTGTACTGCACACATGCACCTGCATTTTGTTTGCTTATTATGCATTTTATTAATTTTTGCTGCTACTTGGGTTGAAACAAGTTCTGACCTGGCCTATGAGAAAGTACTTTATCCAGCATTTGGCCAAACATCTCTCTCTCCCTCTCTCTAACGCTCATGCACACACACATTTGTATTATTATACCTACACATGCACCTGTATGTTTACTTATTTTCAAACAGGAGTAAGTTTGAAAACCATTCTTATTGATTAGCGTCTATATTGCTTTCCAGCCGAAGAAAGTTTGCTGAACGGCAAGCTGAAGTCTGGTGGGCGGAAAACCATGCAAGGGTGTTTGAGAAGTATAATGTCCGAGGGATGATGGAAAAGCCTCCAAGTTCCTCACCCCTCAATGTAGCGGTGCCTCCAAGCCCACCAACCATGACTGTTGCACCAATGGAAGATCGTGAACTGTTGGCTTCCGACCAAACTTAGTTTCCCTTTTAGAATAACCAAATCAGGCTCTTGTTCCACCGTGTATTGTACAGAGTTGAGATTCATTTTGTTCTTACTCCTGATTTTGGCCAAGGTAGTAAATTATTCTTTTCACAAGAATAATTTTTTGTAATGCTGGTACCGCCACATAATTCATCATGATGCAATTCTCTTCCTCTCTCCCTCTCTCTTTCTCATTGTCTCCGTGCTTATATACTTTGTGCATTTATTCGCTCTATACTGTTCCACTATGAAGTTTATTTTGCTTGTGTAGGACTTTATCAATTATTTAGATTAATCTGAAGTCCTAGTCTGAATTACATATATGAACATGAAAGGTTTTCAGTGGAAAATTACATTGATTGAGGTTCTGTTGATTCTGAAGAACTGAACAATTTCTTATATCCAACATTACTGGAACTACAAAAGGAATTACATGCTTACTAATTTTTACTCTAAAAGGCAAGCTATCAAAAGGCAGTTGTATATCATTACTAGAATACATGGAAGCATAAAGAGGTGTTTGATTCATGCCCCCTCTTTCATAAGAAAGAGGGTCTTTTTCATAAAGGGGATGAAACAACTCCGTGAGAAATATGCAGTCTTCTATATCATGACTAGAGTACATGGAAGCACTAAATGGGTGTTTGATTCATGACCTTCCCTGTGAAAGGGTCTCTCTTCACAAGAAAGAGGGTAACTGTAACGCCCCAAATTTCAAACCTGCGAACTTTTTCAGAAAAACAGGCAAGAGACTAGAAATATCTTTTTTCTTCAGAGTTTGTTTATGAAATTAGCGAAAGATTTTTCTTTGGTTAAATCAGAAGGCAAACTGACAACTTTGGGCATGTTAGCTAAAAGAACCAAAACTCACAAAATTATGGTATCCTAAGAAAAATCTGTTACAAACCCAAAACGTCCAGGACACGAGCTAAGAGCAAGAAGAAGAAGTCTTGAAGTCATCTTGCAATTGCGTCATCGCCCGTAGTGTACCTAATCATCACCTGTACCCATAGAATGAGTTAGTTTCACGAAAAACTAGTAGGTGCACAAGAGAGATTACAGAAAACTGAATTAAGTACATTTAATTCAGTATGTTGAGCAATTTAAAGCAGATATGCAGTTAAACAGGTAAGCAGTACAACAAGGTAAGCGGTGCAAACGGGTAAGTGGTGCAAGCGAGTAAGTAGTGCAAAACGTAGCAAGACGATTCATTTGATCGTAAGCTATGAACTACCACACAACAAGCTTGTTCTCGTTCCTAGAACGGGGTCTCTGTATCTAATCATTATCAGAACATCGTTTGTCGCTCTCACTACTTCTAACAAACGCTTTGTCCTGAACAACCTTTATCTATTCCCATCTCTCAAGGCCTTACGCGGCCAACTGTCACCGGTTATGACTCACTAAAGCGTCATACTTTCTTAGGAAAAACCCACTCTTCTATAGAAGATCCAAAACATAATCACTGACTCAAATCGCTAATGATCTGATTCTCACATTTGAGTCATGCATGTAATCATGCTAAAACAGAAAGCCGAAACTATGAATTCATAGTTGGCTATCACAAACAATCTCAGAAGATCATCACAGCTCACTATAACTTTTTATGGTAAGCAAAAACACAAGATCCACGTCGGATCGCTCGGTCTGGGAGATATATGACCTCACAAGGAATTACCGCCCTAGATGGTATACCTAGTCTTAGATCATACACTTCCTCACAGGAGTTCACTGTCTTTGCGGCTACCCGTTCGTGGACAGTGTACATCATCACAGAGAATCTCCCACTCTAGCCGGGTCACCTGATCTTGATCATACATAGCCCCACAGCGAAACCTTTGAAAAACTGGTCCCCAACAAATGCCATATTCAATGAAAATCATTGTGATACACGCATCAACGCAAATGACTGCTCTCAGGGTCGATAGCCACTATTACAATCAACAAGATCAACGCCGGATCACCTGGTCTGGAAAATGGATAACCTCACAAGGAATTCCTCCCTAGATGGTATACCTGGTCTTGGACCATACACTTCCTCACAGGAGTTCACCGTCTTTGCGGCTACCCATTCGTAGACAGTGTACATCCTCACCGAGAATCTACCACTCTAGTCGGTTACCTGGTCTTGATCATACACGCCCTCACAAATAATCCTTTGGAGATCATGTCCTCAACAGACACCCTACTCAGTGATACATGCATCAATACAGTTGACTGCTCTGAACAATTGACCGCTCTTGGGTCAGAAGCCATCAATATGGGCACAAGCACGTATATCAACAATATGCATCGTATCACTCCATATGGTAAAACAAAACACACGATCACCCATTCCTTCAATAAGGTTTCATGAACCATGAACATATTATCGCATACTTCCAACATTTCTTATCACGTGACATAACAATCACATCGCACAGAAGCATATAATACTATGCATCGTGTTATTGCCACAAGGAACATTACAATCCTCAAATAGGACCTCAAAGCATGCGTAAATGACACATGAGAATACACAGATATGGCAATCAAGTTGATTATATAGGCGAAGAGTAACTAACTCTATCCGACAGCCAAACAAAACAACTGAATAAGACAAACACTCATAACAATGCTCATAATACATACAATTACCCTCAAATGGCTCAGTCCATCTGCAAGTAATTAAATTAATCGTCAGACATAAACTATTGCATCATAAGCCATTTATAAGCAATCATACGACAATAGTTATATCACAATATGTAAGCAGCTTATAAGACAAACGATCACATCAATCCTAATTGCCACCAGTTCGTAGATTACGAGCTGTATGCAATCACATCAATCATAAGAGATGCAAGCAATCAGTTCTATGCTACAATAAGCACCAAACAGTTTGACCAAGGGATAAAGCAAGTCACATGCTAATATGTATCCACTAGCATAATGCTATTATTATAAGCATTTAACTAGTATAAAAAGCTACTTATTACTCCGCAAAGAACTGCGTAAGCAGTTTAACCAACTAGAGTAATGCCTTGATAGGCGTGCATAGCTCAACGAGTAGCATACTAAACTACCAAGCAAGCAAGTAATCGACCAGTGTGAACAGACTTTATGTTTTGATATTACTGGCCTGCGGGTACGTGCAGGCAAAACGTAGAAACAACTGAGACTAGTTCGGGCGTCTGTTATTCTATGTATTTTCAATAACCCGAATAGTTAGTTGAGTCTATTCCAAAGGGGACGACTTTAGCCGAGAGAGGATTCCTCAGAGGTTGAAAAGCAGTGCCACAGATGCATCCAACTTCTGCAGAAGTGTTGAGCTAACTATTGTAGCCCCTTTCCTCTAACTCTAATGACTAGGGAGGCCGGATCATCTGCCCGTAGGGTGGTTGTTAATAACCTGTCCATTGGAGTTTTGTACCGCTATGTCATCTCCTTTGACAGACAATAAGAAGCGAATAGGTATGTTAGAAGTTGCTTAACTAACAACCCATTCTATATTGTGGTCTTTAAACCACTCGAGCATCTTGCCTGTGAAGGCGAATGTGAGGCCATTTATGTGATTACATCATTGTGCATTTAGCACTATTTGAGGTCGCACGACCGTCTTATCCGATCATCGCAATACTAGACGTGTCGTGCACGACTACAAGTACTCTAGGATGAAGGGGGTATAGCTCCTCAATAGAAGCCTCAACAGGAGTGTTTCACAAAGATATAATGTTTATCTTTTGAAACAGCAGTACCTTATGCCAACATTATGCATGCGATTTTCTAGAATCTCATCCGCTATCGGGGTATCTACATGCCTCACATGTCTCAATATCAGCCTTGATAGACGGGATACATGTTTCTCAACAGAATCCCTGCTAAGTAGTTCGCTCGAACCCCCAATTCGGGATCACCCGAGATATGCCAAAAAGGCGAACAGAACCAACCTTTCACATCCTTCCAAATGCTTCGATTTGGGGCAGTCTTTGATGCTTTTGCGTAGCTCCCTAAATCTCAAGTCTACTATGCAGGAACTGCGTACTCGAAGAGCCAGGATCCTTGTGAGGTATCTCTCTCCTTAGACGAAGGTGTATCGCCAGCTCCCGACTGAACTCTTGTCGCAAGAGGGAGTGATAGATGTCTCTTGCATCCTCCACGAGGATGCCTCAAACGCATATGCAATGAGCGAGAACCTAAGCGTAATCTACAATAGCAAGGTAATAACAACACATGCAAAAGCAAGAGCCTAGGCGCAAAATGCAACAGCAAGGTAAAGACGGTAAGCAGAAGTGCAATGCAAAACCTTTGCGTGATGCGCAACAGCAAAGTAAATACCGTAAGCAGAAGGGCAACACAAAACCTTTGCGCGATGCGCGACAACAAAGTAAGGGACAAGGATCGTGAAACCGCATCCTTGAGTTAAATGCGTACTCGTATATATATATTTAATGGTCCCTTTTTAGTTAATTGAACTTAATTCAATTGTCCAAGTCTTCTGTGCAATTTTCCCCTACCTTGAGGGGTGACAGTCCTCGTATGCCAACGGCGTAGGTAAGCACGAGCTCAAGCCATGAAGGGCGTGCAGGATCCACCGTTCAACCTGTGATGTTAAAAAGGTTAGCACGCCAAAATACAAATGAGAAGTGACTCTGGTAAGACCTGCAGCAGTACCAGACCCCGATACGAGGGTAGGCAGAGAGCTCAACTCTCTGCAGAATGCAGAAGAGCAACATAGGCAGCAAAATCAAGGCAGAGGGGCAAAACCCCCTACCGGAAAACAAACAAGGTGCAGGGGGCAACAATCCCCACCAACCTTGAAGAAATGCGAGGCAGGGTCCAATGACCCTTACTGCCGAAGAACAGATGCAGGCGACAGGGGGCGTCGCCTTTGTCGACAAAGGACAGGCAGGGCTCCAGCACCTGCCGACCTACCAGAAATGACAGGCAGGGGCTTTAGCTCCTGCCGATCCAAAAGTTTTAGGCGACAGGGGCGATGCCCCTGTTGTCTTGCCAAAATACGATAGGTAGGGGCCACAGCCCCTACCGGCCAAAGGTAACAGAGAGAGAGAGTGAGGGGCAGGGGCTGGAAACCCCTGCCAGTCGATCAACAACAGGCGGTAGGGGGGCATCACCCCCTGCCAACCAGTCGGACACAGGCAACATGGGGCGTCGCCCCTGCCAGCTTGCCGACTGAAAAGGAGGAGAGAAGAAAAAGACGATGGTGCAGGGAGGGGGCTCAACCCCTCCTCTGACCAAAAGAGGCAGCAGGGAGGGCTCGACCCTCCCCTGCCGGAAGAACCACGAAGAGGCAGAGGCTCTGCCCCTGCCGAGAAATCCACAAAAGGCTGGGGGGGTGGAAGCCCCTGCCGAAAAGGTGGGCTGACACAGGGAGCTCCGCTCCTTGCCGGCAAAACAAGATGGACAGGGGGAGTGGAGCCCCCTGTCGACGAAAAGAAAGGAAAAGGAGAAGGGGAAACAAAGAAGAAGAAGTAGAAGGGGAAAAAGAAGAAGAAAGATGAAAGACGAAAGAAAAAAGCGTACCTGGAGATCATCGACGGCGGGTTGACAGGGGTCTCCAGCAAGAGAAAGGGTGCAGAGACGAGTCAGGGGGAGAAGGGAAGAGAGTGAGTGTTGGGGAGAGAGAACAGGAGAGGGGAATCGGGAGAGAGACGATGAGGGAGGGGGGGGGGTCGTATTTGAAACCCCCTGCCTCGCTGTCTATAGAAGACCCGAGGGAGGCGGTAAGGCTATGCCCGACCGCCTCTCCCTTTGGATCCGGGTCGGGTCCAAATCTGGATCTGATCTGGGTCCAACAATTTTTTTTTCTTCTAGCTATTGCAGTAACAGACATCTTCATGAAAAATATGTGGTGGGACTTAAATAATAAATAAAAAAACATATTTTCCATCAAAATGGGTTCACACCTCCCTCCCATGAAGAAGCACTTTCCCTCATGGGCATCTCTTTGTGGCTTTCCTTGGGTGGGAGATGTAACAGACGCCCCTAAGACTAAGTTTTCCATATTTTCCTTCGGTGGGAAAAACATATTTTCCATCAAAATGGGTTCTATCCGCTGCCATTCAACATACTCTTCTCTGTCTCAATTAAGGTTGCTATTCCTTTATCATTTTATAAAGTTTTCAAGCATCCAACATATTTTCGAAGTCAAATTAGTTTGGGAATTAAAAAAAGGGTTTTGTGCACATTAGTCCTTACCTCATGATGCATTTGCAAAATCTTGCTTGCTTTATGCGATTTACCGGTCCCTCTTTTTTGCTTAACCCTTGCAAAGTTTTTCTTGAGGTTAAGAGTCATCCCCACCTTGGCATTGTTTGGGAACCGGATATGAGAGGAGAGATGGTATTTAATGAGGATTTATTAAATACCTACCTACCTCCCCAGTTAGCTTGAAAACCTTGTTTTTGGGAGAAGAGAATGGTGTTTGGAGTGGATATGAGCTATTTTCAAGTATATTTAAAACCGTAGGAAGGAACATGAATGATTAGGTAATATACATTTTTTATATGAATGGCAACTGAAGGATCTGTTCTCAATATTACATGAAACATACTCTTGCAGGATCCGTTGGTGAACTGATGAAAGACAATCAACAGCTGTGTTGATATAGAAATTACGTAGTAGAAATTATCCTTTGCGTTTCTATGAGAAATAAGAACGATTTAATCTATCACTTGTTGTATGAGAATTAGGCACTTGACATGCTCTACTAGGATAGTTATGTGTGGGTTGATTATTCATATCTCTATTAAAGTGCATAGATCTCTATCCTGTTTACAACACAAATTCAAGAAATTAGTGCACACACCATGAGAAGGGTGAGAGATAGAAGGTGAATACAATAAAATTTCATTAAGAGAAAAGAAAAAGGATCAAGAAATTAGTGCACACAAACAATTTTGACTTTCGCTATTTCACAATAATACCTCTAAGAAGAATGATATAATAAATCGCCAAGGACACTGACTTTGAATCACAACCTCTACTGTAAGATTTCATGTTTTTAGAAATCTTAATTCTATGTTTTCATACTTCATAGAACCGCCCCCTGGGATCTAGATTGGGGTGCACCTAAAGAAGAAATACCCCTTCGACTCAAGAGTTGCAACCCTTGGATTTATAGTTAATAAAATGGGAGGCATGTAACCATTGAAGGTGTCCCTTCTCAATGGTTATCTTATAGACATATATTTCCAACAGTAATGTTGTAAGATGTTGACAACTTAATGTAAATCTGGATAGAAAAAATAAAATAATAAATTTCATCGATTATCAAACTCTCTCTCTCTCTTTATTCTACGTAGGGCTCTCATCTTTTTATAGACGACAAATTCAAGTAAACTACATAATCTAATAAACTCCTAAAAAATAAAATTATTTTTAATTATCTTAATCTAATAAAATCTGAATATCGAATCTAAGATTCATTATAAAATAATTCAAATACTAAAAATGATCCAAATGATAAAAAAAATCTAAAAACATCAAAGTGGATCCAAACAAATTCTTATGGATTCGGGTCTTTTGCTCCGCTCCTGCATCATTCTTTCTGGGTTGGAGAAGACTTGCCCTCGGTCCCCTCTTGTGCTTTTTCAATCTCATTCTACCTTGTGAGTTATGGGCTCACAATACAGAATTGGATCTGTGTATTACTCCACAATGTGTTTGAAAGCTGGGCATATTCTTTTCAAACCATCTAAAGTCTTCTAGATCCCTATACTAATCTAGGTCAAATGGATAAAATGGATCCAATGTAGGCTTGACCCAACGTGAAGAAGTCTATGAGCAAATGAATTGGACTTCTTGCTTTGCCATCCCATGCTCCAAATGTTCTTGTCGATGCACTCCAAAATCAAGTGGTTGGGCCTAATCTAGAGGTGGAGCATCCTAGCCCAAGCCCATAGTGCATAAAATCATGTCCAACTTGGGACATAACCGATAAAAATTGGGCTGGATTCGGCCCCACAATACCCAAAACTTTGGGTTTTGTGTCTATAAATCGGGTTGGGATTTGGTTTTGATATCGAATCGGTTCAGCCGATTCCTCTCTCACGAGGAACCCTACTTGTGGAAGGAACCCACAGGTGGATTTCTTGTGGGAAACCTAGTAATTGGGAACCCATCGGAGGAGGGTTCATTGTCGATGGGCCTGGCCCACATCGATTGATCACATTTGATACAATCTTGCCAGAAACCCACTGGTGGTTTGGCCCTACCCTGCCAGAGAAGAAGAAGAACAAGATGTAGATAGATCTAGTTTCAGTTTGATCTAGTGTGAAGAAGTCCATGAGAAGACAACATGAATCTCGTGCTTTATCATTTTGTGATTCACGTGCTATTGACAATGCACTCCAAACATGTTTGGGTTTTGGGACAGGTCTGTTTGAGGTGAGGTGGGTACAGGTGAAGTTTGGATCTGGGTAGAAGATAATGCATGCAATGGTTCTTTGAGAATTAAATGGATCAACTCAGGGTGATGGGCTCGGTGAAGATCTGGTTGAATCACGATTGGATCGAGAATATAATGATTCACCGGACCCATAATGATATTGTTTGCCATGAGAGCTTGATACTCCAAAGCCATAGCTTGTTGCCAATGAGGGTTTTTTGAAGCTTGATTATACGAAGTAGGTTCACAGTCAGAAGAGACATGAGGGTTGTAGGTAAGGAGTGAGGTGATGCAAAGAAGACACGAGGTTTGAGCTCTGGTGACCATGTGGTGAGTTCGTTGAGGAGGTGGAGTAACTGGAGAGTCTTGTGAGGTCTGATTTTGCAAAGAAGGCTGAAGAGGTGTCTCATCTTGAGATGGAGAAAGAACTTCATCAATCAGTTGATTAGAAGGATTTTCTTGAGGCACTGTTTGACGTGTAGGACTTAACGATGGGACAGGCAAAACTGTGTTTTCAGATAAGGTAGTCTCATGTTGTGAACTATTTTCCTTTTGAAAAGAAAATTTAGTTTCATCACCACATGACGGGATACAAGAGTTTTTTGGTTTGAGGGATCAAAACACACATATCCATGGTGATCTGAGCTATAACCCAAGAAGATGTGAGGCTTAGATCTAAACTCAAGTTTGGAGGTTGATAACAAACCTTATTGGAAACAAGGCAATGAGTATGACAAGAAAAATAGTATTTGTTATAATTGTCATGAGCTGAGACATACCAAACCTCAATGTCTTAGATTTAGAAAGAGGGAAGAAAAGAAGGTGGCTTTAGTTGGTTTGTCTCAAGAATAGAGTGATTTGAACAAATTTCATGATGTACCCGTATCTATGTCACAACTTATGGAGATTCTTCAACCTCTTCTTAAAAAAGTATCTTCTTCAAATGGAGCATCGACTGGAGCCACAGTTTTTTCCTTTTCTGATCCAAGTAAAACTCATTTGCTTCTTGACTCTGATGTTTCGTTTCATATGACCCCCAATGAAAATATTTTATCCATATATCATACCAACTCAAGCGTATCAAATGTTCACAGCTGATGGTACATATATTGAAATAAAAAGAATTAGAAATTTTAAAAATACTTTATAAAATTCTAGTAAAAATGACATTTCTATCTTTCGTACTGATTCAGAGAGAGAATACTTATCAAAAGAATTTAAAGATTATTTGAATTTACATGGCATCACACATCAAAAGTCTTATCCTCACATACAACAACAAAATGGTTTGACCGAACGAAAACACACATCATAGAAACAACTAAAACTTTGTTGATAGCAAGTCAAGTACCAAAGAATTTTTGGGATGAAGTAGCCCTAACTGCCACATATCTCATTAATAGAATGTCACATTCTTCTCTGTAAATATAACACCAGTTGAAAAACTTTTTAAATTAGCTCCTCATTACTCTAGATTAAGAGTTTTTTGATGCAAATGTTTTGTTTTACTAACAAAAATGATAAACTTTTTCCTTGAGTTATTCTCGCTTTTTTAGGTTATGAAGATAAATAAAAAGGTTATCGGTGCTTTGATTCCAAAGGTAAAAAAATTGTATGTTTCAAGAAATATGTCTTTTTTAGAAAATCAAAGTTTATTCAACTTTAAAAAGGCTGAGGAAGTAGCTGAGTATTCATTTTTATTTGATTTGATTCCAAATTATGAAAAATATAATCTAATGAGGTGGCTTGTAAGGACGCATGTAGTTTCTCGGTATAGAGATGGCTAAAACAGAGTTGTCTTCATTTTTCAAAGGATACCATCTTAGAATATTCTCCTCCATACTCAATTCTTCAAGAGTGTCAACAATAGAAGAAATTTTTCCTCCGTAAAGAAAAGTGGATTTAGTGCTTTCAAACTTCGGTCTCAAACCATTTATAAATTGCTTAAAGTATTCTGCATCAAGTTGCTTTTGTCGAAGCTCTATATCTTTCGAGCAATGTCACTTAGGGTCAAGAATAGATAATTCTTCTAAAAATTTGAATAATTCATTGTAGTATTTTTTAATACGTTTGTCCTTTTGAGTCATTATTCAAACTTTATTTTGTAAATTGCATACATATGCAATATTTTTAAGGGAATATATATTTTTAAGGTATTCCCATGCTTCGTTGGCATACTCAAACTTTATGAGACTAGAGTAATTTTTAATATCTACGCTATTGTTAAACCAAGACATAATCTTGGTGTGCCCCATTCTCCACTCTTTTCACTTTTTTTCATAAGTGGTTAGTGCCTTATCTTTCTCACCATCCATAAGAGATACTTCTTTTTCATTTTCTACCTTTGTGAGGACTAGTTTAGGCTCCAGATCGAAACCATCAATTAATCTCTACGATCTCTTTCCCCATGTATAGTGCTTTATTATTGAAGACCACATTACAAAGTTTGTATTATTGAGCTTCATAGATATGATGATGATTTTCTCATTATCATCCATTCTTACAAAAGGAGAAAAAGAGATAAAGAAAAAGAGAATAGACAAGAAAAAAAAGACAACTAGCACGAGTGCACCACCATGAACTAGCACAAAACACACCACCATGATCACCCAAGCCAACAAGCTACACTTGTATAATTTCACGAATGCTTGATTCACCAAGAAGAACTTTCTTTTTTCTTTGGGCATAGAAAATTAGGCAACAAACAAACTTTAAGAGTCAAGAGCAACCAAAGCTCTGATACCATGTAAGGAAATAAGAATCTTCCAATCACACTCAATATGCTCACCAAAGATTCAAAAGAACATGCACAACAAGTGTCCACAAAAGGGGGCACACTCAATACCAAACCCACACAAAGGGTATTCACAAGAGGGTTAAAAATAAAATTTATTTTATTCATCTCTCTCTCTCTCTCTGGTATACAAACATGAAAATTATTACTTTTGTTTAGTAATCAATGCTCAAGTTGATTCCACCTAGTTATTGGCATGAAAGGTCTTACTGCAATTGCATAAATATGTTGTATTTGGGGATGACCCCTATTTATATACAAGAGATGAGAGAGACAAAAGAGGACTCAAATAGAGTCGTTGGAGCTAGTCTAACAGCTTCAAACTAGTCAACTTCTAGTTGATTAGTTAGACTTTCTAGTTCAAGGTGAACTAGATACAAAACTAAAAACTAAAAAATAAAATAAAAGAAAAAATATATAAAATATATAATATTATATATACTTTTTATATATATTATACACATATGTACATTTTAACGATCTACAACCTTTCTTGGGAAGACCAAATGCGCCACATGCAACAGACCTTCCTTGAGCATCAGTTATATGTTAAGCATAGCAAGTGAAGCTTTAGCCAGACTTGTGTTTATCACTTGGAACATGTTGTTTCGGGTCAGGGTATTGAGATGGACCTTGAAAAGGTTGAGGTGATGCAGAGCTGGCTGGTACCACAGTACTTGCTCAAAGGACTGCGGGAATTTTTCAACCTTACTGGGTACTACTAAAAGTTCATTCAGGAGTATGCTCAGATCGCCCATCCCCTGATAGCACTCTTGAAGAAGGGCACATTCCATTGGAGCCAAGAGGCTACTGCAGCCTTTGGTTCTCTAAAGGAAGCTATGACTCAGACGTTGATTTTAGGCTTATCAGATTTCATGCAGATTTTTGTGATTGACACCGATGTGTTTAGCCTCGATATAGGGACTATTTTTATGCAACAGGAACACTTCCTCGCTTACTTTAGCAAGGTCATCGTTGTTGGGAAGCAAAGCCTGTACACGATGAGTTTATAGTTGTCATACTGGTTGTGAACAAGTGGTGGCACTTTATAGTCAGGATAAACCATAGGAGTCTCAAGTATATGTTAGAGCACCGGTAAGCACTCCTGACGAGCAGAAGTAGCTTTCAAAGCTCCTAAGGTATGACTTTGAGATCTTGTATTAGGGGGCCAACAATTAGGTGGTTGATGCCCTCTCATGATGATGAGGATAGGAGAATGAGTTGACGTGTCTCAGCATGACTGTCGTCACCTTCTCCTTCTTGGATGACCACCGTCAAAAGTACATGGAGTATGACTTCTTTCTCTACAGTACATGCGCAGATCCAAAGAGGTGGGGCTTCCATATTTGAGATTCAGGGGAACTTGGTGATGCATTGGGGCCAGATAATAGTTCCTCTTGAATCTGACTTGATGACCCTTCTTATATAGTAGTATCATGCGACTCCCACAATGGGACATGAGGGGGTCCAGCCGACTTATCATCGTTCACATAGGGAGTTTGCCTGAAGGGGTATGAAGAAGCAAGTTTGACGATTTGTGGGACAGTGTGATGTGTGCCGGCTCAAGTACGAAACCGCCTCCTTTGCTGGATTATTGCAGCCATTGTCGGTGTTGGACCATGTTTGGAAGGACATGTCGATTAACTTCATCAACGGGCTTCCCTCTGTGCAAGGAAAGTTCATAGTTATGGTTATGGTGGACCATTTGTGCAAGTATAGGCATTTCTTGATTGTGTCTCACCCGTACACCTCCATCGCAGAGTAGTTTGTACAAGAGATGTTCTGCCTGCACTGGATGCTCACCTCTTTCGGTAAAGAATAAAGAGAAGCGCGATATAGATGAACAGACTGTGATCTTAGTCTTCCCCACCTCTGGCAAACAAGAGAGAGTCGTCCATTTCTCTCTTATTCTAGTATTGGAGGGCCTAAGCTCAATAGCTAAGCTTTCTTGTGTCCAGCTAGATCCAGGTCTTAGCAAAACTCACACTCCTGGGCGTCTTTGCCTTTATGAGAGAAAGCCCACCAGAGAAACGGAGATTGTTTCTCTTATCCCGTCCTGGGTCATAGGATGTCCGGGTGGCATTCGATAGGCAGTGGGAAGGCTGGTCAATCAATCCGGATAGGATGAGTCGACCCATAAACAATGTCAAGATTCCGTCCTTTTTGGAATCGAAGATCCATTGACAGCTATTTCGGATTGGTGGCCGGATCAGATGGAGATGAAGTAATTTTTTCGTTGGAAAAAAAAGAAAAAAGATGAGGGGACCCCTCTCTCTCTCTCTCTCGCACATGCCACCTGTTTTGATTTTCCTGAATGCAATTATCCTTCATTTGGTGTGTGTGTGTGTGTGTCACACATGCCACCTATTTTGATTTTTCTGAATGACAATTATCCTTCACTTTCTGTTTATCTTGTTTTCAAAGTTGAATTCACATTACAGGCTTTACAAAGGGAGTCGGTTTCTTGCAGATTTAATGAAGTGACATGTCAACTAGAGAAGGCATTGAGTGGGATCCCTTGTGATCGGTTGGACCTGACAGATGAAGTTCAAGAACAGGTAGGGTACTGGGTATGATTGTCACTATTATTTCTTTCAAAAAAGAAAAAAAAAAGACTTGTCTCTATGACAACGGTGAAAATACATGGTGTAATACACCATGTATTTTCTAGACTTGCTCTGAATACTTGGTGTGCAAAAAATGAATGAAAAGTACTTTCTTTTCAAGAATTAAATGGCTTTCATTAGCTGCTTCAGAGTAGTATGAATTCAGCCCATCTAACATTTGAAACTCTAGATTTATCATAGTTGAACTGTTATTTGAATCGATGCATGCCCATTCCCCACCCCCAATTACCTACTATGGCTACTTGACCATGATGTTTTTGCATCTCATGTACTTTTTTATTACAATTTCCTTCTGTAAATGGCCTGACTTTATAAGCTATAACTGGAGAGCCAATCTTTTCCCCGTCTTGTTAGATTAAACTGGTGCATGCTCAAATCCAAAGAGCAAAAGGAAGGATGGAATCACCCGATAGACAACTTTGCGTGGATCTGTCATTGGCGATGCATGAACGAGAAACTATTCCAGCCATATTTGGGAAGCTTTCTGAAAAACTCCAGCTCCATACAATAAATGATCTCAAGGAGTCTCATGCTCTACATGAAATGGTTATTAATGCTGGAGGAGGCCCTGTGGAACGTTTGGCAGAAATGGCTAACCTGCTCAAGAAGTTAACAGACTTTAAGGTGGATACTTCTGATACCTCCGACAGCAACCAAAGCTCATGGAAAACCCGATCCCTAGTTATCCCAGAATATTTTCGTTGCCCAATATGTCTGGAGGTGATGCAAGACCCTGTCATTGTTGCCACAGGACAGGTTAGATCTTTTGTTCAGTTTTTGCTTTATGTAAGTTCTAGTGTTCTCCCCATGTTATTTTTATCTTTTCTTCTCTTTTTTTTTTTATTTTGTTTTATCAAACACAATATTTCAGACGTATGAACGTTCATGCATAGGGAAATGGCTAGATGCTGGACATAAGACCTGCCCCAAAACTCAGCTGACGCTACCTCACACCATTCTAGCACCTAATTATGCTTTAAGGAGTTTGATTGCACAGTGGTGCGACAACAACGGGATCAAGCTACCGAAAAAACCAGGAAATTGCAAGACCAGAAAATTGGGTGGATGTGTTTCAGATTGTGAGAGCTGATATAGGTCTTCTGTTAAAGCGTCTATCAAACTGGAGCTTGGAGGAGCAAAGACCTGCTGCTGGAGAACTAAGGTTGCTAGCCAAGAGAAATGCTGATAACAGAGTATGTATTGCAGAAGCAGGAGCAATTCCCTTGTTGGTTGGGCTACTCTCATCTCCAGATTCAAGAATACAGGAGCACACAGTGACTTCACTTCCTAACCTTTCAATTAACGAGAATAATAAGGGGAGTATCGTTATGGCTGGGGCAATACCCCACAGTGGAGGTTTTGAAGAATGGAAGCATGGAAGCAAAGGAGAATGCTGCAGCTACACTTTTTAGCCTGTCAGTTGTCGACGACAACAAAGTAACGATTGGTGAAGCTGGAGCCATCCCTGCGTTGGTCAATCTGCTCTCGAAGAGGAGCCAGAGAGGAAAGAAAGATGCTGCCACAGCTCTTTTTAACCTGTCATTTTATCAGGGGAACAAGGTGAGAGCTGTAAAGGCTGGAATAGTGACTCATCTAATGGAGCTGTTGGGGGATGTGAGCGCTGGAATGATGGATGAAGCTCTTGCTATAATGGCTATTCTCGACAGCAGTCAGGACGGTAAGTTGGCGATTGGGCAGGCAGAGCAGAACCGATTCCAGTTTTGGTGGACGTGATCAGAACAGGTTCACCGCGTAACAGGGAAATGCTGTGGCTGTGCTGCTTGCTCTGTGCACGAGCGGCACAATTCAATAAAAGGTTTTACATCTTTTGTTCATTTTGAACGTTTTATGAAACAATTGTTTCTATTTGTACACCTCGATAAGGAAGATTTATGGTGATGACATGCTGTGCTCTGTGTTATGATTTCGTGGCATTTCAGTTAACTGCATAGGCCTGATTTCTTGTCATCAGACAGCTCAGGATCTCTTAAATGGGAGGGAAGAGATTGGTTAGCAACATTTAGTACTCCATGTGTTTAGGCAACTATAGGCCTTGGGGTCGACTCCAGTACTGAAAAATGGAGTGTCCGGGTACCGTAGCCTTGAATGGATTATCTACTACCAATGCAACTCCATGGGAAACCATAATACTCTAAAGAGAATTATATCCTTGACATAAATAAAAAGGTGATACAAAGACAAACATGTTCTCAGCTTTTACAATGTAATCTTTCCCTAGATGTAGATGAGATGACCTGGCCTTAGAATACTGCTTAAGATCATCCATAAAACAAAACATAAATTTCGTGTACCTCGTAAAACCATCCTCATAATTAAGAAAAATATATGATATCTTTGAACTCATAATCCCGCCTTGCTTTTGAGATTCTGCTTGAAATCCATAATGTCACCCTCCCATTTTGTTACAGTCTGGTTCTCGCATACCCATATCTCCTTGGCCACCTGATTAATAAGCCTGAAGTCATGGCTCACCAGAACCATCCCCCCATCCCACTCATTGAGTGCATCTGCCAACGAGTCAATGGTCTCAATGTCAAGATGATTCGTGGGTTCATCAAGGAGTAACAAGTGCGGTAGCCGCCATGCCAACCAAGCGAATATTACTCGGCTTCATCAGACAAATTCTTCATCAGCATTATCTGTGCTTTCCCCGTTAACCCGAACTTCCCGATCGCAGCCCTCATTCTCTCCTCTTCATTCCCAGGATATTCCTTCATCATGTACTGAAGCGCAGACATGTCCATATCGAGTTTCTCTGCAAGATGCTGGTGGAATTGTGCAATTCTCAGATGGTTGTGCCTCCTTACCATTCCATCCAATGGAACTAATTCTCCAGTCATCAGTTTAAGCAGGGTGTTCTTCCCAGCTCCATTCGGCCCAACCAACGCTATCCTGGAATCCAAGTCAACGCCGAAATCGAGGTTCTTGTAGATAAGGTTTTCCGGTGTATAGCCGAATGTCACCTCTACAAATTGCAGCACTGGTGGTGGCAGCTTCCCCACATCAGTGAAACGAAAGACCAGGACCTTGTCCTTCACCACCTTCTCGGTCAAGCCCCCACGTTCCATTTTTGCCAACGTTTTCTCCTTGCTCTGCGCCTGACGTGCGAGCTTAGCTGATCCATGCCCAAACCGTGCAATGTATTCTTTCATAGATGCTATCTGCTCTTGTTCCCACTTGTACTGCTTCATCTGGTTTTCTTCAAGCTCTGCACGTGTCTGTACATACTGGTCATAGTTACCAGTAAAAAGCTTCAGCTTCCTGTTCTGCATGTGGATGATGTTGGTGCAGACACCATTTAGAAAGTCTTGAGAATGTGAAACTACAACAAGGATTCTATCGAACTTCTTTAAAGTCTCTTCCAACCACACGCAAGCTTCCAGATCTGTCCACAAAATGAATGTTTAATAGAATAAACTATGTTGAACTATAATCTGAAACAGCGTTATCAGTATCGTATTATATGGTACCATACTATATGCTACATCCCAGTATCGGCTGGCAAGCTGATACAATACTGCATAAAATATTGAATCTCCAGAGAGTATCATATAACTCACCAAGATGATTAGTAGGTTCATCAAGCAAGAGAATAGTTGGATTCATGAAGAGAGCCCGAGCCAATGCAATCCTCATACGCCACCCACCGGAAAAATCACGAGTTTTCTTGGCCTGCATTTTCTTGTTAAAACCAAGACCATACAGAATTTCTGCACCTCGCTTCTCAGCTGTTGCCGCATCCAAGGCTTCCAAACGCTCATAAATGCGATCAAGTGTCTCTTGGGCATTCTCGTCCTGTGATGACGGTCAAAACCTCAATTATCTAAAATATGCAGTAGCAGATTTTTTTTCTAGCCTAGGGCAAAGGACAAGCACCTCTGCTAAAGATTCCACTTCTTTCTCCAATCTTAATCTCTCTTCATCACAATTCATCACAGCTAGGAGAGCAGACATGTCTGAAGCTTCAATCTCCCTGGTCAAGTGATAGATATCCATGTGTACTGGAATTGGAAGCTCCCTGCAGCCTATTGATGTAAGAAGCGTGGACTTCCCACAGCCATTAAGCCCAAGCAAACCATAGCGCCTGGACACAAAAAAGGATGACAGCAGATTCTCCATCAGAGGAGCCTAAAGAATTCATGAAAGAGAAGTGTCAAGAGTATTAGGATGTTACCTGCCATAGTTGAGCTCAAGCTCAGAATCTACTATCAGATCATGACCATGGAAGGTTACCGACAACGATTCAATCTACAACAAGCAGCACACCAATAGTCAGCAGAACAAAAGGAAAAGGAACTGTAAAAACTGAAAGACCGTAACTTCAATGAGATTTCAGAGAGCCATCAGATAACCTTTCAGTTTGTAATATAGATTTCCATGATCATTACAACAGGTCCAGAAAGCAGCTTATATTGATAATACACAAGATTCAACAATATATAAAAAGGAGTGGTTTATAACATGGTTTAAAGCTAAGGCTGGGAAACAAGCTCAGCAGATCGTGGTTTGGCTCATGTTCACCTCATAAAGAACTCAAAACTCATAAAATAGGCTCGGCAAGCCCAACATGAATAATATCTGTTTGGCTCAGCTCAATTCATTAAGTAGCAATAACTGAATTATACATCATATATTTTGAATTTTGAATCAATCTGAAATTAAGCCCACGTTAATTCAGAGCACGTTGCTTGATCGGATAGAGAGTGAATTTGCATGATGGAAGGGGAAGGGCACGCTGCCAGCAATAGGTTTAAAGATAAAAGTTTATGCCTCCAACTCCAAACAATCTATTTTTTTATATAATCCATTACTTCCCAGCTCTGAAACAATGTATTTCTTTTTTTTCTGTAAACAAGCTAGATCAAGCTCGGGCTTATTGTAAGCTCGAACTTGGTCTGGCTTGCCATAAGAATGAGCCAAGCTCGGCTACTTCAGCTCATTTACCAACCCTGTTTAAAGCTGGATGAGTAAGGTAGTGCCCCCTACATTTCTCGACCAACCTTAGAAATAGAAGTATCAACATATAAACAAGAACTTATCAAAATAGACACCCTATATCGCCCTCTGATTGGAAACCTGTATGTTTCCAAAAGAACAAGGCATAAAACATGTACCGTGATATATCACGATATGTGTTGGGTTAAAATGGTGGTATTTTCTGAGTTTTTTTTCAAAAATTTCCCTACAATTAAGGTTTTGATTAGAGAAATGGGTCATTTTTTGGGAGATAGAGTTAGGAAAGGATAGAGGATCACGATTCCCCATTTCCTGGCAAGTTCTTGCTCACGATTCCCTCAATTCAAAGTTTCTTTATTTATTTTTTCTGCTCCTTTGTTTTCCTCTGTAATTTTTTCAATCTTTCTAGTGGAGATCTCTGATCGGCCTTCAAAAAGTGCTTTGGCAGTTTTCATTGGGCTTGGAAGAGACTGGCTTCTTCCCTCAATAAGTTCCTATACTCTTTTTTTTCTTTTGTTTCATTCTTTTTGCAAAAATTTAACTATTTAATTGTGTTTCTTCTGCAACTCTTAATGATACAAGATGTGCACAATCACAATGACAACGAAGGGCTACACAAGTGCACAAATACAATATGGTATCTAATGGACCGATTACAATCTCATAAAAGAGATATACAAAAGCACGAATTCCACAAAAGCACAATGACACAAATTTCACAAGAGCACAATGTAAAAAACTGATTTTAGTATAACAGCCAATATGCTTAGAAAAGCATATTTTACATAGAGTGCATATACAATGAAAGGGACTGCCTCCAACGGTCATAACCGTTGGGTCGTTGGGACTACCTCTCCAACAGTCATATTGACTAACATAAAAAACAGAAAATAAAAAAACTAAAAAAAACTGTTCAGTCCCTATTGGATTGTATTATATTACACGCCATAAAATGACTAAAATACCCCTGATATACATATATTTAGTTAGGTATAAAAATATAAAAACTGTATTTTAACACTCTTCTTCAAACTTACGACGAGATCACCGGAAGATTGTTAAGAAGATACAAAAATTTTGGTAGAGGAAGAGCTTTGGTGAAGAAGTCCGCAATGTAAAACTCGGATTGAACATATGGTAAAGTAATTGTCTCCTTGAAGTATTCTTCTCGAACACAGTGGCAATCCATCTCAATATATTTTGTTCGTTCATGAAATGCAGGATTGTTAGTTATATATATGACACTTTTGTTATCACAACATAATTTTGAAGGTTATGAAACATCAACACCCATATCTGAAATTAATGATCTCATTCACATGACCTCGGTTGTTGTTATAGTCATCGCACTATATTCAACTTCCATGAAAGATAAAGACACTTTCAAAAAACCTACAAACACACAAAAAACCTTTAGTTGAGTGATGGTTATTGGGTTCTCCTTCCCAGTTAGAAACAATATAACCAATAAGATTTAAAGATGATGAAGAGGATAAGAATAGTCCTTTTTCTGGTCTTCATTTGGTTTATCAAAACTGCTATGGTTGGAATAGGAGACGGTCTGGTCTTTATCCTTATCACAAACCCACACCTGTGCATACATAGAGTCGCACACACCTGTGCCCACCCTAATTTGAATTTTTGGCTCCACCACTGATCAAACCCATAATGGGTATGAAGCAACATTATGAGGCTGGTCCACTCTTCACAAGGTGGGGCCAATTAAAGGCCTTTGGTAGATTACATCACAAGTCACAACTAGATGGGCTGATTAAAGTCAGTCTCGGCTCGGCTTGACAGTAAACAGGCTCAAGCTGAAAATGCAATGGGTGTGACTCAGGCTCAAACTTGTTACTGGTTGGGCCTAGAGGGTCCGACTCAAATCTAACGATAACTAAGGTCTTCCTTTCCGTTTGCATTAGACCTTTCAAGACCTTACAGGCACCGAGCCGAGCTGAGCCAAGCCAAGCCAAACCGGGCTGGCCCTATCTACTTGATGTCCACTCTACTAGCAACAAAAACAAAGTTCCATAACCAAAATGAGCATCATTAATTATGCATGAAAAATCTACTGATTAGAGACTAAGTCAGGGATGTTTTTTAAGAGAGATGGTAAGCTACCAGTGGTGCGTAGGAGTTTCTATGGGTAGTGTTTGGCTTGGATCTTACTTGTACCAAACCCAATAAGGTCAGGGGTTGGTGATAAAAAAGAGGTCGGATTACAATATGGGTCAGACTCAAAGGGTCTGATCAATATATGGAGCTAGGCATGGTTTGTGAAATTTCATACCAGACCCTTGTCCGACCTGAGTTTGATTAAAACCAATGATTTTTCAATTTAAAAAAGATAAAAAAACATGATTTTACTGGGTATGGATGGACAGAGTCTGGTACATGTAATTCTCATAAGTTCCTAGTATGTTTTTTCTTGTGACAGACCCGTTTGGACCCAAGTCCAGACCCACACCTGCACCTCAAGTCAGATTCACCAGGGTCCCAACCAGGTTGACACCCCTAGTGGTGCCTCAGGTACGGTTCATCCATGCAATGAAAGAAAGAGTATCAAAGACACCTTTGCTCTACTTTATTTATAGCCGTCCATCGTGCACAGTTTTGGATGCCAATCATTTAGAGCAGCAACTAAAAGGTTTTTTGAGACCCGAATATACAGTCAATCCATGTTTTTTATTTTTTGATGATGAACGGCATTCAAAGCACCTCTGACCTAATTTGTCCTCGCGCTTTCAAAGTCCGCGGTCACCATTAGACCACACCAACAGGATGCTCGGTGATGAATAGTAAGAAAACAATGTACACTCAAAATCAATGTTGTTAAAAATCGGTCTGAATCAGCTAAATCGAATCGGCCCTACGGCAATTTTAAAAGAGCCTCTTCAGATGGGCTTTTTAACATTTTTTTACAGGCGGTAAATTTTTTTAATATATTTTAATAATTTTTTATTTTCGAATAACACATGTCATCTGATGGTAAAAACTTATCGATTCACAAACGATTCAATTCGCCATTTAATTTTTAGGTTCTTTTTTTTAAAGAAACCGATTCACATAGTGAACCGATTTTAATTTTTAACATTGCTCAAAAGGATATCTGAGTCACAAAATAACAACAGTTGATTTTTAACATCGCTCAAAAGGAAATCAGAGTCGCACAGTAACGACGACTTCGTTAACAACTCAATCATGCCACAATCACAAAGATAGAAACCGAGCTGACCCCACCAACAACAATAGAGTTGGTCGGTGGTGACTGCTTGTTTTTTGGACTTCGAGGTCACAATACAATCTGAATCGATTTCAAGCCCATTCCCATTCCCCAGCCAGCATTCAATGCAGGAAGGGGTAACTTGGTTCAAACTCAAAAAGAAGAAAGCATTGAGAGCCAAGACTCGTGCCTAACTTTCGCTTTCCATGTTGTCACTACAGAGGCAGGAACAGCAGCAGAACCCAGAACCCAGAACCAGAAAATTCTATCAGGAGTAAAAAAGTGGGAAAAAGATTAAGACCACCAACCATAAATTAAAAAAGACAGTCGAGGAAAGAAAAGGAAAAGAAGAAAACAGGTGTGAAATCAGAAGAATCTCTGTCTTTCACATTTGATGAGGGACAAGGTATCATTATTGCTCTCTCTCTCTCTCTCGCGTGTATTTATTTATTAGTAACAGACACAGTAGGCGTCTCATACTTCTGTTTTTCCTTTTCTCTGCTTTCTCGCTTTGTTTATTTACCGCAGCCTTAAAAAGTACCTTCTTTGTAACATTCTCTTCCACTTTTGGGATCGTGTCCGGTTCACTTTTTTTGGGTTGGTGATGCAAATGATGGCAATGTTAATCTGAGTTGGGTTTTGGTTGTTTAACTAGCACCACCTTAAGCTGGGTTTTGTAAGTGGGTGTTTTTCTTTTTCCCTCTTTTTTTGCCGGGGATATGGGTGATGGAAGAGAAGTAGGGGTTTTTATAATGCTTGTTTGTCTTAAATCTTGAGTTAAAGATTTTCTTTTCCTATTTTGTTTATGTAAACACTTTATTTCTATTGGTCTGGAAGAAGAAGGAGAAGTATTGGGGATCAAGTTTGTTTAGGACTGGGATTTAATTGGGTTTAATGAAATGGGGATTTGGTCATTGGGTTTGTGGAGGGTTTTGCAATAGGGGGCAGTTTAGGATCTTATGTTTCACTACTAGTGTTGGCTCACTTGATTGATATGGTTGCTTTATGGCATTGCTGGATTGCTTGCTGTTTGAAGTTCTTTGAAGAATTTTCTAGTGATGGGAATATACAATGGGAGCTCCGCTAAGTGTTTTTTTAGTACAAATTTCTAGTTGGGTGCTGAGATATTGTGGAAAGATGATGCTTGTGAATGGTGGTGAGCTTTTGTAAAGAAGAAAAAGAGGGGCGAGGAGATGGAGGAAATACATTCTTCTTCAGATCATTACAGGTCATCATCTTCATCAGCTAGTAGTCCTCCTAGTAGAGTGCCCTCCACCTCCTTCATCTACGTGCGCAAGCCTGCCTTTTTCCGCCAACCGATTTCTTTCGAAGATTCGCCCGAGTGGGAAGATGCAGAAATCGATCAACCGGATGACACTACTGATTCGATCAATGTAGTCACGGCGTCTCCGACCCTCTCTAAGCTCAATAGCGGGTCGATACAGTCTCCTCCATTGCAGGATAGTGTGGTTGTGTCGAGGAAGATAGCAGGGGCTTCCCTTGTGTGGAGGGACCTCACTGTGACCGACAAGAGGAAGAGGAAATACTCCGATCAAGTTGTAAAGAGTTCCAGTGGATATGCGCTGCCGGGAACGCTTACGGTTATCATGGGCCCTGCAAAATCCGGGAAATCAACTCTTTTGAGGGCAATTGCAGGTTTCATTTCATGTCAAATTGGTGCGTGCTCGACTTTGTTATTGAACTTAAGCAACTATTTCAATTATTTCTTTTCTATGCTCCAGGAAGATTACCAAGATCAGCCAAAGTCTACGGGGAAGTGCTGGTGAATGGGCTCAAAACAAGCTTGCAGTATGGGACTTATGTAAGTGTCCATCAATGCAGTGTATTTCATGGTGTTAGATTGGTCCTTAACTCCATATTGAATTGTCTTTCATCCAACTCTAGGTGATTAAATTAAACATTCTTCCTAGTATAAATGTTTGACAAATGTTACTTGCATACTTGTAATTGTTGTTTGTATCGGGTCTATGGTAAATTTTCTGTTGATATGTTCAATTTCATCCTCTTTAATAAAGCAAGAACATTCTATTGGCAGATGCCAGAAAAAAAGAACCCAAAGCTCTATGCAAGCGAGTTTATATGCTCCTGATATACAATTGTGCCCTGCCTTCCTAAGTGTTTTCATCAGGCATTTGTTTGTATTTGCATTATAGAAAGCCTCATATGGTGTTCAACTTGTTGGGGATGGTTGCAGTTCTGTTTTTGGTATATAAACATATAAAGTATTTGCTGGACAAGCTAGCGATTCTTTCCTGGAAACTTGCTTCTGTTGCCTAGAGAAGATTTAAATGATTAATATGGTAGGAGGAGGCTTTGGTTCATGCTGTGGTGCTAAATGCTTTGATTAATGGTACCAATTTCTTTGCTACTTCTTAGTGCTTGATTCTGCGACAGGGTTAATGCCCATATCACGGTTTTTAATTAATGGAAGCATGTGGATTGCTAGGCGTGCATATGTTTGAATAAAATTGGTGAATAGATTATAAAATATCCAGTTTTTGTTCAATCCTGTGCATAGCGGTTGCATACTTCTTAATGACTTGACTCCATGATCCTGTCAAGATCATTCTGAAATTTTTGAAACTGTGTGTGGGCATGTTTCTACTCGTTACATAACTGGTGCTGCTGTGATCAAGTTTTGAAAACCCAGAGACTTGAGACTTGGCTCGACTATGTTTGACAGGGACTCGGTTGATATGCTCCTGATATACACTTGTGCCCTGCCAATGAAGGCTTCCTAAGTGTTTTCATCAGTCATTGGTTTGTATTTGCACTATAGAAAGCCTCATATGGTGCTCAACTTGTTGGGGATAGTTGCAGTTCAGTTTTTGGCATATATACATACTATGTCACAGGGATTCGGACAGACAGGTGCCGCAACCGCGTCGACGCGATGCGGGTGCGGCACCCGGTGCGATCAACGCACCCAGGGTCATTTTGACCCATTTTTTGGATTTAATTTTTTTTTCCTCTATGAAATGGGCTGCGTAATTTAAAAAAAAATCCGTGGACCCCCCTTCTATATATATATTTTGCCGCACCCCCGCAACCAAGGTTTTTGAAAGTGCTGCACCCCCGCACCCGCACCCATGTGACATAGTATACATATAAAGTATTTGCTGGACAAGCTAGCGATTCTTTCCTGGAAACTTGCTTCTGTTGCCTAGAGAAGATTTAAATGATTAATATGGTAGGAGGTAATTTTGGTTCATTCTGTGGTGCTAAATGCTTTGATCAATGGTACCAATTTCTTTGCTACTTCTTAGTGCTTGATTCTGCGACAGGGTTAATACCTATATAACGGTTTTTAATTAATGTAAGCATGTGGATTGCTAGGCATGACTATGAGTATGTTTGAATAAAATTGGTGAATAGATTATAAAATATCCAGTTTTTGTTCAATCCTGTGCATAGCAGCTGCATGCTTCTTAATGTCTTGACTCCATGATCCTGCCAAGATCATTCTGAAATTTTGAAACTGTGTGTGGGCATGTTTCTACTCGTTGTTACATAACTGGTGCTGCTGTGATCAAGGTTTGAAAATCCAGAGACTTGAGACTTGGCTCGGCCATGTTTGACAGGGACTCAGCTGAGTCAACTTGGTGACTGGGCCAGGTTAAGTTGTGGTCTTGTCAGAAACTTGGTCAACCTACTAGGTTGATAGTAGGTTGACCAGGATAGATGCTGATTCTGATTGATAGTAGGTTTGAAAATCCAGAGACTTGAGACTTGGCTCGGCCATGTTTGTGTTTGATGGCTGTATGTCAGAGAAATAACATGCTTGGCTACAAAACACAAGCACTTATGCTTGATAAATCTTTTCTTGAGCTCTGTTTCCTATAAAGGAGTCATTTCTTAAGTGCTGAATGATCCTTCTCAAACAGTTGCCATTGTCATTGAGCAATGATTATTGTAAAGTCTGCACTCTTATGTTACACAAGCACTTCACTTAGCATGTGTATTGTTGGCATGACACATCACTTGCACACTCCAGGACACTTCATGGGCTCAGTCAATGGGTGTGGAGTTTAGATCTGAAATGGACTGGAACTAATTGGGGTAAGGTTAAGCCAGATTTAAGTCGGGGCACTTGATGAGGACATTCGGTCGTGCAATGGATGGTTGCCTTGCCTAACTCTCTTCATATATCCATACAAAACTACGACAAAAGAATTAGAGTTGACCGTCGGGGAAGCGGGAGCGGAAAGCGAGACACTTCCAAAATTTTAGGAAGCGGGAAGTGCGGGACGACTTAGAAGCGAACCAGGAATCGTCTCGGAAGCGAATCATAAGCGACCTAGGAAGTGAACTGGAAGCGAAAAAAGAGAAAAAGGAAAGAAAAATAAAAATAAAAACAAAAGAAAAAAGGGGAAGCGGGCTTCCACTAAATGGGAAGCGCACTTCCCAATCTTTTTTGGTGCTTCCCAACACTTTTCAGAAGTGCCACGTTCCACGCTTCCGAAACGTGCTTCGGGAAAGCGCGCTTCCCCATGTCGTATGGTGATTCCGGTAACCCTGAGAAGAATACACCAAGTTGCTTCTTGGCACTTGTCAGTGCTAGATGGTTCTCACACTGCGGTCTTATGTCTTTGTTTGATTATAACATGGCTAATAGACAATCCATGATATTGATGATCTTATGTTGTGGAGCTTGTATAGAGGAACCATTGTCCTAATGCATTACAATGTAAGTTATTTAAAAAGTTGACCCCATTAAACACTATTTTTGCTTTTTTTGTTTTTGCAGGGTTATGTTGAGAGAGAAGATGCCTTGATAGGATCCCTAACTGTACGAGAAATGCTGTATTACTCTGCATTGCTACAGCTTCCAGCTTTCTTCTCTCAAAAGAAGAGTCTCGTGGAGGAAGCCATCACAGCAATGTCATTAGGAGATTATGCTGACAAGCTCATCGGTGGTCATTGTTATATGAAGAGACTAGCAAAGGGTGAGAGAAGACGAGTCAGCATTGCTAGGGAACTTGTGATGAGGCCGCACATACTATTTATAGATGAGCCACTTTATCATCTTGACAGGTTCATAGACTGCATATCTTAAATTTCCTGTTGTCAGTAGGCATTGTTTTCTGACATATTAATTTATATGCAAACTGTTTTGTCCAGTTCCTATTCTTTTAGTTGGTTCATATTGAAATCTTTTTTCTTTTTTCCTTTTTCAGTGTATCTGCACTGCTTATGATGGTAACCTTAAAGAAACTTGCAAGCACTGGGTGCACAGTTTTGTTCAGCATGTACCAAAGCAGTACCGAAGTGTTTGGCTTATTTGACAGAATTTGTCTTCTTTCAAATGGAAATACATTATTTTTTGGTGAAACATTGGCATGCTTGCAGGTTGGTATCAGCT
Organism: Nuphar pumila; assembly: GCF_984573655.1. Lineage (NCBI taxonomy): Eukaryota > Viridiplantae > Streptophyta > Magnoliopsida > Nymphaeales > Nymphaeaceae > Nuphar > Nuphar pumila. The sequence goes on from NC_143261.1 coordinate 86,941,270, forward strand.
GAAACTATTGGTTTTCAGCTTTTTCAATTAGTACCTTGATCTTGAACTTATTTCCATTGTTGGATCCATTTACTTTTGTCAGTTTTAATTTTTGTGAAATGAGACTTTTTTTATCGGAAACTTATGAACTTTTGGCTGCTTCAAGCTTGTTTTATAACCTGCTTTTCTTCCACAACAATAGGTCCTGATAAAATGTTTTTTGTGTTAATATTTTGTTATATGTGGGAAATGACAGTAAATTCTTGGTTAAAAGTGCAGCATTTTTCGAATGCTGGATTTCCTTGTCCCATTATGCAAAGTCCATCTGATCATTTTTTACGTGCTATCAACACCGATTTTGACAGGATTATAGCCATGTGCAAAAATTGGCAGGTAATTATTGCTCAGCTGAATTTCCTGATATTGCATAGAGATTTTCTCTTCAATGGTCCCTATGTGCTTGATATGGACTTGATTGGATGGTGTCAATTTGACAGGATGATCATGTAGATTTTTCATCAGTTAATATGAACACAGCTGTTGCAATCCGTACTCTTGAAGCTACTTATAAAACATCAAGTGATGCTGCTGCAGTTGAATCTATGATTTTAAAGTTAACTGAAACGGTCTGATTACATTCCACTGATTTCTTCCCCTTTATCTTTTTCATTCGTGACTTGTCAGCAATTAGTAATGAAATAAAGCTATTTATCTGTTGAATATGCTAACTTAATATTTGATTAGTGCTTCATTTTAGTTGATGTGTATATTCTTAAATACTAGACTAGGTGTTATCTAAACTAAGTCTAGTTGACTAAACCACCAATTGGATTTAAATGCAAGACTAGGTGTCACTTAGGCCAATTCTAGTTGACTATACTACCATCGGATTGTCCAAATTCAAACCAGGACCCGGACTAACACCAGGGAAATAGTCTTGAGAACAATGTTCTCTTTTCTATTGCTAGTGATAAAGGCCTCAAGTTTTTTATTTTAGACCCTTAAAAGCCTATTAAGATGCCTTGAGAAATTCTATAATAGTTACAAGAGCATAGGTTTGGATGCAGTTATTTTTAAGCTGTCACACACAATGTTGTGAATAGCATTGAGGCATAGCAAGGCATAAGACCGTTCATGAAGCAAGGCGTAAAATGTAAGCTTCATAAAAAATATTAAAAATTGACCAAATAAAAATACAAATTAAGATGCACACATCTAACACAAATACACATGAATATGATTTGTTTTTAGAGAGAAACACACACGAATATGGTTCATAACCCAACTGCAAAAAAGAAAAAAGAGGAAGAAGAAAGTCGAAAAAAAGAACGGAGAAGAAAGAAAGAACGAAAGAAAAGAAAAAAAAAGAAGAAAAGAAAGGGAAAACAAAGAAAAGAAGAAAGAAACAAATAAGGAAAGAAAAGATAAAAAAGAAGAAGAAGAGGGGGTGGAAATGAAGAGAGAAGAGGTGTGAAGAAGAAGAGAAAAACAAAAGAAGAAGAGAGAGAGAGAGAGAGAGAGAGAGAGAGAGAGAGAGAGAGAGAGAGAGAGAGAGAGAGAGAGAGAGAGAGAGAGAGAGAGAGAGAGAGTACCGTTTTTGAAGTGCTAGAAAAATTGCTGCCATTCGCCAGAAAAATCCCCATTGGTGGAAATGGGTACTTTGACCCCATTTGACTAGATGGATATGAGCCATGTGCCCCATGTTTGAGGCGCTCCTCGGAGCACGAGGCACACACTTCATATGCTGTTGCGCTTCTTAGGTGCGCTCTAAGGCAAAACTGCTTGCACCTTGTTAAGTTGTACATATATATATATATATATTTTATTTATAATGATATAATGGGTAAATACCTATTAAGGGTATTTTGGTCATTTCAGTCATTGTAATAGGCTGTGCCCATTAGGGGTACATTAGTATTTACTTTATTCTTTTTTCTTTGTCCTTTTCTGTTTTTATAGGGATTATTTGGTCAAATACTAAATAGAGTTGTTGGGTTCTTTTTTGACTAGTCAATAGAGTTTTTGAAACAGTCCAACAACTATATTTGTAGCTGTTGGAAAAGTCCAACAACTTTATTGAGGTCTCCCTCTCTCTTGTATGTGCATAAATAGGAGCTTTTATCCCCTTTTACTTTCTAATGCTTCTCTTAAGCATTCATACTCAATAAAATGTATATTTTTTATTTTCTTGTGTTCCTTTAATTCTTTTATGTCTTGTTTGCACTTAGTGCTTGTGTAGTGCCTTAGTGCCTTGGATTGTCTCTTAGTTGGAGTTGTGTATGTGCATGTGCACTTTGTGTTTATGATCATGTGAACCCTTAGAGGCCTTTGTTTTGTATTTTTGCGTATCTTATTACATGGTATTAAAGCCAAAAAATCTTTCTTGATATTTTGCCTTTTTTTTTGGGTCTAAGGATTCTTTGGTTCGAGTTCGTGCTTCGTAAAGGATTTGTGGTCGTTGTATGGCTTGGATTCAAGGAAAATCTTGACCCAGTATGTATATTAAACTTTTAGTGTTATTTAAGTTATCTCATGCATTATGCATGAGAAAACACTCATTTTTTCTTCTCTTTGAAAAGATTTATTATTTTTTGTGAAAACTAAAATCTGTAAATGCTTTTCAAATTATTGTTAGTTTTATTTTTATTAAATGTTTTATAAGGTTTATAATATTTGTTTGATCTTGTGAAATGATATATGTGTATGCTTTCATGAGATCTAGTTTGAATCTCAGATTTTTTTTAACTCGCTTTATTTAAAATGTATGTATATGATCTAGTAATTTTTTAGCATGTGTCATTGGCATTTAGATGCTTTATTCAAACATTTCATGGAGACAAATATCAAATCATGTTCGTATTTATTGTTGTATTGCACTTTGTTTTGAAAAATTGTCAAATATTTTTAAAATAATTTGAAATATTTATTTTAAAATGGTTTTGTGTGTCATTCACAAGTATGATTTTATGAGATTTTGCTTAACTTGTTTGAAATTTTCTTTTTTCTTTTCTGTTTGATATATTTTTATGTGAAACATAAAATATTTTATGAAGTATTAAAAATTATGTGGTTAGGATCTTAGTGATCATGGATACCTTGCTATTTTTGAATTTTGAATAAATAATTTTGATATTGATATATGATTCTTGTGCACTTGTGATTGTCTTAAATAATGAATGCGATTATCTATTCGTGAATAAGGTATTGAGCATGATTTCTTATGGGAACCATTCACTTTTATAAATGCCTTTTAAATATGTTCCTTTTTAAAAATGATTAAAAATAGTTATGTTATTGGGTGTTTCTCTTGTTGGCCCTTTTATTATTTTCTTAATCCCTTGGCTCTTTAATGAACATTATCTTATATGTTTTGCATGAGATTTAAATATTATGCTTCTTTGCATACTTAGTTTTAATAAAATATTAATTTGAGAATTATGAGAACCTTCTTTGTTTTTGCCATTTGTGGGTGTTATAAGCATTTCTCTCGTGGTTCACTTTAGTAATTGTTCATTATTGATTAACATGCTTGTTCATAATTGAACTCATTGGTGGACATTTTATATTGTCGTATAATTGCATGTTTTTACTAAAACTTATTTGCATCATGATACCTTATATGAGTTTTATGTGTTATGTTTCTAGTGCATACTTAGGATATTCAATAAAAATTCAGTTTTTTATATTGTGAGATTTCTTGTGTAGCCCTTTGTGGGTTTTGTAAGAATGTTCCTTAGATAACATTTTTTTTGTTTATCCACTTAATATTGGTGGACATTTCAGTTCGTGATTGCAGGTTGTATAATTGCATTACTTGAGGATTTCCTTGACTTGAGAATTTTTGTCTTATCAGTTCTTGTTCCTTGGAATGTGTCTTTTAAGGTTTTTATTATTTGGCTTTGTAAGTTCATCGCTCTTCTTTCGATACATCCAATATTATTTGTTTGTTCTTATTGAGGTGAGTTGTATGCACTTTTATGTTGTGGGACCAGAGTTAGTTATTGAGGTAAGTTAGATTGTCAAATGATTTGGTTCTGATTGACGTCTGGTTCTCTGAGTGTGTTGTATCACTCATTTGTTTCTTGTGCACCTCGATGTTGTGGAGTCAGGGTTAGCCATTGAGGTGAGTTATGTGTGCACCTCATGTCATCTTATCAGTTTAGATTTTCAAGGGGTTATGAATAACGTGTTGTCATTTGCCTTGGGTCTGATTGATGATTGATTGACCTCTGAACTCATTGTTGTTGAAAATCCGAGTTAGTCGTTGGGGTGAGTTGTGTGTGCATCTCATGACATCTTGTCAGTATAGGTATGTATCTAACTGGCATGCAATTGACCTTGGTTTCTATGAGTGCGTTTTACCACTCATTTGTTTGTGTAGCCATTGTTACAATATTGGATGCTTGATATCTTGATTTTTCTCTGATGGCAGTTATGTTTTTGGAACCAAAGTTTCGAAAGATTGTTAAAATTGTTATTTTTATTCTTTTTAATGACATTAGTTTGTTTTCATTACAAGCTGTCTTACTTCTTGTGTTTCCTTTTGTTATGCTTCTTATTTAAGTGCCATTTTATTTAGACGAGATGTTTTTCAAATGTGGTGAGTTATGTGTACCCATTGGTTATTCACACTTTTTGTATGTTTGTTTTGCCCATATGTGGATTGTGATTATGCTCTTGTTCTAGTAGCTACTACACTTGTTTAAGTGTCATTTTATGTAGACATGAAATGTTGGTTATTCACATTTTTTTTTTGTGTTTTTTAGCTCATTAGTGTCATTGTGATTATGCTTTTGTTGTAATAGCTGATATACTTGATTTTTGAGGTTTGGAGGTCTTGTGAGGTGATTGCTTGTGGTGGTCGAACTATTGTTGAGATTTACAAATATCATTCCTTTTGTTGTGTGAGATTTTTAAAATCTCTCCATAAAATTTTTAAACATTTTATACTTGTATGGAAAAATGTTTATTAATAAAAAATTATGCATCTTATGTTCATTTCATTAATAATATATATATACATATATATATATATATATTAAGATTGATGTTTAGTCTTTTGTGTTTAAGCCCATTCTAGGTTGTGTGAATGAATCCTAATGGGTTGTGATTTGTGAGATTGCTTGCTTTTATTATTATGTGCATTAAATATGCTTTAATTGCGCGTTGGATATATATGTGTTTCTTATTAATTATCTTGTTCACATTGTTGTATGCATGAATTTAATTATCTCCTTTTTTCTTGAAGGCTCTTTTGAATTGTTTATATTTTTTGTTATGCATGTAGTTAGTGATGATTTGTTATTTCATTTGAATTGCTTTTCTAAAAATCCTTAGGATATTATGTAAATAATTGTTTATCTCTTCTTTATGATTTATATGTCCTTTAGTGATCAAATTCTCTTACAATCAATATTTATGTTTTTCTTAAAAAAAATATGTTGAATTTGGGTTTATGATTTGATTTCATAAAAATTTATCCTTGAGGTATACTCCTTTTATGTTTTTTAATGATTATCTAATGTTTCTCTTGTTCAAAAATATATTTATTTTAAAAACTTTATAACTATTTGGTTACGATATTTTTCTTTGTGTAATTGAAACCTTTGTTTTGTTCTCTCTGTTCTTAAAGATGCGATAGATTGAGAAAGAAATATCTTTGATGCATAATATCATGAAGATGGAGATAGTAGATGAAGGCGTTTGGGGACGATCACCAATGAAGACACTGAGAGACTTGTATTTGCAAAATTCTCTGATGCAACATAAAGATGGAGACTTCCAATGAAGACACTTGAAGACTTTGATCCTTCTCGTTGATTCTTTTTGTATTTTTGAACTTTCGGTATATCATACCATAAGTTTGAGGAGTGTTAAGTTATATATATATGGTTCATATTGTACATATATACATATATATTCATATGTATATGTATATATATTTTATTTATAATGATGTAATAGGTAAATACCCATTAGGGGTATTTTGGTTATTTCAATCATTGTAATAAGCCCTACCCATTAGGGATACATTAGTACTTTTTTTTTTGTCTTTTTCTGTTTTTATAGGGACTATTTGGTCAAATACCAAATGGAGTTGTTGGGTTCTTTTTTGACTAGTCAACGGAGCTATCGGAACAATTAGAACAATCCAACAACTTTATTGAGGTTTCCATCTCTCTTGTATGAGAGATTTACCGCAACTACTGCCGGCAACTGTCGAAGAGCCATCTCTCTCTCTCGGCCGAACAATCCACTGCCGGCAACTGTCGGGTGCCTGACGGTGGATCCCTCCTCTCTCAAATAAAAGAAAAACAGAGGGGATGGGGTCGTTACCTTTACTGGAAGCACCTCTTCCTTCTTTTCCTTTTTCGTTCTTCAAAATGGTGGAGGAGAGGAGGAGGTTGCGGTCTTTAAATATACCGAGGAGGAACCCCCTCTTCCCTTCCCCCCACAACTCCGATGATCAGGGAAGGAAGGGATAACCTCCCACCTCCCTGATCATCCGTGGCAACCACTCCCCTCATGGGGAGTTCCGATAACTGAGGGGAGATAACTTCCCTCTGTTATCCCCCCCTTTCTTTTTTTTATTCATTATCTTCCCACCCGACATTGTCAAGTGATTTTACAGCAACATGGTCGTTTGTATGGAAATTTCTTTTCATCTATCCATTATAATTTTTGTGATTATCATGACAGAATTTTTGTATTCTCATAAATTTCAGTCTATGGAGGAATAGATTGGTATATTGCTACTCTTGACTGTAATTCTCTTCTTTCCATTGGAAATATTTTGAGTCCGTAAATTTGTTTTGACAGATCTTGTTGGGACAATTTGTCCTCTTCTTTATAAATTGCTCAGGCCTCAAACTCACATTGATTCTGAAATGACATGGTTCAGGAGGGTCCACAGCTGAAAAGCAATGGTAGAGCTAGTTGTTTCACACAGGTTGCTGTTCTTACCTGGAGGTCATTGTTAGTAATGTCAAGGGAATGGTGTTATTTTTGGCTTCGACTGCTTCTTTGCTTGTTGCTTATGCTTTGTGTTGGTACAATATTTTCCAGACTTGGCCATTCCCTTTCCTCAGTTACGGTAAGTTCCATTGAATGAGTTTCACGTTCTAGATACACAAAGCTGGTAATCACCTTTTCATAATTTTACAAATGATTTTGAGGAAAGTATTTTTTTGCATGCAAAGAATGATCCCCTTTCATCTGTCAAGCTATCATTTTTTTTCATTGCATGTGAGAAAATTATTGCTTATCCATAGATTTGTTTCCAATTCAGTGCTTTCTAGCTCTTTCACAAGTATCTCCAAGGCTCCAATACTTTGTACAATATTGCAACCTTTCCCTCAAGATTTTTAAAATTAACATATCATAAACATATAATTATTCTTAAAATATATTGCAGAATTCTATTTCTTTATGATTTTTCACAATATTATCAAGGATTGTGATAGCAGCCTAGGTTGGGGAAGAGAGAGAGAGAGAGAGAGAGAGAGAGAGAGAGAGAGAGAGAGAGAGGGTCCACACTTTTGGAAAGTGGGGAAAGAAGGTACCTCCTTTGGAATTATTCCAATGGAACTAAATCTCTTCCAAGGAAGAGCCAATTCCTACTAAAAACTAGTAGGCTCAAATTGAGAAAGACTCAATTTATTTAAATCAGAATTTTCTTGCTTACAATATTGTTTTACAAGTATTTATAGGATTTCTAGACCTTCAGACGTTTCCATTCTCAAATTCATTGCAGGAGAGATCCTCTCCTCAGTTAAGGTGTGAGATTGCCCCTAACGGGGGGCTGGGGTGGCGTTGAGCCAAGAAAAATGATGTTCTTTCCCTCTTACAATTTAAATGCTCCCCATGCTACCCTTGTTGACCCTCGTAGACTTTTATATCCCTCTCAGTATCCCCTAATGCTCCATACACCTATTGGGATCATCAAATCCATAATATCTTAATGAGAGAGATATCCAAACCCACCCCAAACAGAAAATACAATAAAAATTGCAGAAAATCCTGAGGGTGGCGCCGGCTGCTATCAGATTGATATGGCATGATTATAGTAAATGTCATCCAAAAAACATGATTAGTTTTATTTTCTATAATTTGTTGTACTACCATTTTTCTTAAAGATTGCAAGATCCCATACAATATTTTGATCTCCCTGCATATCTCCCTTTAGAGAAACTTCTAAAGATGATCATTATGACATATCTTTCCAGTCCGCGAGATTCCTAAGTGACTTATTTTTCAAATTTATCTACATCAGACAAATTTCGGTCATAGGTTTTCATCGTGATGCCAATTTTGTTGTGTGTTTCCCATATTCAATAGAACATGTCTATATCGGATTTGTTTGGAAGCAGGAAAATTAAAGACTTTGTTCTCTGTCAATATGGTATTGCTAAACCTGGCCTATCCTTTGCCCTGATAGCCAAAGCCTGTTGGGCAAGTTAAAGCTCCTGCTTCAAGCCTTCATTAGGTCTGTTCTTAACAATTTTATTGATTACAATGATATCAATTGAGTAGACATATTATAGCTTCACCTCTGGGCTGACAGTGCATACTAGATGTCTGTCATGAACAGCTTTGGAATGAAAATTATCTGGACAATTTACCAAGTGACATGTTTCTCACAATTTTTTTACACCATTATTCTTAGGGATATGATATGTATTTAAACCTATCATTATTCTTTGGGATAAGGTATGTGTTTCAGCTTATTTTATTTGGTTTTCATTCATTGATGGGATTAGGGTGGGCAATGGGCTGCAGCCTGCTCCAGACCACGGCTCAAAATCTCCAGCCCAGGCCCATCCTAGACAGGCCTGCCCACAGACAGCCGCCTGGCCAGGTGGGCCTTGCCCAGATGTAATTCTGACCTGACCAGCTCATAGCCCATCCACGGGCCTGGTCTAAGCCTGGTCCTGGGTGGGCTAGGTCCCATAAACTGGGCCCTGGCCCAGGTTAAATTGGATAGGGCCACAGGTGCAAATGGACAGCCCAGCCCAGCCCAGTGCCTTGGCCTAGATGTGGTGCATATTTAGAGTGCCATCTACGTAATCTATGCTTTATTCTACTGGCTTTTGTATAGGAATAAATTCCTCGTGTTGTTTGTCCTTTTGCAGGTTAGAGTTGCAGCAGTGTTTGTTTTTGTATCGTTTGCATCACTTGTCAGCATTGCCGGATTACCAGAACAAATAAAAGAAATTGAGGTATAAAAATGTTGCTCTCCTTCTAAGGCATAAAAGTCTCAATCCAATAATAGTCCAGCTAAAAACCGTCAGACAGTTAATCCCATGAGAATCTAAAGAGATAAAGATCAGATTTGCAAGGGACAACGTGCATGAACCATTTTTTATGAGAGACAGGTGTCAGATATTGATTGCTAGATTTCAGCTTCAAAAGATAAAGCGAATCATTATTTTTCCAACCCGGTTTATTTTTCCAATTGGGTTAACATTTTCTAGTCATTTGTATGTGCAAATGACCTAGAGAATGGGGCAGAACCCCCTTGTTTGGTGTTTTTTCTCACATCTAACACCATAGGTGTGTTCTGGATATTTTGTTTAGTGGGATGTGGATTTTGGATTACTGGAATCCGACCTGTATATAGTTTTTTCTGGTGATCCAAAAATCAATGGATCATTTTTTTCTGACTCATAAAAACTCGTTTTTTCATTGAAAAAACATGATCCATGTGTTGATTCCTACTAAATCGAGCATGATGAACACATCTTTAAGGTTAGATTGTGTCAAAACAACTCACATCCTGAGATTCAAACTAGAATGTAGGTACACAAGCTTGTACCAAATATAAATCTATATATGTATACATATAAATACATAAACTTAAGTGCAAATTATTGAAGAATAATTCTCAATAATTATGATTATTCCAAGTTGAAAACTGAAATGTAATGTAGATAACAATGAAAATGAAAGGCATACAAGTGAGACAAAATAAGCAATCAAGCCACCCAAAAAAAAGTAAAAGAGTACATTGTTGACCATGTTTGACACAAGTTTTATTGTGTCAATGAGGTGCTGCACCTTGTCTGGTATATTGCGTCAATAAAAGACTTGTTAAATAAGTGTTCCTGTGATATAGTTGACTATATGGAGCCCTACTGATCCATTAAGCTCCAACATACAAATAAGGGCAAGTTGTTTGAGTCTTGCAGATTGATCATAGAAACATGTAATTTCTTTGGAGGTTTGCTAATAGCATCCAATAGTGCATGCCAGACCTTTCATATAGCATATAACTGGCTACCTATATCATAAATTTTTTCATGCAGATACACAGCTATGAGCAATCTTGCCAGCATTCAGGAACACTGGCTTTCGTGCTCGGAAACCTGCTATCCAGCATTTCCTTCTTGTTCTTGATTTCAGTGTCTTCAAGTTTGATGTTCTATTTCCTGCTTGGAATGAGGAACGACTTCAGCTTGTTCATGTACTTTGTGTTAAATTTCTTCATGGCCCTCCTAGTTAATGAAGGCCTCATGATGGTTGTTGCATATATTTGGCTGGAACCATTCAAGGCCATCTTAACTCTGTTATCTGCACAAGTTCGTTCCCTCACACTCTTAGCTTTCTGTATTATTCCAAGTGTAATTCAAACCTGACAAGTCCATTTGCTTGTAGGTGGTCATGATGCTTGTTGCTGGCTATTTCAGACTCGGGGATGAATTGCCAGATCCAGTATGGAAGTATCCATTATCTTATGTTGCATTTCACAGATACTCTATCGAGGTAAACACAATTTTCCTTTTCCTTTCCGTGTTTTCTTGATTGTCTTTTGACAGTGGAAGAATCCCATATTTTTTTGTGTATCTGCTTGTGTTTCAGTTTTAATTCTTCATGGTGCAGGGACTTTTAGAAAATGAATATGGTGGAACATCTTTTGCTGTAGGGCAGGTAAGAAGCATTCCTGGTGTGCAGGCTCTTCGTGGCTCGTACAACATTTCTTCTTCTTTGAATGCAAAATGGGAAAACTTGCTTATCTTGTTTTTAATGGCACTTGCTTATCGCATCGCTTTGTTCATTTTACTTCGCTTGCATGTAAGGGAAAGAATAGTTGCCTGTAAATTTTATATGCCATACAGAGGAATAAAAAAAGCAAGATGAATGCCCCCTTTTCATACTCTTTCTTTTTTTCCTGTTTGGTTGATTGATTGCTTGTTTTTTTCTTTCCTTCTCTATATTAGCTTTTGTGTGTATGCATCCCTGCTCTTGGCTTCTAGTGTCTGGATGTACTCTTCTGCATCATTTATGCAAAATTGTGTTCGTCAGATCCAGAAATCGTGGGTAAGTCAGTCATTGATCAACGAAGGAATCTGTATAAGAAAAGCCATACTCGGGTCCTATAATGATCACGTAAACCTGATGTGGTCCATATCCTGTAAAATGATAGGCTTTTATACCACCGCGGTGGTTACTCGTGGTCAGCAGGGTCCTGTGTCAACTAGCCCTTGCTGCATTTCCTGGCGACCTTCTCCCTGAGCTACTCCATGAAACGATCGAGGTTCCTCTCGGACGATCCGCTGGAAGAAACGGCCTGCTGCAGCACCGCCTTGAACTTGCACCCTCCCTCCTCAACTCCTCCCCTCTCTCCCTGCCCAATACTCCACCCTCTCCGCCACCTCCTCCTGTGTCACGGCCACCCTCCTCCTCCACAGATCGGTCCCCACCTTCCAGTCGCCCATCACCAGCTTCCGATTTGTGAACTGATCTGTGAGCAGCGGGAAAACCAGCATCAGCACCTAGCACCACACGCTCTCCAGCACGGAGTTTCACCTGCAGTGCGTCAGGAATCCGGCCACCTACCGGTGACACATCACCCGAGTTTGCGCGCACCACGGCACCATCAACCTTCTTCCAGATGCCCATACCTCCTCTACAAATCCTCTGGCAGTGGCCGCTCATCATCGAACTACACGATGTCTGGCCGGAGGACCCACAGGAAGTTGCGCCGGCTCAGCAGAAGCCGCATGGCGATCTCCTCCAGGTCGGATTTGTCCACTGGGCGTACCTGCTGAATGACAAGTAGATGATGGAGCCGTCCTGCTGGCAGTCCAGCCACCTCGAGCAGTCGGATTCTGGCCACAGGCTCACCGCCCCACAGAGCGCTTCTTCTTGTGGTTCGGGGAAGATGGGGGCCGATGGGGATGAACGGACGGCCGGCGTCAAGGGTGTGGCCGTGGGCTTGAGCTCGTGGCACGTGTTGCAGAGGACCCAGTCAGCCGACTTCTCTGCTTCAAAGGCCGCCAAGATTATCTTAGGTATGATGGGAGGTCCATCGGATCCGATGACGCCTGGTATGTAGTCGATCTGATGCTCGCACTTATCTGCCAAGTTCGGTTCAAAAGAAAGGTTCGTGATAAAATTGTTTTCAAAATATTGCTATTTTAAAAGATATTTCATGTTATCCTAATGCTAACGTGCAAATATTTTTCACATCTTATATTTTCCGTATAATTACAAAAAAGATATTTTGATATATAGGCTGTTATTTTCCTGATTTTGTATATAATCTTAATGTAGCTACCAAAGATAAACCTACTGATTTTGTAAAATCTATTAAGGAAAATTGTGCAACAATTGTAGGAGATAAAATAGTCAGGAATATCTCCTTACCGTATTGTATTTAAGTGATATATTGAAGGGTACCTTCTCTTGGTGATTAGAAGAAGAGAGAATAGAGTTGCATCGTGGATGTAGGTCTGTATGACTGAACCACGTTAAGTTATTGTTTCTTGTGTGTTTGCTGTTATGGTATCAGAGCCATAACTCTTATGCTTTGAGATCGTTTGTGGTCGTCTGATCGTTGATGGTGCTTATTCGATTCAACTGGTGTTTTTTGTGGGTACTCTGCCTCACATAGTGGAGTTATTTTAGCTTGTCATCGTCCTCCTGGGTCGTGTTTCTGTGATCCTTCTCTGATTTCTGCATATATGCAGCTGGTGGTATTTTTCCTGCATCCATGGAAGAGCCTGGATCGTCATCAATCAGTGCGGGTATTACCCTGCCGACTACCTTTGCACCACCTTCATTGAACCTCCAATATTTCCAGTCTACCAAGTTGTTCGCGGACAACTACCTCTTGAGAGAATCACAGTTTGTTCCAATCCTAAGGGCTTAGGATTTAATGGGACTCGTTGATGAGTTGAAATCATGTCCCTCTAAGTTCAAGGAAGGATCTAATCTGAGTTAATTCCTGAATACTTGAATTGGCGAAAACAGGATAAAATGCTGTTGAGTACCATATCTCTTACCGAGGCTGTTCACAGCCAAGCCATTAGTCTTAACTCATCTCATGATGTGTGGACGACATTAAAACAATCATATTCCGCTCACTCAAGATCACTAATCATGCAACTCAAGGATCAATTGAAAGATCAGAAAACAGGGAACTCTATCTAAGATGAATATTTTAAGAGCCAAGATGATAGTGCATCAGTTTGAAGGCCCGTCTCTAAAGAAGATTTAGTATTGCATTTACTTGGAGGTTTACCAGTTGAGTATGCTGTCTTTAAAACTTCTGTTTCTGTGAGTCGTGATCCATATTAACTCTGGAAGAGTTACATGGTCTTTTACCTTCTTAAGAGGCTCAAGTCTCTCATGTTGACAACACATTAGATCTGAATGCTGTAGCTAATGTTCAGCAGCAACAAAATAATAATTATCGTGGCTAGTATAGAGGAGTATATCGTGGAAATAAACAAGGCCGATTTCTGGCGGTCATAGTTATGGTAGAGGTCAAGTCAGGGGTGGATGTTTTCAGGGTAGATATAATGAACATCCAGATTCAAACCAAGGAAAAATTGGCAATAATCAATCATCAAAAACCGTCTACCATGATTGTGAATCTCCTGGTCATACCGCACATCATTGTCCTCAGTATGCGCTACTTTTACAAGCCCAAAATGCACAAGCTTATCATGCTACTCCCATGGTCTTTGGTGATGATAGCTGGTACCCATGCTCGGATACCACACACCATGTTACACACGACTTGAGCAATCTCTTAGTGCGATCAGATTACCAAGGAAAGGAATCGGTCAAGATAGGTAATAGGATAGGTTTGGATATCCACCATATTGGTTCATCGTTTATTACTCATTTAAATTCTAAGTTTCAGCTTAAAGTTATTCTGCATGTGCCCGCTATCACTTTAAACTTATTATTTGTTAACAAGTTTTCTCGAGATAATAACGTTATGTTTGAATATCACCTTGGCTATTATCTTGTGAAAGATTGAACTTCGGGGAAGGTTCTAATATGTAGGAAAAACGAGATCCAGAAATATAGGAATCGGTTGAATTATTGCTCACTGAATTGAATTTACAACCTGTTACAATCGATATATATATATATATATATATAGATATATATATATATATATATATATATATATATATATATATATATATATAGAGAGAGAGAGAGAGAGAGAGAGAGAGGAACAAGTACAACAATAATCCCATTATCTTCTCATGATAAACTCAACTTCCTTATCTTCAAGTTTGATCAAAACTCTTGAATTGACCAGGACTTATGAATAGTCCTTAGCGTTCTGCATTGTGAGTCTTGCAGTGAGAGTCCTTGATAATGTCGATAATCAAGGACTGTAAGTGTCTTTGAGAGTAATGTCGATAATCGATCTCATGATCTTCACATTATCAAATGTGAAGATCATGTAAAGCTTTTATAATAAAAGGAGTGACGTGGATTGCATAGTCTTGATGTTGGTGTTTCTGTAGGAAATAAAAAGGCCTATGTGGGAAAATGAGCCAACATGAACTGGCATCTAATGTCTTGGATATCCCTCTTTTTTGTTTGGTTCAAAACATTTGTTAGAAGATATGCTTTGCTATTTGATAATAGTATGCATTTGGGTGTGTGAGGCGTGCCGGACGATTCATAAACCACCGTTTTCTGACTCGATGAACAAGGATTCTAATCTCTTGTAACTTATTTTTCTGATGTGTGGGGCTCGACTCCTATTGCTTCTATTGGTGGTTTTAGATATTATTTATATATTTTAGATGCTTATTCTAAATATACCTAAATATGAAGTGTTGGGTGTCTTTCAAAAATTCAAAAGCTATGTTGAAAATGCGGTTACAAAAACAAGTTTTTGCAAACTGATTAGGGAGATGAATATCGCTCATTATCAGACTATCTTACAGATTGTGGGATTGGCCAGATTGTCCTGTCCTCGTACCCATGAACAAAATGGGTCTGCAAACATCATCATAGTGTACACTGGGCTCTCATTAATGGCACAAGCGCTGGAATGTGATGCGCCACATGTGCACAGTGCACACGGGTGCAGTGCACATGCGAGCGCCGCACACAGGCACAGTGCACACGCACACCGCACACAGGTGCAACACAATCGCGCCACACACAGGCACAACAGCAATGATGCAGCAAGCCACTTCAACGCATTGTCAAAGGCGTATGCCATGAGAGCAGTGAGCTGGAGGGCGCCAACCACTTCAGCTGAAAACGTCAACATCAAAGTGGGTGGAGCGGTTAAGGGAGTTTGCTTACCATTAGTGGATTTCTTAAACCACTGGTTTTTGTATGAACCACCCTTGGCAGGCCTATATAAGCCAAGGGGCGTGAAGAGGGAAGAACTTTTTGTCAATTCAGATTTTCTTCATATGCTTTATTCATGTCAAGTGTGGGATTCTTGGTGAACTCAAGATCCTTGGGCCATCTTGCCGATCTTAAGGATCCAGTGAGATCGGAATCTACCACATAACTTAAGGCTATGCGAGTCATTCGCACATCCGGCGAATTGTGTAGGTTTTTGGAGAGGCGCATCACAGTGGGTCGGCATGAAGGATTCAACCATAGGCGGATTCAACTGCAGCCATTTTCTTAGCAAATATCGGTTTCTTGCACAAATCTTGGGGTGAACCGACATGCTCATCTCCTTATTCATCTTCCCATTGTTGTATACAAGATGGAGAGGACGAATTCAGATGGCTCTTGATCTTGAAGGCCTGTTTTCTGTTTCCAGTTTTTTAGAATAGTGAGTCCTGTTTTTTGGGCATAACCCCATGATCATACGAGCTGTGATCGTGATTGTGGGCATGGAGCCACGTTGCTCTTCTGTTCTGTTATGTTTTTGCTTATTTAAAGTAACTAGATGTGGAAATGAGTAAGACGTCTGTGTGTTAGTTTCTTGATTATAAACTTTGTCCTCAGCCACTGTTTTTCTTATGTGTGGTATTTTCTGCAGAAACAGAGAACAATCTGCTGTGCCAGATTGCTCCAAAAGCTAACAGTGGTATCAAAGCTGAGGTTTGACAAGATCTGGGCATCAGTGTGAAATGGTGGTGCTTGCTACACATACAGACTGAAGTTTGCAGGTGTGTAACTTCAAGGTAAGGTAAACTTGTCGTGCACATAAAGTGTTTGACAAAATTACTGTTAGAAGTGTTTTTCAATATGACAAGTAGTGTGAATACTCCCAATCTCTTTCAATCTTTGATACCCATTTTTAATGGAGATAGTTATGAATTTTGGAGCATAAAAATGAGAACTTTTTTTATATCACAAGATCTTTGGGATCTAGTTGAGAATGGGTATGCAGAAACTACTGAGAATTCTAAAGAGACAGAAAAGTCATCAGATCTAAAGGAGCTTCGGAAGAAGGATTCGAAGGCTCTACTTGTCCTTCAACAGGCCGTAAATGATACCATCTTTCCTCGAATTGCCAATGCCACAAAATCAAATGAAGCTTGGACTATCCTCAGGCAAGAATATCATGGTAACAAGAAGGTAACAACTGTGAAACTCCAAACCCTAGATCGAGAATTTGAGACATTGTTCATGAAAAGTAGTGAAACTATTCAAGAATTTTTCTCCAGAGTTTTTGTAATTGTAAATCAAATGAATTTTTTTGGAGAAATTGTAAGTAACCAAAAGGTTATAGAAAAGGTCTTGAGAAGCTTACCGACTAAATTCAATCATGTGGTTACTGCTATAGAGGAGTCTAAGCATCTGGCTACTTACTCTATTAATGAATTATTGAGTTCTCTTCTGGCTCATGAAGAAAGGATGAACAGGTCAACTGAGAAGAATGTTGAGCAAACCTTTCAAGCTCAAGTTAAATTGGAAGACATCGATAAAGAGAAAAGGAGTGCTACTGATCGAAAGTATACAGGTCGAGGATGAGGTAGAGGTGGCTACCGTGGATGTGGACGCGAAAGATTTGAGGCTGGTAGAAATAAGTCAGAAAATGGTGATAAAGGTAATCAAAAGCATAATCATAAGAATAGATATTATGATTTTTGTAAAAAGACTGGACATACAGAACCATACTGTTGGGACAAAACAACAAGCCAATGTTGTTGAAGAAAAACTTGAAGATGATAATTTATTCTTCACTCATTTGGATTCAAAAGAAGGTAAAATTGATCATGTGTGGTTTCTAGATAGCGGATGTAGCAATCATATGACAGGGAAAAGAAGACTCTTTCATCATATTGACGAATAAGTGAAACAATAGGTTCGGTTGGGAAACAACAAGCAAGTGCAAATTGAAGGCAAGAGAACAATTGCTATCAAAATTAAAACAGGTACTGAAAGGTTTGTTCATGATGTTTATTACATACCCGGTCTTGCATATAATTTGCTCAGTGTAGGCCAGTTAGTTTAGAAAGGATACTTGGTTATATTCCATGATAATGTGTGTGAATTTAGGAAGAAAGGGTCTGATATGCCACTTGTGATAGTGCACATGACTGAAAACAAAATGTTTCCTATTGAACTCTCATGTCTTGATGAATTTGCTTTGGTTGTTGACATAAATAAAATGTCTCAGTTATGGCACTTGCGTTATGGGCATTTGCATTTTAGTGGATTGAAATTGTTGGGCTAAAAAAAATGGTTTTAGGACTGCCTCCTGTCACTATTGATGAGAATATTTGTGAAGCGTGTATATATGGAAAGCAACACAATTTGCCTTTTCTAGTTGGTAAAGCACGAAGAGCTAAATCTACTCTAGAATTAATGCATGCTGATATTTGTGGTCCAATAAGAACCCCGTCATTGAACAAGAGTAGATATTTTTTACTATTTACTAATGTTTTTCTCGTATAAGTTGGGTATTTTTTCTTGTTGAAAAATCAAAAGCTTTTAAAAAATTCAAGGAATTTAAAGCATTTGTGGAAAAAGAAAGTAACCGGCATATAAAGATTCTCCGCACTGACAGAGGGGGA
Source organism: Nuphar pumila (assembly GCF_984573655.1). Classification (NCBI taxonomy): domain Eukaryota; kingdom Viridiplantae; phylum Streptophyta; class Magnoliopsida; order Nymphaeales; family Nymphaeaceae; genus Nuphar; species Nuphar pumila. Next base: position 86,959,497 of record NC_143261.1, read on the forward strand.
GAGTTCTTATCTAATGAGTTTAACCATTTTTGCAAGCAAAATGGTATTAACAGGCAGTTGACAGCGAGAAAAACTCCTATGCAAAATGGAGTTGCTGAAAGAAAGAATCAAATGGTAGTGGAGATGGCTCGAAGCATGCTGAGTGAGAAACATCTTCCAAATGAATTTTGGGCTGAAGCGGTGGCTATAGCTGTGCACCTTCTCAATATTTCTCCAACCAAAGCAGTCAGCAATATGACTCTATATGAAGCTTGGTGGAACAAAAAACCCAATGTGAGTAATTTATGAATTTTTGGCTGCATTGCGTATTCCCTCCTTGATTTAAGGGATCGAGGTAAAATAGACAAGAAGAGTGAGAAATGCATTTTTGTGGGTTATAGTGATAACATAAAAGGTTATCAGTTGTATAATCTCTTAACCAAGGCTTTAATCATTCAACATGATATTTTTTATGAGAACAGTTCTTGGGAATGATCAAAATTAGAAAAACATCATATTCCATTGGAGGAATCAAATAACTCACATACTCACTCTATTGCATCATCTTCAAGTTCTCCAGTACAGATGACCACCCCATGTCATGTTGATATTGAAGTAGATGGTGACTCTCCACCGAGAAAGGTACGCTCCTTACAAGAAGTTTATGATTCTTGTACATTTGCTTTCATGGTAACTGAACCAATAAGCTATGAGGAGGCATGTGGTAAAGAATAATGGGAGAAGGCAATGCAAGAAGAAATTGCTGCCATTGAGAAGAACAATACGTGGAAGCTTATAGATTTGCCACAGGGAAAGTATGCCATTAATGTAAAATGGGTTTACAAAGTGAAGTATAATGCAAATGGGAGTGTGCAGAGATATAAGGCCAGGTTAGTCGTTAAAGGGTATGTAAAAAAATATGGCATTGATTATTTTGAAACTTTTTCTCCAGTTGCTTGTTTTGAAACCATTAGGATGATATTGGCATTATCATCTCATTCAAAGTGGAAGGTGTTCCAATTTGATGTTAAATCTGCTTTTTTGAATGGTACTTTAGAAGAAGATGTGTATGTTAATCAACCACAAGGGTTTGTTATGAGTGGACAGGAGGAGAAGGTGTACAAGCTAGAGAAGGCTTTGTACAGTCTCAAGCAAGTACCAAGAGCGTGGTATGGGAGACTTGACTCAATCTTAAAAAAAAAATGGGTTTCGACGATATGAGAGTGAACCTACCCTATATTTGAAAGGAAAAGGTACCGATATGCTTGTGGTTTGTGTTTATGTGGATGATATTATTTACACTGGGTCAAATGATTCCCTCATTTATGAATTCAAGAAGGGTATGATAAATGAGTTCAAGATGTCAAGTGGATTCCTCAGAGGCTGAATATATTGTTGCAGCTGCTGCAACTTGTCAAGCAATTTGGATGCATCGTGTGATGGAGGATCTTGGTCAAGCACAAACACGAGGAACTCCAATTTACTGTGACAACAAAGCAACTATAGCGATGACTAAAAATCCAATTTATCATGGTCGGACAAAACATATCGAGCTTTGCCATCACTTCATTTGTGAGATTGTTGTTAAAGAGCAGATTGTGTTGGAGCATTGTTCGACTGATGAACAGATTGCAGACAACTTTACTAAAGCACTGTCATACCAAAAAATTGTGAATTTTTGTTCTTATCTTGGTGTTTCAGACTTTGCATCAAGGGGGACTGTTGGAATATGATGCAAACATGGTAGGTAGTCTCTTGATCGTGTGTTCGTTAGCCAAAGATGGGTGCCTGATTTATTAGGGCATAGTGGGAAACCACCTATTTTCTGTTTCCATCTTTTTAGAATAGTGAGTCCTATTTTTTGGGCATAACCCCAAGATCATGCGAGCTGTGATCGTGATTGTGGGCATGGAGCCATGTTCCTCTTCTGTTATGTTATGTTTTTGCTTATTTAAAGTAACTAGATGTGTAAATGAGTAAGACGACTGTGTGTTAGTTTCTTGATTATAAACTTTGTCCTCAGCCACTGTTTTTTCCTGTGTGTGGTATTTTCTGTTGTGTGTGTTTTTTTCTGCAGAAACAGAGAGAACAATATGTTGTGCCATATTGCTCCAAAAGCTAACACTAAAGTAGGAAGCTGTGATTCTTGAATTGTTGTAACCATTTCTTCTAATCTTAGGGAGGTTTCTTGGCTTCTATGGTGGTTGTGGATGAGTTGCAGTCACAGCAGCACATAGGTGCTATTGCGTGCAGCCGCTGCGGCTTCAGACATGCAGCGTGGTCAATTTGTGGCTGCAGCAAAACCCATAGGACCAGGATCGGTTTGGTTGTTTTCTTGCGTGCAAAATCATTGTTACTGTACCCATTTGCTTTTGCACAACCTCCTTTGGAGAGTGCACATAGGCGACAAGCAAGCACACTTGCTGTGTGCAAGTTCCGTGTCTATCTCACGTGTTGCGCCTTGCATGCGCACATACATGTCACGCGCAGGTCCTATGCACAGCCGGCGCACGACAGGGTGATCAGAGCCCCAATTTTACAAAGGATCTATAATTTTCCCGTGTGCATTTTGTCTCAAATTTTCAGCATCATCTTAAGATTGTATAAGGTCATGTATGACCAATTTGCTGCCACTAATAAGGTGTGTAAGTAGGGTTTCCAGACCTGAAGTGATTGAAACTTGTAATTCTAGCCAAGCGCTAGACGAAACCCCTTCTTGGCCTATTTTTTAGTTCTTTCTTATTCAGGTTGGATCATCTTAACAATTTTTGAGGGAACCATGTTCTAGGGCCCGAGTGCAAGAAAATCATAGTAATCTTGGCCTTTCTTTGCATACGCATCCCGCACATCCTACACTAGTGCACACTTTGCATACTCCAATGAGCCTGAATCAGGATCCATCTATGAGAGACCCAACAACTGGTATCAAAGCAAGTGAGTGCTCTATTCCTCAAGTAAATCATAGGGAGGTTTTCTATGATGTATTCAAGGAATCACATGAGGCGATCATGCACATTATAGCTCGGAATGAGATAAATGCCAATATCCAAATGAAAATGTTGAAAAATCTTATAGCTAACATCACCCAAGGTGTGGATTCACTTAGGGGAAGAATGCGCAAGAAGAGTACACTTGGATCACATGAGACTCACTATAAACCCTTGATTGAAGAGGAAATTTTGAGTCATGAAGACCCTATGTGGGCATATGAGGAGGAAAGATATGCGCATAGAAATGATCATGGGAGAAAAATAAGGATTGAACTTTCAGCATTTGGGGGTGAAAATCCAAGAGAATAGTTGTACAAGGCACATCATTATTTTGAGTGCCTACATATTCCATATGATCAAAGAATTATAAAGTGGCAGCCAAGCTTGCGGGAAGTGTTATTTGATGGTACCATTGGTACCAAGTGATGTATGGGAGACCAACTTGGGAAAGGTTTCAGGCGGCTCTACTTGAGAAATTTGATCCCTCTAATATAGTCAATCACAATGAGGCCCTAAAACAATTAAGGCAAAGAGAAAGTTTAGAAGAGTACCAAGGTGAATTTGAATAACTATGTTCTACTTTGCCCTATGTGAATCAAGGCACCCTATTTGACTCATATGTGGGTGAACTCAAAGATGAGCTAAGAGTAGAGGTCTTGACTTCTAATGTCCAAACACTAGGTAAGGCATATAGAGTTGCTAAACTCTTCGAAGAGAAGCAAATGTTGAGGTGGTCTCTTTCTAGGCCAACCAACAAACCTATGGAATTGCCTAAAGTACCTAAGCTACTAGCAAAGAATGTTAAGTTGGAAAGCTTTTAAAAGCCCAAAGTGGACTATGTCATACAAAAGCAATTGAAAGAGAAAAGAAGAAGAATGTTATCATTGCAAAATTTTACTTTTGCAAGTCAAACTAACCTTTGAAAAAGATTTTGAAAATAACTCGCCTCCGTTTTAAAATGCAAGATAATTTCGAAAAATGAGACTCGCCTGTCGGTACGAGGTTCAACCGTTTCTGGCACTATAACCAGAGGTAATCGAACTAAGGATCAATCATGTGCTTTGCTTTGTTCAACTTGTCTAAATCAATGTTTTATTCCTAAATGCACAAAGAATCATGCATGCACTATGAATTTTAGAAAATGCAGATTGAAAAAAACATGATGTTTGCTTAGAATAATTGGAAAATACTTAGAAAAGAGGACACTTTGAAAATCGTGAACCACATCTGAGAAGTATCTTTAAAGAAAGGAAAATCGATTTTTGAAGAAAAGGATATCAAATTCTGAAGAAACTTTAGAGATTTTTGAGAAAATCGATTTTTCTGAGTTTTAAACTCTTGAATTGATCAAAAGGATGGGCATGTAGCTTTGTGAAAACTATTCATGATGCAATCTAACCTAGATGATGCATGAGTGCAATTTTGCAAAAATATTTTTTGAAGAATTTAAGGAAAATCTTTGAGATTTTTTTTTGTGCCTCATAGAATTTAGATGAAATAAATTCTTTACATATCCCTGACTATGACCACGAATACATATTGAATATATCTCATTTAATTCTAAAAAAAGAAAATACTTAAAAAAGTTTGGAAAATATGCTATAATTTCTGAAAATGCCTAAGAGTGTAGGCCATTTGTGGCTTAGAAAAGGATGATAAATCTGGGTTTTGTTCGTATTCTGACTATGACCACAAATATGAAACCCACCGAGTTTATCAACTCCTTAGAAGCTAGTGCATGTGCCATTCGTGTAGACCATGATGAATTTGAAATATGCATGAATAATAATCCATCACACATTGACATTATTTAAAAAAATAAACTATATGCAATGTAGTCCTATTGTAAACATGAAATTAAATTCTTATTTCAATGTTTACAATTATAATTTACATAAGAAGGAAAAATAAAATAAAATAAATACACTCTTGAATGTCCCTGCAAAACTAGAAAACTTGTTAGTGAAAATATGTCAACTTTTCTGAATTTATCCAATAATATCTGGAAATTACTGGATTTATCCAGATATAAGCCTTTTTCCATGTTTTCCTAAGATAAACATAATAAAATATAATATAAAATTGAAAAAATAATAAAAATAACCAATTTTGAAATTTAGAATTTGGAGAAAAATGACAAAAATTGTCCTGAAAACAAGACAATGGCCTTGAAATCAGGTTTTTTCGAAAAAGATTTTTATAAAACTTTAGATTTAGGGCTCAAATAGATTCAAATAAACACCAAATCGGGTATGAAGCACCCTAGCATGATTATAAATTTGATCAAACATTAAAAACATGAAATTTTATATAAAAAAATCAAAATATCATAAAAATAATAATTTTTTCTAGTGTTTTTACTCAAACCCGGATTCTGTGGGCACCCTATTTTCATGATTTAATCAAAAAAATATATAAAATAAATTAAAAAATCAGTAAAAAATGACATAGATAGTTCTGATAACTTTAAAATTAAAATAATATAAAAAATATATATTTTTGATATTATTTTAATATAAAAATTAAATAAAATCTTAAAATATACAATTTTGCCCGGGGCACATACCTTTCACAGTGTCTGACCCGAATTAGGTTTCAAATCACCATAGAAATTCATAAAAATTTATAGAGAGGTACTAGACAAAAAAATAGAGATTTACCTTTTTACAAATCAGAAAAATCATCTCTGGTTAGGGAGATATCGTTCCGACAATATATGCTCAATTATGATGAATATATAACGAGTTAAAATAAGTACATTTGGTTTCAGGTACAAAGAAATATAGCAAATCATATTAAAAAATTATAAAATTTTAGCAGTGAACAAGAGATATACACAGGAAAATTTTCCTATTTACATATCATCGATCAGATCTCCGGTTAGGAAGATACGATCGACACAAGTTGATCTAGGGTTTGAACAAGGTATAACAAACTCTAAAAAACCGATTATACTTTCTGACAAAGGAAAAATAGCAAACAGATACGTAAAAATATAAAAAATTTACAGTAAATAATAGACATCAAGACAAAACCACTGAAACTTACGGATCATCCATCAGATCTCTGACGAAAGAGATATCACCTCAGCAAGTTGTTCCTGAATCCATGTAGCGATTTCACAGTTTAAAAAATAAGGTTCGTTTTCTATTTTTTGATAGGGTTTCAGAATCCAAAATAATCCAAATTTTTTATGGAAAGTCACTGATAAACCCATGGACCAACCCTAAAAAAGTTATATTTTTTTGACAGAAACTTAAACATGAAATAACATGATTTCTGCGTGCCCGGGATTGAAAATCGTGTATTATCGATAAAGCTTGCAAAACCCTAATCTAAACATGAAAAATAATAAGAAAAACATGCAATAATATCACGAATTTGGATTTGATGCTTGGATGAGCAAAATAAACATTAATATGATAAGAAAATAAAAAAATCAAGAAATACACGGTTGGATTTGATTTAGTTTTTTAAAAGAGAGATTCAACCCATTTAACAGGCGAATCTCATATTTTAATGGGCTTAAATATAAAAAATGGTATTTTCAATGATTTAAACGAACTGGAATAATGGAAAATGCCCTCAAACAACGTTATATTGCTTTCTTGAATCAATTTTATGATTTTTGGATGAAAGTCAAGCTTGAATCCAACACACAAGGGGCGATAATGGTGAAAACTATAGAAAAAAGCAAAAAAAACTAATAAACTTAATGAAATAAAGTGGAAGAAATTTGCCTTGGGGGTTGAAGCTTCAATGGAGGAAGGAGAGGGTGCTGGGAGGAGAGAGAAGCAGCAAGAAAATGGAAGAGAAAAGCCTAGGGATCGACCCCCCCTTTTGGCCTCTTTTTTATAGAAATTTTCAAAACATTAATTAAGGCTAATTAATGCCCTTTTGACCTTTTCAAAGTTTTATCCAAAACCAACTAAAAAAGAGGGGGGTGTTTTTTGATAAAAACCTAGCCTAAGTGGGACTCTAACTTAATTAACCTAATCAACTAAGAAAGACTCCAAATGTGGCGCCACTTGGTTTTTTTCAAAACCCTAATTTTTGAAACTTTAAAATCAAGGTTAAAATCTAAAGTAAAAATGTAACTTTTAAAAACAAATTCGGACTCCTCTAGACTCCTAACCTAACTAGGACATTATCTAACCCCAACTTCTTCAAATGTGGTGCTACTTGTTTTTTTTTTCAAAACCCTAATTTTTAAAACTTTAAAATCAAGGTTAAAATCTAAAGTAAAAATGTAACTTTTAAAATCAAATCTGAACTCCTCTAGACTCCTAACCTAACTAAGACACTAGCTAACCCTAAGCTAACCCCAACTTCTTCAAATGTGGTGCCACCCAGAGTGGGCCCCACTTGATTTTTCAAAAAACGATTTTAAACTTGAAAATAAAAGGTTTTCAAAAGAGGTTTAGAATTGAAATGGAAATTAAAAGTTTTTAAACCAATACAGAGTCCTGACTCGGTCAGAACTCTTTCAGATGTGGCACCAACAGAGTGGGCCCCACACCAGGGTTTTGAAAAAGTTGAAATAACAACTGAAAATGCTTTTAAAACAGAGTTAAAATCACTAAATGATAATTAGAGGTTTTGAAAATAGAGTCCTAATCGAACTGAAACTCTAGGCTAGAGTCCTAAACCAACTAAAACTCTAAGATTTAGGTTTTTTGAAAGCCAACTGAAGAAGTTTTTGAAAGATTTTATCAAAACTGGTGAAAATAAGTCAAAAAATACAATCAGGGTTAGAGTCTTAACTCTACTAAAAGTCTGAAAGAGAGACCTGAATCAACTGAAACTCTGTGAAATAGACTAATTTTTTAAAAAATAAGTGAAGAGAATAAAAATGGAAGTAGAATCAGAAATCAGAATGAAGTCCTAACCTGATTAAGACTCTGGGACAGCGTCCTGATCAGACTGAAACTCTAGAATTTTGCTTCTTTTGAAAAATAGATGAAAGGATTTTTTAAAGCAAGTGAAAATAGAGACAAGCAGTGAAATCAGAATAGAGTTCTAACCCGACCGAAACTCTGGGGACAAAGTCATAATTTGACTAAAACTCTAAAATTTTGGCATTTTTGAAAGATAGATAAAGGAGTTTTTAAAAGGTTTTCTCAGAATTTGATAAAATGAGCTGAAAAATGAAGTTAGGGTCAGAGTCGTAGTCTAACTGAAACTCTTGAAATAGAATCCTAAGTTGTCTGAAACTCTATAAAATTGGATTTTTTTGAAAAATAGGGGAAAAGGTTTTTAAAAATGAGTAAAAATGGGAGTTAAAACAGAAGTCAAAACAGAGTCCTGATCCGATCAGGACTCTGAGATAAAGTCCTAATTCGACTAAAACTCTAAATTTTTTGACTTTTCTGAAAATAGACAAGAAGATTTTGAGAGCTTTTCGTGAAAACAGGTGAAAACGAGATGAAAATTGAAATCAGAATTAGAGTCCAGATCCATCTGGGACAGAGTCCTAATTCGACTAAAACTCTTAGACTTTTGAACAAACAAGGAGGTTTTAGAAGTTTTTTCGCAAAAACAAATGAAAACAACATAATTGCAAAGTAACTAAGTTGGTGTGATATGTCATTCACTAATATATCATTATATTTATCCCAATTGGATTTTTATGATATAATATAGTTAAACATAATGCCTTCATTTGCAAGGTGTCTAAGTAGGCGTGATATGTCATTCACTATTGTGTTTGACCTGTCAATCATAATCTCCTGACAGAGTCTGTAGTTGATCTGAGTTTAGTATATAATCGTGCTTCAACAATTGAAATAAAGCCAAATCCACATTTTCTTAAATGAGCTATCTCAAAAAGCTCACAATCAATCATAACCATTTCATTTAATAGAGATACATCGCATATTTTATTTCTATCATGATGTAATTCAATCATTCATGTATGCACCAATCCATATGCATCACATTGGTTATCATATTATAACATCGCATTTTATGTTATTTATATGTTAATAAATTTAATGATATAGAGCATCCTGAAGATCCGAGCTTTGAAGACAAATTAGATCCAAATCCAATTCTCAAGATTCGATCCAGGATGCGATCCATGGCAGATTCAATCATGCAGGACTATTTGGGTCCAATTGGATCTCTGCCAACGCAAATCCATATTGAATATCACATTTCAAATTCTAAGATATTTTGCATTTATCTTCTCAGAGATTATAATTTTGTTTTTCGATTTCATTTTGTCATATTAAGGAATCATATTAAACATGTTTTTTTTGTTTAGGTGTCAAATTCTACGGATCCGGATAGTTCTAGTATCCTGTAAGATATTTTTGTGGAACTAGAGGGTGTACAGGGTAATTGGGTAGTTTTATTGTTATTTTTTATAATTTTGATGTTGGATCCAAAGTAATATATGTGTAAAGATCCAGTTTGAGTATTGAATCGTATAACAAGATCCAATACCATTACCTGGATCTATATTGGTGCCCTAGAGTTGGACCTGGGTCAATAATATTCAAGCTTTCCTTGACCAACCACATCAGCCCATCCTCATTGGGTGTAATTGAGGTGCCACACAACTGGTTCAATCAATTCAAAAGTGTGTTGTGCCATTGGGCCAACTTGAGGTGCAATGAGTGGTTAGGCTTGTTTGAAAAGAGCTCCCTCATTGGACTCAAGGGTGGCTGCCTCTCACATGGCCAATGAGGAGCCTTGCTCCTTTTGCGCCCCTTAAATCCCAGCAGAAAAATGGTGAAAGGGTCTTTGACTTTTGTTTTTGAGAAAAAAAATCGAAATGGTGATGAGGAAGGGGAAGATGTTGTTTGAGGGGTGAATATAGTCCCAGTATTTTGACCATATCTTTCTAGATACTAGTCTAAATTGCATGATCTTTAGCTTTCTAGAAAGCTAAGATTCTTCTCTATAAGTTTTATGTTTATCATTTGGCTTGATTTAGCTCTATTGAGCCGCTAAAGTCCCTGACAAGTTGTCTGTTGACGACATCAATGAAGAAAAAAAAAAGAAGGAAATGAAGAAGGTGAGTGTGTGAGTGGGAAGGATCTTTGGTGAGTGTGTTTTTTGGTGAAGAAGGAAGGAGCTTGAAATGGTGAGGAGGACCATGATCGTTGCAACTGGAAGAGTTGGCGCTTTTGAACCATCCTACCTCATCTCCATTGTCATCCGCAAGCTTTGTTTGCCTTTTCAAACCCTTATTCTTATATTTTGAACTTGTTATTTTTTATTCTCTCATCATGCAAGCACTTGGCTTATGTTCATGAATGAAAGTTTGAGTTTTAAGTTTGTATGTTGTGTGAAAGTGGATTCCAACAATCTGCAAAACTCGTGATTGCTTACTCTATCGTTTGATGTCAAAAAAATTGGATTTCCAGTTCTAAAGTTGTCAGAGACAACTCCAAAGAATCGACTGTATTTGCTAATACATTGGTTCGATTATGGTGTTCCTGTGCTTTTTGGAAAGCTAAGACACGTACTTACAACATTGTTGTTGCGATCACAGCCTGATTCAACCGACAGGGTCTCAAAAATTCCTTGTAAATTAGTCAGTCAGACAGAATCTCTTAGATCCTGTCTCGTCTAAAACACTGTGAACAATATTCTATATTTTGGGGATTTCTCACGATCCCCTCCATAAAAATTTAATCTGTTTAATTCTGTAGAAATCTAAGATAAATATCTATAATTTTCATGTTTTTTATTTTAACAAGTAGTTCGAAAAAACCCATCTTTCTGCACTTTTCTTAGGTCTGAATATAATATTCACTGTTATAGCATTCTGTGTATGACTTCTTAATTTTTGAATATATGAATATATATGGTGTGAAATCAAAATCTGAAAGTTAGTCTAATTAGCTAACATCCGGCTACACAATAGTGAAGTTAGGGGTTTCTTCTGAAACCCTCATTTGAGTGCTTGAATCTGGGGTGATTCACGCGGCCAACTAGAACCCATTTATCAGGTTAGGCTAGTTAACAACAAGCTCATCAGGGATTTTTAAAATTTAGTAGAGGCACGTAGATTTGTTCAAAATTTCTAAGCCATAGCTTTCTGGAAAGGTCACAATCTGGCCTTCAGTTTATCTGTTGGGAGTTTTCACAAACTCTATCGTCTGAGGAGTCAAAAACCTCTTCTAACAGGATGTCCACCAAACTCGGAGAGCCTATCATAGGCTTGATTATCGGTCTCAGTTTTTAGTCCTTGGAATGAACACCTCTGATCCAAATCTAGTGATTTCAGATTCGTTGGAACGACGTGCGAGTCATGCACAACTTTCCTTTGGACCGCCTCTATTGAAACAGAGTGCACGGGTCCCAAAATCTTTATTTCCCAGTCCTATTTAGACCCATTTTAGTAAAAAGTTTCCGCGCGTATTGTGATCCGTTTGGATCTTGGATCGTGGATCATGGATTGTGGATCATGGATCATGGATCGTGGATCATGGATCGGTGCTTTTCGAGTCCACATCATTTTGGTATCAAAGCGGGATGTTGGGTTTCTCAATTCGACATGATCGTGGGTCTAGCAATCAGAGCCAAGTTGTTGAGTTTCTTAATCTAACACAATCATGGGTCTAGAAGTCAGACATAGCTTACGGAATCTTAGTTATCATTCGTTATCCGTTAAAATTTTTTTGTAGGGTTTTGGTTGTCATGGCTTGGCTAAAAGAAGGGAAAAATCACAATAATAGGAATCGATTTCAGAAATCTCATTGGTCTCAAAATATCAGTCTGTTTGATTCTGATGATGAATATGACATATCTCAACGACCATATGTGAGTAGGTTAAGTGTCACCCCATGAAGAATAAATTGGGAAATGCTTGAATTTGCGTAAACAAGTGATCACCAAGAATTTTTAGAATGGTTAAAGAGGGTCAAAGAAAATTTGGTGTTCTGGGAAGTTTCAGAACACAAGAATGTAGGATTAGTTGGCCTTATATTGAAGGGTTGAGCTGCCACTTGGTGGAGATGGTTCAAGCAAACTCGTGGTCATTAAGGTAAAGATCCCATTATTCATTGGGAACACATGGAGAAAGAGATGCGCATACAATTTTTACCTTACAACTCTCAGAGCGACTCATATTCTGAGTCAAATTATGCAGATGCCTCACATAGAGATACGAGTTGGTATACTCGTAAGTTTTCTTCACCATCTATTCTCCAACCCAACCCCACCTCATTTAAATTTGTTAATACTAGGGTTAGGTTTGAAGAAACCTCATATGTGAGTTGTGAGGACGAAGAAAATCTCGTTTCTTATGACTTAGAACCTCAGAAAATCCAAGAAGTCATAGGTGAGGATTTTGAAATTGATTCGATTAGCGAAAAGGTATCCTAATGCGATGAAATTAATCGCACTCATGTCATCTTCATAAAGGATCCTCATGATGAGCCTTTTCATAAAATTATTGGTGACCCAATATTTGACCCTTATCGGGTTGCCCCCTTTTTAACCCTCACCTGTTTTCGTTTTACAGGGTGTGGGCTGGGTCCGGGTCCGAACCGCGACCAGCGATGCTGGATCCGGTCGCGATTTGGATCCGGATGGTTTAAAAGCGTGGATCCGGGTCACATGAAACAGTGGATCCATGAGTTGGATCCACTTGGGTCCAACGGTGGATTTGACAAGTTTATAACAATAAATATTAGTTATTTATTTATTTAGTATTTTTATTATATAAATACTTTAATACCCATATATATTTTTCTTTTGGATCTGGGTAACGGGTCCTAGGCCCAAATCATGTTAATTATAAAATATATATATATATAAATATAATTTCTATGTACTGTATAAAATGTTGCGGTTATTACACTTACAAATGCAATTTTGCATATGCCTGCTTTGTTAAATTACGTGTGATTTACTCACATACATAAATTTTAGTATGCATACACGTGCTTTAATTCACTTTTCAAAAGCATGTGTGTGAGATTTTACGTTCGCATGCATCAAACATTTTCAATTATCAAACTTTACAAAACATTAAACTTGCATGATTTGAACTTTAAAAGATTGTTTAAAAAGAATAAGTTTGATACGTTTCAAAAATACGGAACTGAATATATTTTTGAACAAGCAAACACGGGACTTCGATTACGTTGACTTCGGTTATACATATATCAAGTTTCTCGATATGCATCTGGGAACAACTTAGACCTACCTCAACTTGAGGTTTGGGATATCGTTTTAGACAATGATAATTTTCTAGAATACCCTTGTTGGTTTTAAATTTAAAAGTGCCAATCTTTTAGAAATCTGAGCTGATTATTATCATTGTTGTACTACAAGACATGCGAAACATGCCCGTATATTGATGAATGAGTCAAGGTTTATGGCAAACATCGTAGTGCAACAATGCACTGCACTATAAAAAAATCACATGCAAATTCGGGGATCGCCTTCACAGGCAAAATGCTCGATCATTTTCAAGATCAGACCATAGTGAATGAGTTATAATAATAACAAACATGAGAACTTACCTAGGATGGGTAGATGACATATACCAATGTAGTAAATTTTCTTAATAATAAAGGTCCCAATAACCTATTTGCACATAATGCATTTCTGAAAAGGATAGGATGTACAAGCTCCGATGAACAAATTGTTAACAACTATGTCATATGAGTGACAATGACTTGATGCCTCTAGTTGTTGAAGTTAGGGGAAAAAGCTATCAATTATTGTCTTAGGTGGTAGATCCCATAACTTCTGCAAAAGTTAGGATGCATCATCATTTTCTTAGCTTCTGAGAAATTCTTTCTTAGTAGTTATATTGTTCCCTTTGGATTGAATTCAACTAGTCATTTGTGACATTAATTTATATGAAATAATAAACTCCTAAATTATCTCAATCTGTCTTCACGATTTCATCTTGTGAGTACCCACATGTAGGCTAATATTGAAACAAAGACATGATATTCATAATGCTAATTGAAATATAAATAATACTCTGCTTATACAAATTTGTGGATCGTTCAATTGCTTGTATTATAATGTTATTGAAATATGATTAATACATGTATTAGTTATGTACAACTATGTGATATCGTTGTACCTACCGAGATTTCATGAGTCTGTTCTTTTTATGAAATCCAGGTGATGAGTAGATAGTTGCTACAGGCGATGGCGTGATGATGTGGCGATGTCAAGAATCCATTCTCTCTATTGTTTGCCTACAAACCCTGCAACGGACTGTGGCTTGAACCATTTAACCAAAATCTACCCAATCCGTACCAAATAATATTCTACTTAACTGTTTGTTCCTTGAACTCAACAGTGAACCTATGTCAATGATTGTGTCATAGATCCAACCTGATCCAAACTTATGTTCAAGCTCATGTACTGCTCACCAGTCTACATTTTAATTCATTTCCCCCTTTTTATATGTATCCTATACTTGACTCTCTAGATTCCTTTTTCTCGTAAATGAAAACTGAACATGCTTTTTCTGCATACCCATATAGGGTCACCATAGGCTGCAGTAGCAATTATATTTGTTTAGGTACACTGGGGGAAATTATACGGTCATATGTAGCACATTTTTACCACCCCGGTGGTTACCCATGTGGTCAGCGGTGTCCTGTGTCCAGCTGAAGGTCGAATGCCGCTGGTGCATGAGGGGCTGCCGTTGCTTTATCACTGTTGGAGGAACGTAAGGCTGAGTGGTCATGTCCTCAACCCATAAGTGACCCGGTGGTTCTAAGGGTTTGTCATAAAAAGAAGCATATATATATATAGCACATTTCTCCACTAATTAATTTATGTCTACTATGCTTTTCTTGTATTATCAGCCAAAGATAAAGAATGCATTATGTCTTACAAGCAAACTTACACGACCATGAAGTGACCTATAAGCAATTGATATTGACCTATGATTCTCTTTTGAAATCATTGAAGAATCATTTCCAAACTATATATTAAAGTAGGTGGTGTTTATTTTTAATGGTTTCTAATCTAGTCTAAGATCATATGAGATCCATGCATGGCTAAAATCTCATGGACTTGTATGGAAGTGGTCCCATCTAGCAGGCCAATTTATTGTTTACAATTAGTATTCCAGGTGCCAAAGTGCAATTTCAACAAGAACTACCCATGCATAAGATTCCAAGAACAGCTAGTGACAGTGAGAAAGCTCTGCATTTCATACATCGTTTTCCAGGTCACATGTAGAGAGTTTGATGCGGTGACTGCATATGGACACGAAGTATTGGTACTGGACTATGTACATTGCACCTCAAAAGATTTGATATCCAAGATTTAAATGCCAAATAATGCAGGATTCGTGCTCGAAAAAATGCTGATCGATTCATTGAACAGAGTGAATAATTCAACATGTAACACGTTGCGCTTATCCATGGCATGATCTTTTAACTCGAAATATCATCGTCATCAAGCCTTACTGCGTTCACATGGGTCAGTTTTAACTTGAAAACAGGTATACATTTGATTTGTTTCAGTAAGTGCAGAAAGCTGCATGTGAGTTTCACTCTCGCTCAATCTCACTCTCTTCTTTCTTTTTTTCAGTATATCTTGGACTTTTTTTTGATAGACAAGATGGGCTTACGCAGACCCCTACCACCAGTTACACCAAAGAATCGATTACATAACACACTAATATATGAAAACCAATGTGGAGGTTTATCCTTCCAGCACCCATGCGATTCAATGATCAATGACTCCGAGTTGTTCAAGGTGCATTACGTACATTAGCGACACACTCCCTCGAAGTCCAACCACATTTGATCCTATCAAATCTCATGAAAAAATCAACGCTTCACCAATAACTTGGTGAAAGACTTGGACATGAGATTTTATCTCATTGAATAATTTCAACACTTCACACGGTCCGTGGCCTTCGCTTGCGAGAGTAAGGCGAGTAAAAGATACCAACGTACTGCCTTAGTGGGCCCCACATAAAGGAAGCCAAAGTAGCAAACTATGTGCTTTGATTTTCGTTTTTTCTGAATAAAATTTATTCTTTTCATTTAAAAAAAAAAGAAAAAAACTGTACTTGGGAGTTATGGTTTGGCATAATGATTAGTGACACAAATTACTGTTTTGACATTTCCTCCACCTTAGTCCATGTGGTAGTTTATTTTAGGGTTTCAAAATGGAAAAGAGAAATGTAGTTCATGAAATAATGGACTTAGCTATCTCTATTGGGAAGTGGTGCTAGGAGTATTCCCTAAGGACCTACTTATTATTTGAAGTCAATCTTCTAATGTGGTTTGACGGGAAGGATGTTATTTCTATTAAAAAATGGCACTAACCTCGTAATGCATAATATGTTAGCCCAAGTTGCTTATGAAAATATTATGAAATTATCATCTCTCTCTCTCTCTCTCTCTCTACACGTGCAGATGCTCATTTTGAATTTAAACATTCAAAATGTTGGGGGGCCTGTCTTTGTGGATGGAGAAGGTGAAAGAACTAAAAAAAAAGTTTCATGAGAGGACTAATAACCCCTGTCATGCTCATGCCAACTATAAAAAAACGTCTTATTACTCTATTATATATATAAGAGAGAGAGAGAGAGAGAGAGAGAGAGAGAGAGAGAGAGGGTTTTGGTGGATTCCCTCGCTCCCTTTTTGCCGCTTGTCCGGGCGAGTTGCTGGGCCCACAAAACAGATCATGAGCCCGTTAAAATATGTGTGTCCCACAGGGAGAAGTAGAATCTGACAACTGTTGTCCAATTAGGGCCTGATTGTATAACAGAAGAGGGAGGAAACAACCTTCTGTGAAACCCGCAATTCGAAAATCACTGTGCGTGCCCTTTCCTATGGGAAAAGGCTTCCCCACTCGATTCCCACGAGAAAATGCGGCGCCCACCGCAATACCATGTGGGCCGGTTGCTTTTCTCTAGGCATGTTTGTTTCACATCTAACCGGAAAATATCATTTTCCCGCGGGACCCTGCGACATTCCTATGAAAAAAAAAAAACAATGGTGAGCATCACACTTTTTGGTAAAATTGTGATTGCACCTGATTCATTCTCTTCTCTCTCAAAGATCGTAGTAATTTGAACCTTGTGACTGTTCCACCAATAAAATAGGTACCTTTGCATTTACCGGTATTATTTAATATCTACAAAAGTCTGATCCCATAAAAAGTAAAAAATAGATATAATTTGCATTTACTTTTATGTTCACCATACAATGTTGTAGTACAAGGTTGTCGGCCACCGATTTTGCTACTTGCACAACTCCTTGCTTTGTTTAAAGTAGTCAATGGTTCAAGCTTACAATATCTTAGGCTGAGAACTGAAAGCTTGTGCTCCATTACAGTTGAAATATTAATTAGCTTGGTGAACACATTCCTATAACATATTTTTCAAAAACAAGACAATATATGGTCTTACTGTTGTTCCCTTCTTGAATGTTATATTTCACAAGTTTGTGCTCACAATATCCAACCACTGCTCATGTTTAAAAAAATATATATATCCGACCACTATTAGAGCAAGAATATATTGGGGATGCCAAAATGATGTGAATTAGTCTTTGTGGTAAACGAAATAAAGCACGGTTTATTCAATAAATTATTCATATCCACTGCCAATTAAGAGTATGTACATATTTGTTTTTTTGACGTGTGTGTGTGTGTGTGTATATATATATATATATATATATATATAAAAGTTTTTTTTCCAAGTTTTTAACTTTTTAAAACTTGGACTATTTTCGATCTGTCCCATAGGTGCAGGTGCAGGTGCAGGTGACACATGTAGGGCTGGTAAACGAACTGAGCAGCTCGTGACTTGGCTCGGTTTGGCTCGTCATGAACTCGTTCATGATCAGTTTGTATAGCTCGTGAGCCGAGCCACGAGCAGCTTGTTTAGCTTAAATGAGTCTAGCCCAAACAGGGTGTTTGTCTCGGGAGAGCTCATATATATACATATTTTATGTATAATATATATTTTAAGTGTAATATATAAAAAGAATAATGCTCAATATATATATATATATATATATATATATATATATATATATATATATATATATATATATATATATATATATATATATAAAGTAAAGGATGAGTCTTGTTTCCATAACGAATCCCTATACATGTGACAATTAAGCAATCTGTCAATCTCTTGTCTTCTAAAAGGTATGGTTATCGTATTTTGAAGTGATCAGACTGTTATATCGTTGCCTTAGTTGAGTTTTGGCTGGAAGATTGAAATAAGGTGGTTGCAAGTAGAGAACAGAATGCCATTTATGTCTGTCAATGGATCACATTTGGTAGGAGAACTCCTAGCACCAAGACCGGGCATTTGTTCTTCCTACCTGATTTCAATCTGGTCCAAGATGAGTAGTCTCTCTTTGAGGCATATATGTACTTTTTAGTCAGAGCACATGATATGAACTGGTCTTGGTGGAAAAGGAATAAGCATGGTTATGCAATAAATGATTCATACTCAAACTTCTTTACTAAATAATCAAGTCACTGCCAATTAAGAACATGTACTTTTATATCACAGCACTTTCTTCGTTCTCAAAGCACTAAATGATGCAAGTGGATCTTGAGGGGAAAGGAAATAAAGCATGGTTATTCAATAATTGATTCATATTTAAACTTCTGTACCCAATAATCAAGTCATTACCAATTAAGGGTATGTATTTTTATATCACAGCACTTTTTTCTTGATTTTCAAATGACTAAATGAAATGGTACTCTTGGTGGGAAAGGGAATAAAGCATGGTTATTTGATAAATTAATTGATTCGTATTCAAACTTCTTTACTCGGTGATCAAATCAATACCAATTAAAAACATATACTTTTGTCACGGCACTTTCTTGATTTTCCAAGTACTCGCTTAAAATTAATGGTGCTTTGCTCACATTAATTATTCACTTGTTTCCTGCTAATGGGGATTAGCTAAACAATTAAAAAGTGGATAATCATGAAAGGCCAGTTCAACTGGGTCTTAAGGTCCCCGGGAATCCAGTTAATGAAACAACTAATTAAGCAACAACATTTAATTATTTTTGAGGCATTTGCTCGTGCTAATACGAATCTTTCAAAGTGTAGCACAACTCTAGTGCTTTGACAAACATACAAATTAAACAGTTTTTTAGAGGGTATTAGCAGCCTGAGAAAAAAAATTAAGAGAGTGCTAAAATAACAGCATGCAAGCTGCAAACAAACAAATTACCATGGATTGAAATATTTGTCTAAGTATAATTGGAGTCCTCAGGTATCCAAAAGATGCCTAGGGGTATAGTCAAGATCTCATCAAGTGAGAGGGAATATTGCATTGTGGGGGTGGGAGGAGTGATTGGACCACCATTGTAGTAGAAAACAAATCTCCTTTGTTCCCTAGGCTAGGCCTTTCAACAAAGGGAAATCATGCTCTCCTTGTACTGAAATTAAAATCCTGCTCGCATTGGCCACTTCCAAGTCACATGCAAGAGGCCCACCCGTACAATCCTCTCCTTTTACATGTGATCCCTTGCTAGATCCCTGGCTTCACAATAAATAAAAAATGAATAAATAACTCTGGAAAGGACTGGTACAAATTCACCAACAACCAAGCCAATGCATGGGATCAATGTGTGGTCCTCGGGTTGTACTTTGATAGATTAAAATTAATCTCATTTTGTATCACTTGCATGGCACTTTGGTCTAGTTTGATTTAGTAATATTTGTAAGATACAACAGAATAAAGCTGGTAAATGAGCCGAACAATCCCAATAGGTGGTGTTCAAGCTCAGCTCATTTCCTGTGGCAACCTGAGCTGAGCTCGAGCTCATGGTGAGCCTGAGTTAAACGAACCGAGCTGAAGCTGACTCATTTAAAAAATTAAAAATAATAGAATTTAGACTCTAAACCTATTGACCCAAGCTTAAGCTGGCTCATTTATGAATTAAATATATCATTTGAAATCTGTAATCAATAGGATTTGATTAAGCTTACAAGCCAAACACTTCAACCATCTATGCTCTATGATAAAAATGTATGTTAAATATATTTATTACTAATTAAAAAAGCAGGGTGGTCGTGGAGCCCCACCCAAGGTTTTCCTTGCTTCGGCGAGGGTTCCCCATCGTAAAAAAATAAAATAAAATTGTACAAGCCAAGCTGAACCGAGCATGTGTGTTTGGCTTGGTGAGCTTGTTTCACAAGTTCGAATGAGCTCTTCATGAGCCCAACATGAGTCAAGCCACAAGCAGCTAGTCTCATTTCCCAGCCCTACTACAAAAATATGAATGGTTGGCATGTGCCCCAATTATTCCATGCAAGCACATACCCCTATAATTGTCGTAGGTTATACTTGTCTATTTCTTCTATTAAACTTAATCATTTGGTTAGCAACAATACTTTGTAGGCTCGCAGCTGGATCATTAATGTGATTATTTAAAAAAAAAACTAGGTTATTGAAACCTGTTTTAATTAGTAGATCGCATTTAATTTCAAAATGCACATGATGGTGGGGTGCTGCAGGTTTGAATAATGTGTCATTAAACAAGCCGTGAACACATAAACTAAACTAAAATTGAATTACTGGCGCTACAGAAATTGTTTCTCTCTCATGAGTCAAGGTACGTACGTGTGAGCCAATTACCCAACAAATAATTTGTTAACACTAGTGCATCCTCTCTCTCTCTCTCTAAGTGTGGTGCTATTGTCACACTTAAAAACGTTTTAAAATTTTGTTAGTCTTCAACCCAGTACGAATGATCAGGCGTACTTCAAAGTTGTACTTACCAAACTTTCTAATGTAGCAATATGATCTAACTGAAATGTTAGTCTACAATTTTGGGTCTCAGATATTTTAGTTTTGTTACCTATTTATCAAATTTGAAGCCTATATATGCAGAAGAAACATTTGTGCCTTCTTTTTTTTGTGAATAGTCAAGCTGGGGTTAAGTAGGGACTCCCTTGGGGCAAGGAGTAAGCCCACGGAGTTTTACGCTGCCAGGACAGTGGCTAGGTATCTGTTTCTTGGGGGTGGGTTTCTCTGTGTAAATATAAAAAAAAAGAAGAAGAAGAAACTTGGGTTAGGTAAAATGCTACCAGATTACATAAAGTTGCAAATAACAATGACCAATCACTACAAGAAAATTGTTAATTAGCGACGGAAATTTGCGACGGATTTTTTCCGTCACAAATTAGCTAGAGAAAACTTTTTTCATAAATCCGTCGCTAATTAGCGACGGATTAGCGATGAAGGTTGTTTCATCGCTAATCCATCGCTAATTAGCGATAGATTAACGACAACAATTTTTCGTCGCTAATTCTCAATACAAGAAAACCATTTTAGCGAGGGATTTAGCGAGGGATTTTTTCTGTCGCTAATCCGTCGCTAATTAGCGATGGATTAGCGATGGAAAAATTTCCTCGCTAAATCCCTCGCTAATTTTCGATTTAAACCGAGCGCGAAATTTTCCCTCTCTCCTCGTTCGAAATTTAAATCGACCGCGCGATTTAAACCGCTCTCTCCCCGTCGAAGAGCGCGCTGGAGAGCATGACGGCGATGAGGCAGATTGTTGGAGGACGGCGATGCCGACGGACGGCGACGACGGAGGACGACGACGATGGAGGACGACGACGACGGAGGACGGCGACGATGGAGGACGGCGCCGACTTCGAAGGACACAGTTTCATGGAGGACGGCGATGACTTCGGAGGATGCCGTTTCACGGAGGACGGTGACACCAGAGGACGGTGACGACGTCGGAGGACGGCGACGGTGACGACGTCGGAGGACGACAACGGTGACGACGGAGGACGGCGACGAGTTCGGAGGACGCCGTTTCACGGTGGATGGCGACGAGGCTGAGCGATTGTTGGAGGAAGGCGACGTCGGTTCACGGAGGACGGCGATGCCGGAGAGCACCGGTTCACGGAGGACGATACAAGTCTGTGAAATCCCTGTCGGGTGCGGTATAAGTCCGGCTTATTGCTGCCGGAATACCGCCCTACAGGGATCAATTTTTTTTTATTTTTTTTTTAAAATTTAGCGACAGATTAGCGACGGATAATGTCCGTCGCTAATCTGTCACAAATTTGCGACGGAATTAACGATAAATAAGTTTTTTCGCCAATTAGCAAGCAAAAATTCGCGATGGCCTCTATCCATCGCTAATCCGTCACTAAACTGTTTAGCGACGGCTTAGCGACGGATTAGCGACGGATTTAGGTCGTCTCTAATCCACAGGTTTCTTGTAGTGAATCTGAATCAAAGGGAAACCACTCAAGTGATTCCACATTTTTTCGTCCTTCCTACCCCAAATTGAGTTGATATTCTTCGCATTTGACTGCATTATTCTTTTGGAGTCCAAATACATTGAAATTTCAAAAACCTGTGTATTATACATAGATATTAATGCTTGGGCCAATCATGTCTGGATGCCTCTAGCTACCTTCCAGCAAAAGGTTAATGGCGCAGATTCTGACAATCTTTTAATACAGATTGTTTTTTTTTTATAGCAAAAAGGTTGAAATTAAGCATATGTTATATGTCATAAGCTTGCACGGTTAATAGTGCACAACAATGTACAATACCTGTACTGAACAAGTCTCTTCACCATGCCTGAGAATATCACAAGGTTTTTTGATATGGCTAGTAACTTGTAGAAGCACACTATGCATTCACTCCATTCATTCTTAAAAAAAGAAGAAGAAATTAAAATATCATTTTTTTATTTAAAGAACTTTGTATAGGGAGATAAAAACCATACCTTTGATCAAGAAGCAAACTACCAACTCAACAAAGAGGAGTGGTGATTTCTTGAAATATGCTACTTTATTTCTCACATGCTTTTTCATTATTGGTCATGAAAATTTACATTATCAATGGTGGGGTCGAACTTCTATAGCCACTACGAAGACTTTGGGACTTTTTTCATTAAGCTTAATACTAATCACAAATTTAATTATGAAATTAATTTAAGAATGATGATCACAACGCATAATTCTTAACAATAATGACCATAAAGCAGGACTCTTGACACTTTCACTACATGCATGTATGACTACATATTTCTAATACATGCACATATAAACATAATTGTTGTGCCCATGCTACTCGTACTTAATTGCACAAATGCAAATTAAGACTATTTAACATACAAACATTGCTCAAATTCAACCAATTTCCTTTTCATCATTTATCAGATATATAAATATATTAGAAAGAAATGTCATGACTGCAAGACTCTTGTTCGCCCCCATTAACGTGCGGGCAGGTTATATGTTCCCCCAGAAACACGCACTGCAGCTACAGTGGGTGTTCTTGGGTCCCCACTGAGTGCTATGTGACGCTCAGTGGGGTGTACGGGGAGCCATACACCGCCGTACATCATGCAGGCTGATGTACGACGTACACCCCACTGAGTGCCATGCGGCGCCCAGTGGGGACCCAGGAACACGCACCGTAGCTACAGTGCATGTTCCGGGGGTGCACACGCAACGCCCTCTCCATTAATGCGATCATCAAGGAACCTTTTGTCATAATTGGTTAAATTCGAGTCAGCATTCCACTGAATGCTATCCGAGTCTTACGTTCTTTTTTTGCTTGGAATAGTCTAAATATGTGAATGGGAAATTTGCTAGGTCGTGATTTGGCTTGTTCAACGTCTTTTAGGGATATTTAATGCCATGGTTCGTCCAATCTCTCTCTCTCTCTCTCTCTCTCTCTCTCTCTCTCTCTCTCTCTCATGCAAAGCAATACCTATATAATCCACTATCCACTCCAAAATTATGATATTTTTTTATTTGACTGCTTATATTTAGTTTCCTCATGCTGCCACGTGTATGGAGTTGGTGGTAACGAAATAAAAGAAAAAGGATCTAAAATCCCTACATTGTTTGGTATTTGGTACTTGGAAAAGAAGTGTCAACTCCCACCAAAATCCCATTTTGACTTCCCAAGCAGAAGACTGCTGGATAACCTTCCATAGGTGGGAACACCTTTTTCATGTGTTGCCAAAACATGGCATTCTCAAAATGTGGTGTTGGGATGGAATTGCTAAAATTAAGCATCCTCTTGGGAATGGTGTTGAAGTTGCCAAGTTCGTCCCCAATGGGGTGTTTTGGCAACACCTCTACTACTAACTAAGACAGGGTCCTGAGGAAACCACAACACACTGCTTCCTAACAGCAAAGGGTGTTGGGGAAACAACAATTTACCTCTAATTCAAGGCGCCCAATTGAACACAGCCATAATGTAATTGCCACATTCATCAAAAACCCTGCCATCAAATGCTGGGTCCCAAAGACAGCCTTCAAGAGTAATATGCACCAATAGCTATGTTGTTTTAGGTACAAAGATATACATTTCATTTTTAAGGCTAAAACAATGCATCTTTGGACCGAATGTTGTTGAAATGTGGTGATGGAATTGCCAACTCCATTCCAGATGTCGGTTTTGGCAACATCATGACTATTAAAAAACAGATGGTGGTGGTTGGGCAAACCGCAAAGCACTTCAAAACATAAAAAGGTGTTGGAGAAACTGCAACAAACTTAAGGCTCTCAAACTGCATCATAGTATATTTTCAAACAAAAAATGATTGCATTTTCTTTTAAAAATAGTGCATTTTAAAAAATACCTACTAATTTGTTGAACTGCTCCTTATGTCCAAAATTGATGAATCTTGATTTTATATGAACATTTTTATCCTTCCCACAAGTGAACCTGCTGATGTTCACGTGATAGATATGTATGTCATCCAAAGATCACAACATCTCAATAACAAGGAGATTTGCATGAAAATTTTGCAGACCCGATAAAATTCACATAATTTTTTTTTACGAATATGGCAAACTTAAATCCCAACATAAGAGATTCTCATATGAAATGCATAGATCTTCTAATATTCACAACCCTAGTTTAGAATTTAAAAGTTTGACCTCGACATGTTTTTATAATACATTTGCGAGCACCCAGACCTTTGCACAAATACCATGCAAACATCTTTTAATTAAAAACTCACAAAGTCAAGATGTCTGTAAATGTATATCATGACCTTCACAAATCTATGTCGTGAATGTCTTTACCTTCACATATATTTTGATTTGAGATCGTTATGTCTGAGTCATACATTTGTAGATATATGAACCTTTACGCAGATATCATGTGAACCTTCTTTGACTGAAAATCACATAAAGTCATAATGTATGTAGATGTATGATGTGACTTTCACAAATATTGTATGTGAACCTCTTGTTAATACAATGTCAACCTATTTTAATTTACGAATATCATAATTTTAACTTACAAATATCCTTACCTTCGTACGCTTTTTAATTCATATAAGGTCATTATGTTTTAGTGGGTGTTTTTTTCGTTTCTTGTTTCTTTTTAAAACCTTAACCCTTTTTCCTTTAGAACCCTAACCTTTTTTCCTCTCTTCTTGCCATGATGCTTGGGTATTTCATCATTCAGCATTCCAACAAGGTTGCGATAACTTTTTGGTCAACCTTCTCAATCTCTTGAAATCTTGCTTTTTTAAGGTTCTAAGTTATATATATATATATATATATATATATATATATATATATATATATATATATATATATATATATATATATATGTTGGCCTTGTAGTAATTGTGTTTGGTTGTTGTCGTTGATGATCTATGTTTGTTTTTTTGTATTTTATTTAATATTTGACACCAAATTGTATGTTTATGATTGGTTTGTTTTGAGGTAATGGGGTTAGGGTTGAACTGACTGGTTTTTAGTGCGAGATAACAACCATTGTTGGTGTAGACAATTATGTTGATTAAATGTGTGAAAGTTATATTGACGAGCTTTTGTTGCATGTTATTTTTTTTATTCATTATATATTGTGTGGTTGGTATAGGCAGTTCATGATGGTCTCAAAATGGGTTTAAATGCACTATCATCTCATTAGATGACCCTCACTAGAAATCTATAATAGTGTCAAAAAACAATAGCTTTAAGAAATTTATGGTCATTATATCTCATAAAACTGGATATGTCGAAGAGTATCTGTGCTTTTAGTGTATTTGTGTCGTATTGCAGACATTGAAAGCAATAAAATATTGGAACTCGTTGTGGATGATGATGATGTAGGTTCCATATTGAGTAGTGTTGATGTTTACTTTAAGGAATTTATGACCTTTATATATCATAAAACCAAATATATTGAAGAGTATTTGAGCTTTCGATATAGTTATGTTGCAAAGATAGAAAATAAAAAAAGATTGAAACTCATCCTAAATGATGATAATGTAGATTCTATGTTATGTAGTGTTGATATTTACTTAATTGTTTTTATCATACTACAAAACAAAGTTAGACAAGAAGTGGTTGAAAATGAAGTGAGAGTTGCAACTGATTAGTACTTGCAACTCTAACAACCTTGAATCAATTACTTATGACAAATGACAAGCTGCTACGAGATCAAGAAGATCTGCTCTCTATGAAAGATAAAGAGATTAATGAGAGAACACATGCAGGCTTTGCAACATTGCCCATAGCTTTCTCGGCTAACATGTGTTCTGTAATTTGAATGAATGTTATATAAATATCATACTTTTTATGTTATGATATTGTTGTTGGATTTCTTTAATGTTGCAAAAATTGAATTTGAATGAATGTATTGGTAGGGATATGATTTTTTATAAAAAAACAAAATGTTATGTAAATACTATACCTTTTATGATAATTATCATAATTTTATGTAAATAACATACTTTATATGATAATTGTTGTAAGTCTTTAATGTTGCAAAACTTGAATTTGAATGAATGAATTGGCATGAATATGATTTGTTATAAAAACATGAATTGTTATGTGAATATGATGAAGTGATATCTTAGAGTGTGCAAACATCAAGATAATCACATAGATGCATAACCTTTCATCATATAAGGTTCACATATTAGAGTTAACCTCCCAATTGATGAAGTTCACATGTTGAAGTATGTGAACATCAACTATGTTAGAGTTAACCTCTCAACATAATAGAGTTGAATTTGAGGACCTTCTTCTTCAAGGCAATAAGTTTATGATGCAAATGGTAGGCAATCTACCTTCAAAGGGAGTGGGATGAGAGTGAGTCCACTAATGCTCGAATCTAATCTTATGGGAGGGCAAAAGCCTTGCCTCCATTGAAAAAAATGAGGTAATAGTTGGAGATGGTTTGGGGTTGAGGAACCCGTATGCATCCATCAACATATCTAGCGCTTCTTGGGATAAAAGAACACTATAGTCTTCTTAGGCATGCATCTCACATTTTAATGCACTACAAAAACCTTGCTCCACTGAGTGAGAGATTGACCAATTGGGTCAGTTGCATGAAGACCCTAAACTCATACATGGATTGCAATGTGGTAGAGTTTCTGTTGTAATCCTCTACCATAGCAAAAAAAATTCTATTTTTCCCTAATTTTGGTAGAAAAGTTTTCGCCATCTCAAAGATGGAAATTTTTTTCTAATAACGCATATCATTCGTTATCGTTATCCTTTCCTTTCTAATAACATATATCATTTGTTATTCATGTAACTAACAATAAGACGATAATGCATATCGTTTATTATCCATGTAACTAACGATAACACATATCATATCATGACGATAACACATATCATATCCTTTCATTTATGTTGTTTGTAAACTATAAATTCCCTCATTGAAGGGTCAATATGATTAATGAATTTTGGTTTTTTCCATCGAGTTTCTTGAACTTTCTCTTTTCTCATGGTATCAAAGCAATACTCGGGTGCCACCATCTATTGAGTCTTTCATTGATGATTTTGCCTTTGCTAGTTCTATTCGAGTAGTGCTGCAAGTTGAAGTGGTTACGAGTACCTGCAAATCATCTTGTGTTGTTTTTTTTTTTTTTGTTGGTTGCAGCCATCGCAGTGCGTGTTTGGTAGCTAGCTGGCTGCCATAGGTTCTATTGACTTCCATAGTCGATTTATTCAAACTTGCCTACATAAAATTGATGGCCTCTACCGAAGCGCAACATAATGATGACAGATCCAAAGCCTTAGGTATTCTAGAGACGCAATTTTATTTACACCACTCTGATAATCCAGGTACAATTCTAGTCTCCTCTCTCTTGAATGGCAATAATTATTCAACTTGGAAGAGAGCCATGAAAATGGCTCTTAGCGGGAAAAATAAATTTTGATTTGTTGATGGATCCTTACCACAACCCAATTTTCCTGCATCAGGTTCTCAAGCATGGGACCAATGTAATCATATGGTATTGTCATGACTTTTAAATGCCTAACTAAGGAATTGGCAAAAAATGTCATTTATGCTAACACCGCCAGAGTGGTATAGGTCGATCGAGAGGAATGTTTTTATCAAAGTAATGTTGCCAGAATCTATTAGTTAAAGAATTTAATTTCAGATCATAGACAAAATTGGTCGTCTCTTGCTTCTTATTATACTACTCTTAAGTCTTTATGGGATGAATTGAATTCATATTTACTTATTTCAGATTGTACATGTAGAGCCTTCAAAGAGTTGAATGAATGTCAACAGTAGGAAAAAGTGTATTAATTTCTCATAGATTTAAGTAACTCGTTCACTACTGTGAGGAGTTAGATCTTAACCATGAAACCCATACCGAGAAATAGTCAAGTGTATGACCTTGTAATGTAAGAAGAAAATAAGAAGATGTTGCAAGCCAATCCTGTAGTCATAAGTCAATCAACTACTTTCGCTACCAATACAAATCTGTGTAATCGAGATAACACCTTTTCTCATTTCTCGGGACACAGTCTAGGACACCCGAGGTGTGAACATTGTGGGATGGTCGGTCACATCAAGCCATGATGTTATGGCCTACATGGTTATCCATAAACATAAGGCTGGCAACATGTCTGCACCCAAGCCTCACTCTTCGAATGTCGCTAATGCAACAGTTGAGCAGCCAATACCACTTGCCATGCAAAATGACATTTTTTCTTCTTTGATGCAACTCACTGATGACCAAAAGAATCATCTTATGCCTTAGCTCAATATCGATGCTTAAGTTTCCTCAGCTAATCTTGCAGGTGATACCTTTCCAAATGTTTCTTCTTGGATCATAGATATAGGTGCTTCGGATCATATGACTCCACATATGTCTTTGTTAACCGATTGTTTTTCTGACACTATTATTAAACCCGTTAAATTACCCAATGGTCAAAGCATGAATGTTACCCATGTAGGTACCATCAGAATATCTTCGGATATTTGCTTCAAGGATATTCTTTGTGTTCCATCTTTTTAATTTAATCTATTATCGATTAAAAAACTATCTCAATCTTCTAATATTGTTGCTACCTTCTTTCCTTCCTTTTGTATATTTTAGGACCGTTTGATGAAGAGGCCAATTGGAGCAGGTGAAGTTCAAAATGGGCTCTACCACTATCCACCAGCCGACCCACACCATCATGCCATGGCTTTCACAAAAATTACTACCTCAGAAATATGACATCCATGACTAGGCCATCCCTCTAAGGATCTAATTTCTCAGTTATCCAAAGAGTATTATGACATTTTACTTTCTTCAGAAATTTTATGTGATGATTGTCATCGTTTTAAGCAAACAAAGTCTCCATTTCCTCTTAGTACTAATAAAGCTTCTGTTAATTTTGATTTTATACATTATGGTATTTGGGGTCCATATCATAAGTCTACACATACCGGAGCTCATTACTTTCTTACCATTGTTGATGATTTTTCTAGATGTACTTGGGTTTATCTCATAAGATACAAAAATGAAACCTTTCTTAATACATTACTTTCTTACAAAATTTTGCACCATTGTCAAAACTTAATACAATGGTCATGTGCAACATGTTCGCACAGACAATGGTACTGAACTTATGTCCTACATGATGTAGGATTTTTTTACCCAAAATGGAATAGACCATCAATGTTCGTGTTCATTCACCCCAACAAAATGGGCGAGTGGAGCAAAAACATCATCATCTTCTTGAAGTAGCCCGCACCTTCATTTTCAAGCTAATGTACCATTAACCTTTTGGGGAGAATGTATTTTAACCGCCACTTACATCATCAACCAAATTCTCATACCAATCTTTCAAGTCAAAACTCCATATGAGATGTTACTCAATGTCAAACCCTCCTATACCCATCTACGTGTTTTTAGTTGCTTATGTTATTCTAGAAATTTGGAACCTCGTGATAAATTTTCTCATCGTTCCAAACATTGTGTCTTTGTTGGATACCCTTTTGGTAAAAAAGGTCATCATTTGTATGATTTGGATAAACATGTTTTTTAGTCGTGATGTCATATTTTATGAGACAATTTTTTTCCTTTCAAAATCAAAATTTTTCTCACCTAGATTAATATCTTCTACCCCATCTTGTGCCTGATTCAGAACCTTTACCACCAACTTTTTCTTTGCCTCCCACACCAGCCACTGATTACACTCATACCACATTTGATCTCCTTCCTTATTCAATCGATACCCTCACTGCCCCTACCTACCATGCATATCGCATCCAACCTATCCTCAATCCATTACGTCAATTTGCTCAACCTCACCATCGTCCTTCTCACTTAAACGACTATATGTGCTCGTTCGCTCAGGTTTCGATCATCACGACTTCATCCAATCCTCGACCATCTTCAGGTAATCCTTACCCAATTTCTCACTTTCTACCATATTATAAATTCTCTAATACTCATCTTGCTTTCCTAGCTTCTATTATCTCTCAGGTTGAACCCCACAATTTTAGCGAGGATGTTGTAAAAGGCCATGGCTACTAAAATTGATGCATTATAGAAGAATAACACTTGAGATATTGTCCCTCTACCTCTTGGCAAGAGATTGAATGAATGTCGTTGAGTTTTTAAAATCAAACATCACGTTAATGGATTTGTCGAATGCTGCAAAGCACGTTTAATTTCCAAAGGATACACTCAAGTTGAAGGATTTGATTATTAAGAG
The DNA here is from genome assembly GCF_984573655.1 of Nuphar pumila. NCBI lineage: Eukaryota > Viridiplantae > Streptophyta > Magnoliopsida > Nymphaeales > Nymphaeaceae > Nuphar > Nuphar pumila. Next base: position 86,990,367 of record NC_143261.1, read on the forward strand.
ACCTTCGCTTCAGTCACCAAACTTGTTACTATGTGTTGCTTACTCTCTCTTGCTGCAATTAATGGGCGATCTCTTTTTTAACTGAATGTCCATAATGCATTCTTACACGGGGATATCCAAGAATAAGTTTACATAAACCTGTCTCCTAAATTTCCTAGTAAGAAGGAGTACCATGTATGCAAACTCAAGAAATCTTTATACGGCCTTAAACAATCCTCTCAAAATTGGTTTGCAAAGTTCTCTCTTACTCTTAAAGATGTCGGATATCATCAGTCTACCGCAGATTATACTTTGTTCATCCGCCAATCTAGACCTCGGTTCACTACTTTACTCATTTATGTTAATGATATCATTATTATCAATAATGATCCTCAATCTATTACTCAACTCAAACTTTTTTTGCACTAACGTTTTTACCTAAAGGATATTGGTAAGCTGAAGTACTTTCTTGGCATCGAGGTGGCCTACTCGTCCCAAGGCTTTTTCTTGACCCAACAGAAGTACACTTGACATTTTCTCTGATAGTGGCTTATTGGGCGCCCGCCCAGTGGACTTTCCCATGGACTAACGTCTTTCTCTTTCAACCGATCAAGGCACTCCACTTGATAATCCCACTCGTTACAGATGCCTGGTGGGTTGCCTCATTTATCTGACAGTCACTCGACCGGATATCAACTATTCAGTTAACGTCTTGAGCCAGTTCATGCAAACTTCATGGAAGCCCCATCTTGATGTTGCCTATCGGGTTCTTTAACACTTAAAATCCTCCCCAAGCAAAGGCATTCTTCTACCTTCTTCTAGCCAACTTCAGCTTATCACATATTATGACTCTGATTGAGCAAGTTGTCCCACAATCCATTGATCAACTACGGGATATCTCACCTTTCTTGGCAGAAATCCTCTATCCTGGAAGACCAAAAAATGACAAACTGTTTCCCGCTCTTTCGTTGAAGCTGAATATCACTCTATGGCTACCGTCACTTGTGAACTAATCTAGCTCAAACCCCTTTTTCTGGATCTTGGTGTCACTCATCCACAACCCATGCAGTTATATTGTGACAATCAAGCCGCCCTTCACATTGTTGCCAACCCTATTTTCCATGAGTGTACTAAGCACATTGAACTTGACTGTCACCTTATTCATGAAAAACTTCAAGTTGGTGTCATTACCACTACTCATATTCCTTCTCGTTATCAAACTACCGATCTCTTAACTAAGGCATTGGGACATAACCAGTTTCAGTTCTTGACATCTAAGTTGGGCATTACGGATCTCCATGCTCCAACTTGAGGGGGAGTAATAACACATATCATTTATTATCGTTATCCTTTCCTTTCTGATAACGCATATCGTTCGTTATTCATGTAGCTGATGATAAGATGACAACACATATCCTTCATTATCCATGTAACTGATGATAAAACATATCATATCCTTTCATTTATGTTGTTTGTAAACAATAAATTCCCTCGCTGAAGGGTTAATATGATTAATGAAGTCCATTGAGTTTCTCGGACTTTCTCTTTTCTCATTTTCCTATCAAAAGTTTTCGCTTTTGAGGGCAGACCTTACCCTAACCAGAACACTTTAACATTTTCCAACTTGATTTTTTCGTGTCATAAAAACAACTGAAAACTTTTCATAAAGAAAAGTTCTCATGAAAACTTCTTATATATAGGCAAAATTTTCTTTTTCTACACGACTTTTCTGCATCTATACATGCCCTAATTATGTGCTCTAAGGATTTTACTATCAGGATTAGATGAAAAGGAATAATGCATGATAATCATGAGGGAGAAAAAACCTAAAAAATGCAAGTGAATGTCGGATGGGTGGCATATAAATACAGCTACATGAATGCATTGACGGTTGAGATTGATCACCCAAAGGCCTAACCGCAGCCGGTGACTTGATGGTTGTAATTCCTTTTTGATTTTTTGTCTATCAAATATCATAAATTGTAATAAGAAAAGCTAATATAAGTTGAAAGTGTTGATCAAAAGAAAAAAACATGAGTTAGAAATTAGCAAATGGGGAAGGAATATTGATTGGGAAGAGGCTAAATCTAAAACTACATGATGAACGTGTTCACAAAATTGCCAATTAGTGCAAGTTTCACTCAATCTCCATGAGAAAATAGTCCATTTCATATGAAAATGGGTCATTTTCCTGCAATGAGTGAAACCAGTGCCTCACATGCCGGCCTAGGTAAGGTCGATGTTTTCATTATGAAAGTGCTTTAATATGGGCCCCCGTGGGGAAGTACTTCCCTTGCCATTGTGGCTATTTCTTCAATGATGTACCTTTCATACAAAAGGCACATTCCTTGCTGCCCATCGAATTAAAGAACCGGAGGCAGCGGTTGTAATTTCATACAATGTTGTCAGTATCGGTATGGGTCCTGAATCATTGGGCCACCGATTCAGCTGTATGGGCCGATACCGATACTCAGCTGAATCGTTGTATATCGGCCAGAAGATAATATATATATATATATATATATATATATATATATATATATATATGATGTGTCAACAATAACGTGACACATGTTACCAGCTCCGCTTGTCTGGTAAGAGGAGTTAGTGCGAAGTTCACCTTGTGTTGGGTCGTTGCAGGTTCAAAACTCAATGGTATAGTTACAACTAGTAGGGGTCTGCCTATCCCAAGCTTACCTTTCAAAACAACGTGACACATGTTAAAAGGCACTAAAATGGTATTAAAATAAAAAATTAATTTAAGTAAGTTGGCCATTTATTTAAAAAATAGCCTATTCAGGGTGCATGAAGTGTATCGAAATTCTGCCAATACGAATCGTATCGGCTGATACAGGCACCGATACTGATAACATTGGTTTCATGGAAAGGCAGCCATTGTATTTGACAATTATCTTGAACACCCAAATCAATTAGAGCTCGACTTGGTTCATTTTTGTCCGTTAGGAAGAGTAAGAAAGTTGAACTGAACATGAAAGACTAATTTGTTCCAACACTTTGAGCATTGGGGGCGACCACTAGTGAGGGTTGCCAACCAAGTACATATATATATATATATATATATATATATATATATATATATATATATATATATATATATATATATATATATATATATATATATATATATGCAGGAATTCTTTGACAGCAAACAGTTGCGATACTACACGAGTTCGGTTCTGATTTTTTTGCTGTCACTAAATTTCATCCAAGATTTCAGCAAGCGTTTCCAGACTTCAGTCAGTAAACACACAACAGGGGATTTCAGCCACGATCACAACGAATGCTTACGGCAACAATCGAGGCGAACAACAACTCGTTTCAGTTGTGGTATTTCAGCAAAGGATTCAAACAACAAACATGCTGATTTAATCAAATTCAAACTGATTCAGAAGTACGAAAAGTTGCGAAAGAATTTTTTTCTGGGAACGATCACAAGTTGCACACACAATAGTTATGAAAATGCAACCCTCACAAAATTTTTCAGCTAGAGGGCAGAAAAAACGTGTATCTGATCTCAGTTGGGCACAAACACAGTTTTGAATGGTGTTAATCCGCCACACCGGAGGGGCGCTGCAATGTTCGGTTCGGTGGTGGTCTGGTTCAAGCCAGCCACAAGGTTCAAGTGCCACAAGTGGCAATGATGGCTGGTCTTCACTCCCAGCTGTTCCAAAAATGCCACAATGAAAAGCTGGTCTTCATGCCCACTAACTCAAAACACCAAACAACAAGCTGGTCTTCACGACCAGCAGCTCCAAACATCACAATGAGAAGCGCCCTAGACGTTTCTCAAGCTTGGACAACTCTAAGTCTTACCAAACCAAATCACGATTTCCACAAGAGCCACAGGTTGAAGTTCACTTTCTTCAAGCTTCAAGTTTCTTTTCAGAATATTTTTTTTTTAGAGATAGTGAAACTACTCCCAATGTTATTCTTGGTTCTTTTATATGAAAAGATGAGAATAACATGGGATCTCATTGGCCACAAGAAAGGTCACTTCCTTGGAGGCCAATGCTAAGCCTCTTTTTGAATTAGCTTGTCCTATTCTCCTCCTCTTGGCTGGCCAATCAGGAGGAGAAGCAGCTGAAACCCTTGGGCAGTACCTTATTTCCACTTCAATAGGCTTGAAGAGAGGTGATTATCTTATGGTTGGCCACTTAAGTAGCCACCTCTCTTAAAACCCATTAAATGAAGACCACTTGTCATGAAGACTTCACTCATCAAATGGATCCTAATCTCTGATCTTAAAAATAAAAATCTATCCAATGAACCCATTACACCTTCTAGAACCACAAAAAAGGCCTTACTGAATACTAGAACTATCCAGATCTGTAGAATCAGACTCTTAAAAAAATAAAAATACAAAAGCTTTTTGTGAAGTTCTGAAAATTCTTATAATTAGAACCAAATATAAAAATGCTTTTTCTAAGATATACTATGTAGAATTCTTAGAAAATTATCAAGAATAAAATTATCAAAATACCCTTGAGTTCCGAATTGGCCCAAATAGATCAAAATCGGATCAAGTATGTTTGGATTTGGATCTTGCGCTCACTCCTCTCATATGGGGCATGGATCCTGATGCTCTTGCATAAAAGGTAAACATGGTTAAACTCAAACCAAGGTTCAAACTTGAACTTAGAAATAAGAATAAGAAATGCAAGTTCATTGCTAAGAAGAAAGATTTTGTTTTCTGCTATACTTACGGTAAACCGGGTCACTGTGCTAAAGAAAATGCTGACATAAGAAAAAATTCCAATGTAATAAGCCTAGTAAATCTGATGACAACCTGATGGTTGTAGTAAGTGAGATATACATGATCAATTCGGATAAAGGCTGATACATAAAATTTGGATCAAAGATCCATTCATGAAATGATAGAAGTTGTTCAAAACATACAAAATTGTGGGGGAAGACTATAATATATATATATGAGATTCACGTGAAGACAAAGTTCATGAAAAAAGGAGTGTGTGACTTCGCTTCACTTATGAAAAATGTTTAACCTTTCAAAATATGTACCATGTACCAACCATTACAAAAAATCTTGTATCAGTCAGTCTGCTTACAAATCATGATTTGAAAGTTGTAATAGAATCTGACAATATTATATCGTCAAAGAACCATAAGTTTGTAGGCAAAGGCTACTCCAAGAATAGGTTGTTTAAACTTAATTTGATCAATATAACTTATTCTGCTTCTATTTATATGCTTGACTCGTATGATTTATGTCATGCTAAAGTAGGACATGTTAACTATAAGTCTTTAAGAAGCATGGGTAACTTAGGACTCATTCTTAAATATTACACTAAACATGTTAGAAAATATAATATTTGTATTCAATCAAAGTTTGCAAAAAGTCCTTTTCGAAGTTGTTAGGCACTCCCAAAAGTCCAGTAAGATTAGTAGGAAGTTTGGACCAAAAGGGAGCCCTATGGTAGCAACAGACAGGATCCCTAGTATGAGCTCGACGTTTGCTCTAATAGAGGGGGTATAGTGGGTCATTGGGTTTGGATGTTAGTGTTTTATCCATTTAATCCTAAAGAAGTGGGTCAGTTATGTATAGATCAAGGTCCAACAGTTGTTCTTGACCCAAATCTAGCTAGAGTTTTGGACTTAAGAGGAGATCTAGATTAAGCAAACAATCCAGATTCAGTACCTAGTATCCAAATGTTAGTTCTAGAACCTTCTAGGCATCGACCATCATAGTATGGAGCCCAGAGTAATGACATGGCCACGAACATGGTTTTCCTAATCGATGACAAGTCAAAGATCCTGAGTCTTAGTCAAGTGCAGGAGAAGTCGAACATGTGTCAACACTCGAAAACATGACAATTAGGAGTGGGGTTCACCTTGGGGGGGTGTGATGTTGGAGGGTCCTAGGGGATAACCCCTACTTCTAGAAGATTAATTAGAGTTAATTAAAATTAATTAATTATAAGATAGTCTTTTAATTGGTTTGTTTTTTGAGGAGTCCTTTGCTAAAATGTGCTTTCTCGTTCGGATTTCATTCATTTAGTTTTAGGCATAGTTTAGGTGAGTGTATGCTAGTTACATACATTAGTGGTTGGGAACACATATATGACCCATTTCCCTGTTAGGCATCACCATTATTTCATGAGATATACATATACATATTTTAAAAAATCATCAATAAAAGTTATAAAGTAATTGTTACCCCCCTCGAATTGGAGTATTTTTTAAATCACATACATCACTATATTAAATCAAGTAATTTGAATTTCTTTAAACACTTCTGTGACGGTCAAGAATCAGCCCCAATTTATGTTGGCATTCTTTGGATTCTAGTTAGATTTGATGTTTTAATTTTTTGCTTTAATAAAGAGCGTGTAGTGGGTAATTGGGTTTTGGTGTTAGTGTTTGGTCTATTTAATTATAAAGAAGTGGGTCAGTTCTGTATGGATCAGGATCCAATAGTTGTTCCTGACCCAAATCCAGCTAGAGCTCAAGACTTAAGAGGAGCAAACAATCCAAATTCAATACCTAGAATCTAGATGGCACTTCTAGAACCTTATGGGGCTCGTCCATCACAATGTGAAGCTGAGAGTGATGATATGGTTGTGGACATGGATTTTTTAATGGTTGACAAGTCAAAGATCCAATGTTTTAGTCAAGAGTAGGAGAATCAGATATGTGCCAAGACCCGAAGACATGACAATTAAGAGTGGGGTCCACCTAGGGAGTGTGTGATGTTGAAGAGTCCTAAGGGCATCCCCTAGTTTTAGAAGATTATTTAGAGTTAATTAAGTTAGTTAATTAATTGAGAGTCTTTTAGTTGTTTGTTCTTTTGAGGAGTCCTTTGCTAAGGAGTCCTAGTCTAGTTGGTTTCTTAATGCAAATAGGATTCAACCCAAGATTCATCTATATAAAGAGGTCCTGGAGAGCCATATAAATCATTGATTGATTATTGAATTAAGTTTTCTCAAAAGGCCTAATTGTCGCCCTCTCTTTCTCCTTCTGTCCTTATGGTGTCCCAGATGCTCTCTTTTCTCTCTCCTCCCTCTTGAATGTCCCTACCTCCTCTCTCTCTCTCTCTCTCTTTGATCTCACCTGGCACCATGTATATGGTGGTGGATCTAGCCTATACAAAGAGCCCAAGACCTTCATGTGTTTCTTTCGGATATTCAAGAAGGCTACACTGTCCAAGAAAGTGATTCACAAGTCTCTGTAGTCATGGTTCTGTTGTACTACCCTCTCTAAAACCTAACTCATATACTCAACCCTCTAAACCTCTAATACTAGTTTTCTAGATCTATCACCAAACTCTAGGTTGCATTAGTTTGCTTTTCATAGCCTTAGAACCAAAACTGCATCCACCGGATTAACATAAAAAGCCATATTTTTATTGTTTGATCTTTATAGCCTTTCAACAACCTATTTTATTGTTCACTAACCTATAGAAGCCTACCAAAACCCTAACACATGTTCTTAGGTGATCGGTAAGCCTTTGGTTCAGTTTATATCATATCTAAACTGAAACTCTCTCCTGATTGGCTTTTGGGGTCATTTTTTGCCTATCCGATTTTCTCATTTTTTTAGGCCTTTTTCTAGAACTTCCTAAAATCTTTACCACAATTACCCTTAGACCACTCTCCCATCGTATCCAGTAGGGGTTTACACCCCAGTCATATCCAACCTAGTCTTAGAGGGCTAATAACCTCTTATTTGATCCTCTCACTTTCGTAAGGCTCACACTAGAGCACCCGTATGTTGCTAGTCTAAAGCTCCCTTATGGTCCAGACTCTGTACTGATCCCACCAAATCATAAAGAGGGCCTAATAAAGTGGTATTATAGTGAAAAATCATTCATCAACCATAGATTGTGAGACTTGTGATCATATTTTGATGAGACTAAAAGAAGTGTATCATGAACTTATGTCCTTGCGAAAGAGGACGAACTCATAGTATGTCTAGAGCATAGAACTCTGAGAAACTTTCAAGAATGAGCCTGAGTTCATGTTGAGCTCATGTACATAAAAAGAGCAGACACCTTGCCCATGCATAACTCTTGCAAGCATGATACAACTACAAGCCACATGTGGCAATTCTATGGAGTTGAATACTCTATCAACATATTTGTCATTGGCAATGATTCCTCTCCCGGTGTGGCCATCACTAAAGCCATAGCAGTGTGCCATGGGCCAAGAGCACGTTCAGCCAAGCTAGCAGCTCGACTAGCCCACGACACCTAGTTGTAGCCATGATAGCAGCAATCATGGTGACAGTCTCATCATGCACAAGGTCACACCCTTGTGTGGGGCAGCAGACCAGCGGCTCCAACACACAAGGATAAAAGAACTCCCAAAGGTGAAGGGTACTCAAACTGAGTTACCTTGGCTCAACCCAACAAGCAACTGAACAATGTTGACTAGCTGCAGGTTGATATATGAGAGCATAAACTGAAGGCACACTCATCAAACACATGCTTAGGTGTATCCAACAGACAACACCACCCACTCCCTTCTTTGGATTCTAGTTAGATTTAATGTTTCCATTTTTTGCTCTAATAGAGGGGGTATAACGGGTAATTGGGTTTGGATGTTAGTGTTTTATCCATTTAATCCTAAAGAAGTGGTCGGTTATGTATAGATCAAGGTCCAACAGTTGTTCTTGACCCGAATCCATTCAGGCCTACAATCTAGCTGACCATGAAAAGCACAAACATGTGCAATAGATGGACCTAAGCATGCAATATCATGAGGTTCCTTGGTGACATAGGATCCTTCTCCATATTCTCTGTATCTTTGATCTCGTCGAAGATCGGATGACCGAGGATTTCACATAGAGGTTCTTCGTGAGTTCCTTCTACACAATCATAGAAGCTGGATCGACCTCTTTTTCTCTCACATCTTCATCGAAGATGGGTTCACCCTCAATTTTATGGGAGTGTTGATCCTTAGCTTCATAAAAAAATAGGCTCACCCTCAAAACCCTCACTCAGCTCTTCATGAACCTCATCAATAACCCCTTCTTTCCCTTTCTTACAGGCAACAATCTTGTCCTTTGACTTGGGATACCTTCTTGCTAGCATGACAATATGCCACTTTAGATCCTTAACTTTCCTACGCCAAACATAAGACTCTATTCTCAACTACAAGACCTTGATTTGCTGGTGAAGATCATAGTTTTGTTTATGCAACTTCTGAGTTACGTCAACCTCTTCTTGCTCCATATGACTGACATATCCCTGCCTATCCCTAAGCATCCTAATTCATTGAATAATACCAAATTCAAAAACTCAACAACCCTCACTCTAATACCAAAGTGATGATGATACCTAATGGAGAAATGGGTCACAAATGCATTCCCAACTACTAATGTACGCAACTAGTGTACACCCCCTAAACCATGCCTAAAACTAAACAAACAAAATCTTAACGAGGAAGTATTGTGTGACCTGTCCTAAGTAGTTAAATTTCTAAATGAATACAACCTGTCCTAAAAAGTTATATTATAATGCATGCAATGATAATCAACAACACAATGGGAATACGCTAATGAAAATAAAATTGACTATGGGCTGAATTTTGTAAACCTATTTAGGAACTCAATCAATCCGAAATTAATCACCAAACACATGCAAACATGATATTAAATTAATCTAAGAGTGCATAAAAGATTCAGATTCATTCAATGAATTCAAGTTCTTTGAGGCGTTTCACGAACACTCGATGAGCACCTCAAAAACATAATTTTGGCAAGTTTTTTTTCTAATTGTTTTCAAACATAAAAATTCATGAAAATACAATAATCTCTGTCCTGACAAACCTTTTGTCAATTAATTATAAGATTTAATCAAGAACAAGTGTAAGTACATGAAAACCAATAAATGTGCAAGCTATCTAACTGACAAGTCTATCCAAACAATGCATTCGATAAATAATTAGATTTTCAAGCAACACAATTCAAATTTAATTCTTGCTACACAATCACAAAAACAATATTGGTTTAATGGAAAAGACGGTTTGAAACATAACACAAATCAGTTGCAGAAATAACAATCAAAACAAAAAACCAAATAAAATGGGAAATAGTGAGTCAACCAAGGGGTTCAGGCAATGCTTAGCTTTGGCGACGGGTGCTGGCCAAGATGGCTCCTCTTTAGCTCCATCCAGACCGTGGGTCACACAGTATGCCACCTGCCCAAGTACCACATGAGGGACAAGAAAATGAGTGAGAGGGGGTTGGATGTCTCCACCTTCTTCACAATTTCTCTAGGGGATTTTTTTTTCTTCTTCAAAATAGCAACTACCCCCTTTCTAGCGTTGGGGTTCTTTTAACAACATGGGAGAGGGGAGAATGTCTCTCCCCCCTTGGGACTCTAATGACCCAAAAATGGGCAAAGCTGGATCTGAATCCGCCCAAGGGGATCTATCTTGGCTTGGGTTCCAAAAAGGATGATCAACTAGATCCAAACCTGCCTAAGGGATGGATCCGACTTGGTCAGGTTTAAGTCAAAATTTGAAACTAATAAAAAACAAAAAATTAAGAAAACTATCCTAAAATCTGGCTTACACCCGCCAATAGCCCAAATGGATCCTAAAGGGCCATTGATGTTAAAACCTAAGAAAATAAAATTACAAAGGCTTAAAATAAAAATCTAACTATTCAAAATCTATTTTCGAACGAAAACAATTTTATTTTTCTCCAAAATAAAATTTAAAAATTCACAAAAATACCAAAATAGACATTTTTGTCCTATGACTTCATTTAAGCTGGGGTGAGCTAGGTTGTTGTGTTCGGGTTCACCGATGTTCTTTTCCTGAATGTGCCTTCGTCATGTTTTCCTCAAGGTCACATAGATGTGCTTCATCATGAAAACAAAAGATGAATCTTTTTAAAAAATTAAGATTTTCAGAGTAGAGGTTAAAAAGTTTTAATAAGTCATTATCTATGAGTAGTTGAATATTTACCCTTGGATCTAGAGCAATTGCTTAGAGATCTAAGAAGCAAACTGTGATAACTCATTCTACAATGACTAAAGAATCTCTTAATAAAGATATAATTAGGCGATATGCTAGTACTCTCAATAGTTATGCATTACAATAGTTAAGCAACTATATATAAAGCGCAAAGTAATATTCATGATTGAAAAACTAGACATATTAGTTTAAAATATAATTATGTGAATAGTTTACTCAAGCAATAAGTAATCTCTATTGAATATATGAAATCTTGTCAAAACGTAGTAGATCCGTTGACAAAGAGACTTTCTTGAGAAATTATCTTTAAGTCATCAAAGAGAATGAGGCTAAAAGTCTATAAAAAAAAAACTACCGCTGATGAAAATCCAACCATATGGTAAGGGTCAAACCATATATAGTGGTTCAATAAAAAGAACAAGACACTGGGTGAAATCATTTTACACTTGTGTTCATGGCTTTTTTGTATTTGCTTCTGCCAATGTTTCATATTGCTTTCTTATGTTTGCTTTTCATTGTTCATGTGCTTACATACTCCACAACTATTTTTCTCTTCTCACTTCATATCATTTTTAACACACTTTCCCCTTTCTGTTGTACACATTTGTCTCTCATTCATTTTGTTTCCTGGTAACTATGATAATAACAATTGTAGAAGTAACTGCTGTTGCAATAATAGTAACAAAGTAATGTTACCATCGTAGAAACTTTTTCCTGATTGTTATTCTTGTTGTTGTTATTCTTGTTGTTGTTATTCTTTCGTTAAGAAAAAGAAAAACCAAGTTCTCATTAGCGATAATTAGGATGTCTCTGTTTGACACTTTAATTAAGATATTTTTCTGGCTAGGCCAAGGAAACAAATCCGTTTCAACTATCACCTGTCATTCCTATCTTTATACCTCTCAGGATTTCATTGATGTCTTGATCAAATCGGACTCCACAAATGTGATCTACATTATTCATGTAGCGAAGGTCGACACTTAAATCAGTGAAATCTGACTTGTGTGCAGGACTTTTTTGGTGAATCAAAATCGATGGTTGACCAAACATTTTTTTTTGTGATTTAAAGTATGGAGAAATTGATGGAGATGTAAATCATAGGATAAAGGTTGGGTGGATGAAATGGAAAAGTGCAACTAGAGTGTTGTGCGATCGTAGAATGCCATTGCGGTTGAAGGGAAAGTTTTATAGGACGACTATTAGGCCCGCTTTACTATATGGTACGGAATGTTGGGCTGCCAAGAGACATCATATTCAAAAAATGAGTGTAGCTGAGATGCGGATGCTTAGATGGATGTGTGGAAATACAATAAAAGATAAGATTCGGAACGAGGAGATACGTAAGAAGGTAGGTGTTGCACCCATTGAAAATAAGATGCGAGATAATCGTTTACGGTGGTTTGGACATATTCGGCGAAGGCCTAATGATGCTCCAGTTAGAAGGTTGGAGAAATGGGAAAATATATTAGTTAAAAGAGGTCGGGGTAGGCCTAGGAAGACTTGGATGGAGATGATAGGAAAGGATATGAATGCTTTGAACCTCACCGAGGACATGGCATTGGATAGAAATGATTGGAGGAAAAGGATTCATGTGGAAGACCCAAAATGAATTTCTTTTTTTGGTTCATATCGCTGACCCCAATTGTTTTGGGATGAAGGCCTAGTTGTTGTTGTTGTTGTATATTTTTGGTTATGTAGGGTCGATTCTTATTAAATCTCCTGAAACCAAACTGCCAAGGGAAACCACCCTCCCTCCCCAAAATCACTTGTCACACATTGTCAGAGCCAGGTTGGCAAAACCTTTTAATTAAAATACTTGGTTATGAAAAATATCAAGTTTATGAATGGCAATGCTTGTAATATTCTAACATGATGAGGGTTATTCTGTGGTCCCTCTTGTATAATTGAAGTATTGAGCCACCCCCTTCGACCTTGAATCCTCTCTCTCTCTCTCTGTGTGTGTGTCGTGTGCTCCTCTCTCGTGTGGGTTTCTTGTTTACTCGACGGTTTTTGTTTCACTTGGAATAGTTTCACCATTCTCCCCAGTTTTGGTGCACCCTTTGAGGATAATTTCAGGGCAAATCTTGTCCTGCAAACTGCCTTTTTAAGGTTGGAGGCCGCTAGCGTCTTCACCTGTTTTCAGTTTTATTTTGCTGGTACGCTGTCATCCTATACTATTCTGACTACCAACAATTAGATTTGATCGATTGCCGTCGGAGATCTTCCAGGATCAGGGATCCTACAGGCCTTTTATTTCAAAAATGTTACAAATATCCTGGTTTTTCCTGTCAAAAAGCAGTAATATCCTGGTTTTTCCTTTCTTTCAGAAAAAAAATGTCCTAGTTTTCCTAAGTATGCGCCTCCTCATCTTTATTCATGCAGTTTGTTTATCTCCAATATTCAGGAGACCCAAAAAGCAACGATTGTTTCAGTCTTGTTGCAGTCGTATTTCATTCTTTTCTCAAGATGGGGTTTTCCAATCTATTTTGGTAACTAGGTAAATTTGTAGATTCAAAAGAGAAAGACAATTAATTTGGTAAATTTTGTTGTCATTTTTTTTCTTACTACATTTTTATTAATATAGGGCCCTAAATGTGATATGCTACTTTCCTTAGTACTTTGAGTCAATTGTTCTCGGTTTCAAGTCCAACAAGGAGATTATTCTCCCAGTTTCACATTCTTAGTTACAAACTAATATATTATACCAAAATAAATATTAAGAAATATATAAGATATTATTTATATCGCATCCAGTATTTTCTTACTAATGATATTTTATTGTTTCCTTACAATGGGTGTCTCTCTCTCTCTAAAAAGAAGGGCTCAATAATGCCAACAAAATTGCAATAAAGGGTGCACGGAACAAGGAGTGATGTTGTTTTCCATGAAGCTGTGATGCATGCACCATTCCTCCTGCATGGATGAAGATTTGTTTGCAGTCGATGCTTGCAGGTGTAGCATCATCAAGATTCACATCTCTCTCTCTCTCTCTCTCTCTCTCTCTCTCTCTCTCTCTCTCTCTCTCTGCACACTTACGTGTAGACGTACATGTGGGTACATACATGGAGTGGCCAGATGTGAGAATCTTGATGATGCTGCATCGGCAATTAGCGACTAATTGTTGTTTGTCGTGGTGTTCGTTTTAGAGAATAAAAAAAAGGTAACACTTTTCTTAAAATTCGGGATGGTTGTTGGTACGTAGGATCTAAAAGGTCTATCCTTCAGTTCTTTTAAGATCACAAGCTATTGCAATGTAAGCCCTACATGATCAGCTTCAAAATGGCTAATTATTATGATTTTTAACAACTCTATCTGTGATCACCGATCATGCTGCTTGTATGAGTAAAGTTGAGGGTTCCTTATGGTGCAGCATGCAGGTTTTCTATTCTCATAAGGTAATCATATCTTTTCCTAGCCTTTCTTTTTATGAAGGGAAGGTATTGAGTAGTTTCTTGTAGTTCCTGTTTATGAGAAAGCACTGCAGTCTACATTGATGAACGGAAGGGAAATAAGAAAAGTCGTTTGATTGATGTTTTGAACTGGTGCATTACATTAGGAAAAATAAACTATTTTGGTTTGCTGAAGGATGGAATAGTACGTACAACTTTTTTTAATATTTGCTCTATTTCTAACTGAAAAATATAAAATGATGGGTTGTTACAGCTTGTTTATGTATGTGATCCATTAGCTATTGAGCTTGGCCATAGAATAAAGGAACAGTGAATGCATCTCGATCTCCCCAAACTACTACTTGATTTATATTGCTAAAATATCCAAAGTTTTCTTTTTTTCCCTTTTGCTTCAGGAATGGGGTGGGGGTGGATATGTAATCATTGATTATCTCACATTTTATCTGCTCTTCATAGGCATCAGATGTTATTTTAATATGTTGGTCACCGATTTCTAAATTGATAGGCTTAAGAGGAATGCCCAATATGGAATTTCAAACCACATAATTGTTATTTTGAAAAGGTGAATAACAACGCGTTTCCATTCATATGGAAATCACTAGCGTGGAAATGAAAAGATTTTAGCCTTTGCATTGAGTGCTATCATTCTGTTTAACACAAATAAGGCCACTTTTGAAGGCAAGTTGCTGCTTATATTATTGTGACGGGATTTGATAAATGTTTGATGAACACAAAATTGATTTGACATGAGCTTATTATTTCTGAAGGTCGTCCCTACTCTATGAGTGGAAATTAATTATTTCAGATTGTATTAGTGGAATAATGGGTAGTGATGATGATGATGTTGACGATGATGGTTGTACTGGTGGGACAGGAGATTGTGCATTGATCAGAGTTGCAGAATAAAAAATTACTAAAATATTCCCCTATGCTATCACCAACAAATATCTTTTCTCAATGTGGGAGCACAAGGAAGCGAGTCCTGATCGGGTGCAATCACATGGCACAAAATATGTGCATTAAGAACCTGATCGCCCTCCATCAAGCCTTGGGCCCCACAACTGACAGTCCCATATCAGATGCTTAATTCCCAAATATTTTTGCAATTATATTGCACCTGATCTTTTCAAACCAGGAAGCAGATCCAGTGTTAATGCCCATCACAAAGGTAATCACTGTACGTAGTCAAGTTTTCTAGTGGCATTGGTCATGGGATGATATATTCTAGACCTAGCTAGAAAGATTTCTTTTGTTTTATTGATCCTCTCAAAATCATAGCACTATTCAGCTTTTTTTCTACCCTTCTTTCTCTTCGATTTTGATCATCCACCACTTGTGACAGTGGTCTCTCTCTCTCTCTCTCTCTCTATATATATATATATATATATATATATATATATATATAAACAAGTAAATGAAGGAGATCAGGTCATGATGAACATGAGCGTTTTTGCTCATGCCGACATCGTGGCCATCAGATTTGCATTTTAAAAAGTTCAAAAGTCAACAAAACCAGGTGGCATTCATCTAAAATGCAAACAGACGGCCACGATGTCTGCATGAGCAAAAATGCTCATGTTCAGAATGACCTGATCTGCTTCCACAAGGGTAGGTGCATCGTACCAATACGTAATATAGAACAAAGTAATTAAAATGATATCTGGGATGATCTTTACAAGACAGTAAGCTAGTAACATCTTGTACCCTTCGATGGCTATTGTGGTCGCCTAGATTTAATGCCATCTTGCATTGTCTTGCTATGGATGCAATGAACTGAAGAGCATGTACCTCTGGTCCCAGCTTCAATTTAATTCGTAAATCTAATAATAAATGCACGCACGCACACACTACACACACGCTTGTGCAAACACAAACGATGGGGCAAGCGTCACTGAGAAGATAATTGTCCAGAATAGACTACTATTTTAAATACTTGACAATATACAACACCTCAGTTCATTCCTCAGGAAATTAAAAAAAAAAAACAATTTATCCTCTAAGTGACGCTTCAGCTACAATTTATGCATCTCTCTCTCTCTCAGCTTTCTCAAGGAATTCCTTATTTTGAAAATTTTCCAGTGAAAATGCGAGTGAGAATTAACTGACCAGAAGATTGGCCCATTTAATCTTGACAAGATTGTAATATCTTCTGTCAAAAAACAAGATTGCAATGTCCAAAAAGAAAAAAGAAAAATATTGCTAACGTACGTTTCCCTTTTTAACTTGACAAGATGGTAGTAGGTTTAATTAGCCATAGTTCAAAGATACTATTTTTGTGTTAAATTCTCAATGTTTTGATTATTTTAAGCCAAATAGACATTGAAACAGTCATTGGTTTGATTTCAGCCTTCTATTTGATGAAGCTTTCCAAATTAAGAATGAATAGTCACCATGTTTAGTTAAATCTGTACTTGTTATTCTTCATTCAGATTATGTGTATCAATGACGGTATGTGAATTTTCTTTCCTGCGAAAGCTACCACATACATCCTGATGTGCTGTAAGCAGAAAAATTGGATTATTATGGCTTGTTTACTGACTTCTCTGGGGCTTTGGAGTTTTCTTTTACTGTTTTTCTGGAGAAAGTTGATTTACCAATAGACAGTCTGCAGAACGTTAGTTCTGTCAAAAGAGAAGTTTGTAGGAAGTTATATTTGTTTTGAAAGAAAGTTAACATCACTGGACTGTATTGTTATAATTCTTCCTATCTTCATCAATTCAATCTAAGAAGTTAAGTATAAATTTGCAGACTACAGGGAACAAAGGACGATCACGTTTTTCACCGCAAACACCTTAAAGGTATGGCTTTCTACGCAGAGAATGCTCTCTGTGTTGTGCTACTTGAGATGAGATAAAACAGATGAATTATTTTTCAAGACTGCACTCTTTGTAGTGAGGCCATTTCATTCTAGCTTCCATCAATTGATATATTGAATCATACTCCCTTGAATACAGAATCTTTACTGTAGCATACACCACCAGGACTTTTAATCAATATGCTGGAGTCTGTTTTTGATGATTTGTGGAATTTCTTAGTGGACTAGTTAGCAATGCTTGTGCATTTGGCTGTTGCTCAAACTATTGGAGTGAAATAGTTGACAAGAACTAAGGCCAGACTAATTAATACAGCAAAATGACTTCAGGAGCATCTTTTCATCCGTGGTACGATCTCTTTGGACTATTTATCTTGTATTGCTCATGTTGGCAGAAAAGGAATAACGTAGATCATGCAGAAACGACATCCTTTGCTTCTCTCTCTCTCTCAAAAAAAGAGAGAAATGACATCCTTTGCCTTTTCTTTGTTTTTTCTATTCAAGTGATCTTCAGAAAACATTGTTTTTGAGGCAATATAATCCGTTCAGAATTTTTGTGAACGTTTTTCCTTTTTTTTAGGATACACGTTAATTGTTTTTTGGAATAGAACTTAATTTTTGAATGATTTCTACTCAAGGAGATATCATGGTGGTATAATACAGAATCTTACAAAACTTACATGCTATGTCACATGGACACTGCGTGTCCTTGTGATGACACTCACGCTATGACATGCTAACATGGACACCGACATGTATCGATGATATTTTAGTGTTAATTACTAGTTTTTAAATACATTTTAATAATATTTCAACAATAATAATAATAATAATACATTTTTAAATATTAAAATATCAAAATATAGGTTTTATTAATACAAATTTAAAAAAGTGTCATTGCGTCTTATTTTCTAAAAAAAAAATAATCAAATTACTTACTCATATCTTTGTGACATAGCCTTCATGGTGCAGAAGGCAGATCAGGTCATTGTATGTGACTTATCATCTGTTACATTCAAGGCACATCTCACTTCAGAATTGTGCACCTCACTTGGGAACTGTGAAAATGGGGCACATGCACATACACATCATGTGAGATGTGCAGGACTGAATATGACCAATGAATCAATTGTATATATCAGCTGATCTGCCTTCCATGCTTCGGGGCATGAGAACCATTTGGTAATACAGCCCAAGTGAAGTCCAGATGGGGAAGGAGAGATTGCTTTGTTGCAATACTTAGGCATATGGTCCACCACTTTGGTTCTGAAAATCCTGAAATTTCTGGCGTCCAGGGAATGAGGTCCACTGAATCCACTTCTTATTTTCTGCTTTGGTGTTATGTATCGATGGTGTGGGTAAAATGCAGTTTATTTCATAGTCATTAATTTACAAAATACCGCCTAATTTATCAGCTATTTTCAAAAAAAGCCTCAAAACGTTTTCAGTTACTAGATTTTGTCATCCGGACTTTTCTTTCATTTATGTTTCAGATACACTGCTTGGTCCTAAAATCATTAAATTAAACCTTTGTTTTGTTTAAGCAAAGCACTAACATGGCCTCATTATTCGTCTCATTAACTGACAATTAATGATGTAGATGGCATTACTTTTTTGGCACAAGAATATAATTGGCCGCAAATTACACAATATTACAAATAGGCTAGTTTACTTTTTCCTTTGAGGTTTCGCTTTTTCAAAATAACTAATAAGTTAGGTGGCTTTGTGTAAATTTTTCTTTTTCTTTTTATTATTATTAAGTCCATGGTTTGGCTGAAGCACCGTGTGAATGACAAAGGAGTTTTCTTAGGGTAGTTCACTTGTTGCTAGTATTTAGGAATTGGGATCTGGTGCAATCACATTGCACAAATGCTATCTGCCATGGCACTTGACCCTCTTCGTTCTGCCTTTTGTACAGCCTATCAGACGTGAGGCCTGACAACAGATGGACTGTGATCAGGTGCAGTGCCACTTGCACTTGTGCAATGTGATTGCACCTGATCCGGCCTCATATTTCTAGGGCCATTTTCATATTCTGTTGCCTTACAACATTGGAATTGGAAGAGTTATATATATATATATATATATATATATATATATATATATATATATATATATATATATATATATATAGAGAGAGAGAGAGAGAGAGAGAGAGAGAGAGAGAGAGACCTTCAATTCATTATTGAGGAAGAAAATGTCTGCTTTGGATTTTGGATTGACTATTAAAGCTGGTAAACATATCTGAGCAAAGGGTGTTCAAATTTGGCTCATTCTTGTGGCGAGCTGAGTCAAGCTTGAGTAAGCTCGTTTATGAAAAACATACATTTTTTCAAAACTGAAAATAATAGAATTTGGACTTTAAACCTACTGAGCCAAGATCAAACTGACTCATTTACAAAATAATTAAATACATTGTTTCAAAGATACAAGTAGTAGGGAACTCTAAACTTATTACTTGCTAGCCAAATGCTTCAACATCTAAACTCGCTTCAGTTGTTTCAGTTTATCTATGTGGGGAGTTGTTCCGTTGTCATGCAATTACAATGTGCTCAGTTCATTCGCCACTTCAACGATTAGTTTGAGTATGAATGTCTCAACTAGCTGACCTATTAATTCTCATGCATTTTTGACCTTTGACATTTACCATGAAGATGGTAAATGAGTCATTTATATTCTTGCATTTTTTTTTCAATAAGCTTTTATTGAAATGAATATTTCTTTCTTTCTTTTTCTCTTTGTCTAATGATGCAGTGCATATGAGCGATCTAGAGGAGAATGTGATGAAGACACATTCAGGAAAAAAATTCCAGCGAATCCGAACTTGTGTAGGCCATGATCACGCCAATTCTAAATCAAGCCTATGGGTCAAAACATTAGATTTGGGTATTTTTTGAACTTTCTAGAATTTATTTTAGAGAAACTAAATAGTATTTTTGCTCAAAAATCATTTTTTGAGAATCTAGATAATATTTAGGTTTTTTAAAAAATTTATAACAAAAAATTTAAATATTTTTTGTTTTTTTGGATTAACCCTGTAGGTTCGGATCTAGTTTCAGGCTACTAGAGGGTGTAGTGGATATTTGGGTAAAATTTTGTTTTGAGTTTGGATGTTTCTATTTGAATCTCCTTGGGTTCCAAAAAAATAGCTCTTGGGAACCAAGAGAGCTCATTGGACCCCTAAAGAGCTTTTGGAACTGGACCCTTTTAACTGTGTCCATGGGGGTGGCTCCCCGAATCCCCAAAGAAAGGGAAACGTTGGAACCCTTCTCCCTTGGCTAACTATATATCTCCAAAAAACGTGATGGAGGGTAATTTTTGTTGCTACTAATAAACCCCACTGACGAGCTTGTGTGTGCAGTTAGAAAACCCCTCCTTGGTGGTCGCACGAAGGCGCGTATGCTACCGTCAAGATCTCGATTCGGATGTAGACCATTTGTGTAGTCCGTTTTGGTGCTGCAGGTTGCCTAGACGTGGCTTCTCCCTCTTGGCCTGCGTTTGACGCTGGAGCTAAGATTCCTTTGTCGTTTCCTGTTATTTTGTTGTTCTTGCTGAAATATTGTGTGGTGATTCATATTTATAAAAAAAATCAAGTTATTGAATGTTTATTTTTGTATTGCCGAAAATAGAATTCATCTTATGGGTTGTTTTAGTGTTTATAACCAACTGGTATCATATTGGAAACTGATTTACGTTTTTCAATTTATGCATTCTTGCTGAATCCAGTTAAATATCATTGAATCCTAATTTTATTTTTGTTGAACTTGTTTGATTTTAATCGTGACTATTAGAAGGTATTGATTAGGATAAGTTCATGATTTATTTCACGAATTTTTCGTGTTCATTTGAACACCTATCTCGTTGTTTCAAGGCCTATTGTGAGAGGCCCACCAAGTGTTTGGTGGAACACTCCAACGACCTGACTGCCACTCATTAGGTCCAGTTCTTTGGGGTTGGGTTTCTCGTTGTTTAGGCCACTGTTGCCCGCTAACTGACCATCAAAACGCCCATTGGTTTGATGCCTAAATGCTAACGAAGTGTGATTGTTTGGTGATTGGTTCGTGTCCGAACCGTGGGCATGCATCACAGTCTTGCACCGTGATTTAGCTTGTCAATTCAGAGCCCACCAACCTGCGTTTCCAGCTATCCTATTCATTGTTAAGCTAGTGACCGTGAGATAATTCGGATGTTAAAATTTTAGTTTAGTAATTAAATTTTAAGTTGTTAGCGTTAATTTGCGTTGGAAAATAACCTATCATTATTGCTCAGTCATAGTCTGTCCTACGCTTGAGTAGCTGTTAAGTGTAACACCCTGGATTTTTAGAACCTTTATTTACGAGATTATTCTATAATTATGAGTCTTTACATTGGTACTGGTGTTTAATATGATGGATAAGGGTTCTTGTTGAAATCAGATCAAAAAATGGTTAAATTTGGGTTTGGATTGTCTGAATTTGAGGACATAGTTATCATTTTTTAGAAAGATGATGGCTTTTTGGGCTAGCAACACTCTCGATATTTTGGAGATAAGTTGAGGACATTTTTGGCATGATGATATGCTTAGAATTTGCTAAAAAGGGGTTAGTTTTTATGAAAGATGGCAGTTTGGTAATAAGATATATAAAATAAGGGTATTTTCATTATAGGTGGGGGCATGATTGGTGATAGGATTTGTTGTGAGGGTATTTTTATCTTCTGGGCAGGAACAACTGTTGCTGAGTTTGGACAGGTGTCCCCCCACCCCCCTCTTCATGCCATCTCACACTCCCCCCCCCTCCACTTAATCTTGTTTTAATGGGGTTCCCCCCCTTATCTCTCTTTCTCACTCTCTCAATCAATGTTGTGAGAGGCGTACGCCTCAGTACTTGAAGCGTACGCCTCAGAGGCGAGGCGCACGCTCAAGGTACTGAGGTGTTGCTGTGATGCGCCCCTCATCAACCTCCGACCAGTTGTGACCACTGACCACCGGAGTTGTTGTGCTGCAGCTGCTGCTCAGTCTTCTCCGACCACCGGACAACCGGCATATCCCTCGCTTCCCTACCAGCTGGGCGGGTGGTCCTTCTCTTACTGCCTCCCCTCCCACCGCTTCACTTCCATTCCAGTTGTGAGAGGCATACGCCTCAGTACCTGAGGCGTACGCCTCAGAGGCGAAGCGCAGGCTCAACGCCTCGCTTCGCCTCATCGCATTTAACAACCTTGCTCTCAATCTCTCTCTCTTACACTCTTCTCTCATTCGGCCTCACCTGGATGCCCCCACTCCTCCCTCACATGTGTGCTCTCTCTTCTCTCGTTGGTGGAGCTGGACTAGCGGAGTTGCTTTGGTGGAGCATTTTTTGGCACCTTAGAGCTTTCCGAAAGGAGTGCATTTGAAACACCCCTAGGAGTGTTGGGGTTAATTTTTGTTCAAGGTGGATGCATCAAACCCTGATTTTTCAACGTTTCGGAGGTGGGAAACCAAATTAGAGTGTCTTAGGAGTCGGCTCCTGCATCTCAGGAGTCGACTCCCGTGTGTTTTTCTTGTTCTGGTTGACTTCTGCAAATCAAAGGTTGACTCTTCATTGGTATAATTTTGTCTTGTGTTTTTTAAGGACAGAGTCGACTCCTGATTTTTTGGGGTTGGGAGAGGAAACCCGAGTTCATAGTTGTCAGGGATCGATTCCTGCACTTCAAGAGTCGACACCCTATGTTTTGGTTAGCCTTGAGGGTCGACCCCTGCAGGGAGGAGTTGACCCTTGTTTTGAGAGAGTTGACCCCTGCAGAGGGTGGGTCGATCCCTATTAGGTCAAGGTCGACTTCAGCTAAGTAAGAGTTGACCCTTGCAGTGCCTGAGTTGACTCTTGAGTGGTTGAAATTGACTCTAGTGCTCGTGAGTGAAATTATTTTGGTGTTTTGAGTGCGGGTTGAAGCAGTTGAGCCTTGGATATGATGATATGATGTGGTATGGTTTGGTTTGTGGGATCCAACCCAAAATTCTTATGTTTGGGTACCTGCTTCTGTTCCTATAGGACATTTATATTATATTATCTTTGTTGATGTTTTTTACATATTCACTTTGTTATTTCTTATTCAGAAAAAATCTCAAGCTTTTCTTGGGTTTCAAAGTTTTAAAATACCGATTGAAAATTAGTAAGTTGGGATGACAAATTAAAGCCTTGCAAACTCATTGGGAAGGAGAATACAAGCCTATTTTTGCTTATTTAAAATTGTGTGTGATTGAACATCATGTTACATATCCACACAACATGAACAAAATTGATCTCACCCTTCTAGCTCAAGCAAGCATACCACAAAGATATTGAGACTATGCTTTTCTTACTGTTGTATACATTATTAATAGACTTATATCAAATGTAACTCATAATAAGTTCACATTTCAAATTTGATTTAAGTTTGTTCCTGATTACAAGTTCTTTAAAACCTTTGGGTATGCATGCTATCCTTGTCTCTGTCCATATAATCATCATAAATTAGATTTTTTGAGCAAGCAATGTATTTTTCTTGGTTATAGTAATCAACATAAAAGTTACTTTTTCCTAGACCCTATTACTAACAAAATCATTATTATTAGACATGTGCAGTTTGATGAACAATTATTCCTATATCAATATTTAGTCTCACCCAACAAACATGTCTCATCGTCTTCTATAGATACTTTTGTCCCTGTACCTACCCTTGCATATACACCCACCCCCACAATCCCACCCGCTTGTCCCTCCTTCTTTGTTGTTACCTAATACGTCTCTCGACACCAATCATGTCCTGTTGACCTTGGACTCTTCTACCTCTATGTCTCACTCATCTGGCCCCGTCTCACTGTCCCCTTCTCCTTCTCCTGCTAGGGTTCATATCATGGTCACTAGATCCTAGACAAACTCTTTGAAACCCAAATCATCCATCTCACATATCTGTACTGCTCCACAAGGATCTTGGCAAAGACATCTTGATGCGTCATCGATGTGCTTCCTTATGTAGAAGTTGTTGAATTTTCAATCTCTACATATTGCAGCTTCATCTGAACATCGTTAATAATTGGTTATCAGTAACTAATAATAATGTATAAAATAGAATGAATGAATATGATACTACAAAGTATGAGTTACTTATAAAGGTGTCTTCTCCTTTGTTACAGATGAATGTCGTACGGTATTAATGGGTGTGCATCTCTTTGTAGAATACACTTGTCGTCAGTTTCTGCTCGTCTATTTCAGTTTGTAAATAATAAATTAAGAATATTTTATATCAAACATATTTATCACTATAGTATATAAAAAAATAAACTTAAAAAATAATAAACTTACCCTCGTATGATACCTTTGGAGGTATGAAGATGATCCACTAGTATGTTGGACCGTCTGTTTTGCTCTATTCATTGAATTTTTCTTCGACGCTAGTTGTTAACCAGAGAAAGATCAATTAGTAGACAAAAATCTAAAAAACTGAACATTTATTTACTTATAAATATACATTCAATATTTATTGTCCAATAGTCTTCGATAAAAAATATGCAAATCCCTTTCCATACTTCATAGTTGACTCCTTTGAGAGGATGTTGCTCTATTATGTCGCGGTTTTGAAACTTCTGGTAATGCTTGTAGAAACCTTCTCACACCCTTGAGTATGATAGTTGAAGTTGTTTCTCTATACACCAATGATGTTCAGGTATATCTTTATCTAAATCGAACTCTTCATGCAACAAATTATCAAGATATAGTTAGTAACACTCTTCTTATAGATTAATTTGTTTATCAAACTTTAGTTAGGCAATATACTTACATAAATTTTCTCATGCAACACCATCTTCTTATCGTATGTGACATTCTTCCACGAGTTATGAGTATGGCCCACTCTCTAATGATGCATGAAAGCCTCTTAGAGAATATGGAGGAGCCTTCGCTCATGACTCATTATATCCGAGGCTTGATAATTATTGATGTCTTTTTGCTGCTTGATTTGCTTTGGTGGGCTATGAATTTGTTCTTCCCACGTTTGCGCTAGAAAGACTCCATAGTTTCTAATTTATAGTAAAAAATAAAATAAATATTAATAAGAATGAAAATAATAATTTTTTAGTTGTAATAAAGAAATACTGGATTATTGTTTATATGAGGCCGTCGTGGGCAGCTCTAGAGTTGTAGTGGCCTATGGTGTGTGGGGGTCACCTCTTTCTCTCTTAAAGTATCACCAATCTATTATATAAAGTCGATCCCAACTAGGTGTTCACCTTGGCTGGCAAGTGGTGAACTAATCTTGAGGGAGGAAGAACGTCCATGTCCTCATCGTGAATGTGCCATCTATAGCAAACAATATTAGATCAGACTACTGTACACAATTGAAACATACAAGAATATTCACTATCATACAAGAACAACATTAAATTTGATATATATTACGAAGAACTGATTTACAAATTGTAGATATATCAACTGAATGGAAGCAATAAGATCATGGATTTAAGATAACACACAATTATGAATTATAAATAAGGGTCATATATATTTTTTAACTCATTTTCAAGAGAGAAAAGAAACACAAAGGTAAAAAAATAGAGCAATAACACATGCAATTACATTACACTTGACCCTAGATGCTTTGTCAACTCTTCAATAAGTAGATGTTCAATTACACTTATATCAATTTATAGGTCTAGCCATGAGTCCTCCAACCAATTAGGATTTTCTGACAACCCAAGGTCTTCCTTTTTTGCTTATGATAGAGACATGTTGTAGTATTTACGAATTTCAGAACAACACACATGACATACTAAGGTCCACATATCAAAAGATCAACTAAATTTATCTATGAGTAACAAATCACAAAATATCTAAACTAAGTTTAATCTCCATTCAAAACATAAGCACATAGGGATATAAGCATTTATTTCAAAAAATATATTTCAAAACCTAATTAGCATGTAGCATTCTATCATATATTCATAAAGTGCAAAAAAAAAAAAACTATAACCAGAGTCAATATAGCATGCAAATTCCATAATTCAATTCATCTCAAAAAAGTTAAACTCAAATCCACAACAAACATAATTTAATAAGCAGGCAGCATTGCTACTTTGCAAGAACCGATTGATTGTATGCAAAGTTTAGAGAAAGCTCAAACAGCCAAAACTAGAAACTGCTTGTGAAGACTTTAGCAATATCATCGGTAAGGAATGCTATCAAGTGGAGTTGAAATAGCAGTAGCATCAACTACAACCATGTCTTCCAAAGAGTGGTCAAAATGTTAAAGTGGCTTATGTCTTTCAAGGAGTTAAATGCTAGCAATATTCATAGGATTATCATGGGAGTGACTTATTGCCTACAGTACATGCACCATGATCTAAGACCACAAGTAGCTCATCCTAATCTACATTCAAAATCTGTCTATTTGATGGATGACTTTGCTACTAAGGTATGTTATATCTCTTGCTTTTGTTAGTCATTTTGTAGTTTTATTGGCAATGAAATATCTTCATGTAGTAGGACGTGCTTAGTTCAATATTTTTTATAATACTTCAATGTAACCACTCAGATCATAACAATGCCTCGACTCAGAATAAAAACCCAACACCTAAGTTCAAAGAATCCATAAAAATTTCAATTTTAAGATGTAAAAAATGATGAGTATTAGCTATTGGTTTAGATCCACCAACAAAAAAAAATAGATCCAATGAAAATTATTTAGGTTTAAATTGGATATCCATCTCACCAAAATCGGTTTTAATTCAGGTTTACCATGAGTAAGATATGCAGATGCTTAGCTAATCATGTTGATCCAGAGAGAAGCTTAACAGATATCCAGAATTAAATCTTCAAATGTTGACTTTTGCTCTTTGTCAGAACAGAATGTAATACTTTTCACATGATTTTCATCGATGTGCAGTGAGATGGGGAAACCTACTAATAAAGGAACACTCTGACGCATACTTCATTTGGTAGAAAGCAAAATAATCCAAGAGAAAACTTTATTTCAGTTACCATTAAAGGCAAATAGATAACTAGTTTGCAGATTAATCATTATATCAACCAAATACAGTAAAACAAAGAGAGAGCAAATCCACATTAACCACAACTAGAATACAGATCAAGAAGCAATTTAACCATGAATAGAATGCAAATCAAGATTAAAGAAACCTAAATCAATAAGAAATCATCAAGAAAAGAAAAGAAAAAGTAAAAGTAAAAACCATATTTAATTATATATGCATTAGTTTGGAAAACACACACCACAAGATTCATAAAGAGAGAGTGCAGCAATGAGCAATACTGTAGAGTTGCTTCCCTATGTGCACCAACAATGAGCAATATTGTAAACTTTGATAATGGAAGGGAAGAAAAATAAGAGCCAAAGAGGTAGGCACACAAGTTTTGCAAGCTGCTATATATGTGAAAGATGGAAGGAAAAATAAGTGGGAAAGGGAGGGAGGGTGGACAACGAAAAGGCTTTTGGCACCTCGATGAATGGAAGAGATGCCCAAACACTTGATAGGCGTTGTGTCTTCGTCCAAATGCTGAAAGAGATGATGAGAGAGAGGGTACTTTGGGCAAGGGGTCACCGGATTGAGCAACGAAGAAGAGGAAGGAAAGGAGTCGGGAAGGGGGTCGTTGGAGTGAGCAGGGATCGAGAGACGAGAGAGCAGGGAGAGAATAGCAAGGAAAGACGAGAGAAAGAAAAAGAGAGGGTGGTTGTCGTCGGGGCCCCGTCTTAAATTTTTTTTTTAAATGTTGGTCAAATGGGGCTTTGACTTCACTCTATAATGGTGACATAATTGTTGCCATTATATAGTAACCCTATAACAGCGAGAGCTAGATCTCACCTTTATTGATCAATAATGGCAAGATCTTCTGGCCGTTAAATGTACATGTTAATGTGTTTTAATGCAATATCTATTGGCCAAAAAATCTCACTATTATACATAAGTCTTTAATGGTGAGATATGTGTAGTGGCATGGCATTTGTTGGGACATAAATATCAATGTTATTGATGAAGCTATAGCGGCAACATTCATGGTTGTAGCACAATAATAATGGTGATATATTTATATCTCTGTTATTACCTATCGACTAGCGAGGATAAAAATCTTGTCATTATTGCTTGATCAATAGCGGCAAATTTTTTTGTCATCGTTAAAGAGTTGCTACTATTGTTCCTCATTTAGCGGGGATAAAAATCTCATTGTTATTGTTTGACCAATAGCAGCAAATTTTTTTGTCACCGCTATTGACCCTCATCCTTGAATTGTATTGACCAATACCCACATTGCACACTCTATCAGCTTTGACGTGCAATATATAACACAAAACATCACAAGTGTTGGACTCGTAAGGGAATATACCGAGGTTGCCAAACTAGGAAGCATAAGTGGAAAACAATACGGGAAGTGGAAGCAAGAAGCAAGGCATTTTAAAATTTATATGAAGTGGAAAATGAAGTATCAATTTGAATGTGAAATATGAATAAAAAATAAAGCAATATGGTAACTGAATAGGAATGAAAAAAATAAATAAAAATTAAAATAAAATTGATCATTCTTATATTTCATGATTTTTCAGTAAAAGATTTAAATTTTTGTTAAAATTTAACAATGATGGTTACCAATTTAGAGAAAGTACATGCGAAGTGAGTGGAAGCGTGAGAGAAAATATATGAAAAATATGAAAGAAAATGTGAAAAAGCATATAGAAAGTATAAACCATGCATGTAGAAAACATAGAAGAAGCGTGGGAGAATCGAGATTCCCATGAAGTTTCGGAAGCTAGGAGTATCATGCTTCTTAAATGAGTTTTCGGGAAGCTCACTTCCCACATACCTAAGAAGCTTTTGGTAACTCTGGGATATACCCTTCACTAGTCAAACTATGAAGTTTCAGCCCTTTCAGGTATATGTTTTACATGGATTCCCCCAATAAGCTATTTTCATGCCCTAAATCTCCATTAGCACAACTCTCTCTCTCTCTTTTCTCATGTTTATCTAGAGAAGCCCATATCGTTTTCATAGTAAATTAATGGTTAGCTGCCTAGCTGGAATACTAGGTGGTTGGGAGAATCCATTAGTGAGATTTTGGTCTAATGTTTGTGCTACCTGGCTGCATCCAAAAGTGGAGATGGAGAGATGGTAAATAATATGTTGCCTAGTAAGGGGAACTGGTGAGATTGATAAACCGGAGGCAGATGTGCAGCTACTAACAAGACATTGCAGGTTGGTCCTAGATAAAAACCGATAAAGATGGATACTGGTTGACTTCACTAAAGGCCTTGAAGTTGGTTGATTAAACCATGTTGATGCTCCTTTCCCCTTCTCTCTGCCAATAATTTTAAAGACACGGACATGGTAAAATTTTGAGATTATAAATAATTCAGCTTTATGGATGAATTAAAGATGTATTTTTACTTTTTATTTGCAAATATTGGTATTATACACGCTAAATTACTCAGTTTTGGTTAATAAGTGTAAAATAGTTATTTCAAGTATTATTTTAGACAAAATATTGATTAAAACATTTAAATTAGCATAAAAAAGTATTATTTTAGTGAGTCACTAACTCATCAAGTATTTTTGAGGTGTTTTAAACTTAACTGGATACATTTCAATGGTTGAGAAAAAAAGTCTTAGAAAGAATATTTTGGTCATAAAACAAATTTTGGTAAATATTTTAATCAATAAATTATGAGTTTAGAAAATACCAAAACCCTTGAACTATTTAAAATTAGATGAGTAATTAATGCGAATAAAACATAATAAACTAATTGAGAAAAAAATTGGAGATTTTAAAAAGGACCCGAATTCCATATGGTTTAGACCCAGTGGATCTATCCAAACCTAAAATTGTATGCATCTTTGAGTCATAAAATAAAATGATAACTAAGCCTAAGTTGAACTCTAGCAAGTAATTGTAATGAAATAACAATTTTGATTTAACTAAAGTTTTTGTTTTAAAATTTTAAAAGTTAATTAGTGTTTGGGCTTATTTGGATCCAAAATAGATCTAGATATGACCCATTGGAGATGGCGCCTATTGAGAGATGCCTGGGGCCACTAGGGCACACCCTAATCCCCTCTTTTCTAACCTAGAGGGTCGACACCCTCTTCCCTACTGGAGCTCTCTCCTTCTTCTTTGGGAGAAGAAGCAGAGAGGAGAAGGCTTAGGAGGGATGCGTAGGTGGTCAGAGCTCCTGGAGGAGGTCTTCTGAGGCGCAATGTGGCTGAACAGCGGTGTCATCCCTCTATTACTCGGAAATTTTCTGGGCAATTTTACCTATATTCATGACTCCCTCCCAATTTGCAGATCAGACATGCCAGCATTCATGAAATCCCTAAGTTCAGCATGAGCCATATGGCCGGTATTTATGGTAACGGAGTTTCTGCTGTTGTATCAAAGACTGCGGCTGCTCCTTTTGATCGTGTGAAGCTCTTGATCCAGAAGCATGATGAGATGATTAAAACTGGTCACCCTTCGGAGCCCTATAAGGGAGTTGCAGATTGCTTTAGCCGTATAATAAAGGATGAAGGAGTTGTGGCGTGGTGGAGAGAAAACACAGCTAATGTGATCCGTTACTTCCCTACGCAGGCACTAAAACTTTGCTTTCAAGGATTATTTCAAGCACCTATTCAATTTCAAGAAAGACTGAGATGGAGACTGGAAATGTTTTGCTGGAAGCCTGACATCTGGAGGAGTTGCGGGTGCCTCTTCTGTACTCTTTGTGTACTCTTTCTTCTATGCTCGAACTCGTATGGCCGCAAAGGCTGCAAAGAAGGGGGGAGGAAGGCATTTCAATGGCCTTGTAGAAATCCACAGGAAAACCATTAAATCAGATGGCATTGCTGGACATTACCGTGGGTTCAACATCTATTGCATTGGAATCATCGTCTACCGTGGTCTGTATTTTGGAATATAAGGTTCTCTAAAGCCTGTGGTTCTGTTTGGAGATCTGCAGGACAGCTTCCTTGCAAGCTTCCTCCTTGGTTGGGGAATCACTATGCGTAGAAGGATGATGATGCCTTCTGGGGAAGCTGTCAAGTGCAAGGTCCTGAAAATGCTTCACACTGATATTGAAGAACGAGGACGCCAAGTGGCTATTCAAGGGTGCAGATGCTAACATCCTGCGTACTGTGGCTGGTGCTGGTGTGCTTGCTGGCTAATACAAGCTGCAGGTGATCGCCTTCTGTAAGGAGTACAGATTCCGGTGGCGGTGGCTTATGGTCGTTGGCATAGCCATTCACTTACAGCAAGTGTATCTTTCGCTCAGCTAGCATTTTTAGTGTTTTCCTTGTTTTGGTTTGATTTTCAAGGGAATACTATTTTTTTTTCTTAGAATCTGGTCTAATACCTGTAATTTTTTTAGAAATTTTCATAATTTTTTTGCATTTTTATTTATTGAATAATAAATCTAAATTTTACATTTTGATAGGCACGGTGTTAGAGGGTTTGTAGGGTTTAGAAGAAATATCTTAAGTGCAAAAAAAATACCCTACACACCCAAGGGTCTCATCGACCCTATTGAGTTCGAATTGTTTTAGAAATTATTTCTGAGAAATTTGAATTAACCTATAAAGAGATATTTAAAATAAATCATTTAAATATATAAGAATTTGAAATTTTATAGATAAAATTTGATTACATTTAAACTTAATTCCGATTTCATTTATTGACATTTCATTTAATTTTACATTTGAATTTGTAAAGAATTGAATTTGAATTTTATTTAGTGAAATGAAACTCAAAAATTAATTAAATTATATAATTAGATAGGAGTCCATAAGTGGGCTGTCTCATCCTATGTGGCACTCCAATTTAATCTTTAAAAATTAAAAAAATAATAAGAGAACTTAAAAATAAAGGTTTAAAATAAACTTACCAAATTTTAAGGCAAGTTTTGAAAAGTCAAAACTTGCCTTATTTCAAAACAAAGCTCCATAAGTAGGGGGCATCAAGCCTAGAGGATTCTAGAGGCTGGACCAAGAAAGAAAGAAGGAAAGAAAGGAAAAGAACAAGAAAGAAAGAAAAAAATCAACTTGCTAAGCAAGTTGAAAATTTGGAAAGGGAGGGCCAACCCATAGAGGTCTACCAACCCTTCCCTTTATTTCTATGTGTAATATATAATATATATGTTATACTATATGATATATATAATTCATTATATAACCTATGCTAATTAGAAAAGAAAAAAGAATCCAAAAGAAAGAAAATGAAGCATTGACAAGAAGAAAGAAACCTTGATTTGGATCAAGGGCTAGGATTAATTCTAGCCCTTGACCCAAACCCTAAAGCTATAAATAAAGAGGAGGGGCTCTCCCCCCCATTTTGCTCCCCTTTGATTTTCAAGGCTTCTTTTCTCTCTTCCTTTCTCCTACACCAAACTCTTAGGGTTTTCACCCTTGGCTTAGCAAGGGAGGCTTTTACTTTCATGAAGGAAGTGTAAAGAGGTTGTGGGTGAGGCCATTGTTCGTGTGGAATGGCCGGTTTATGCTAGAAGAGCTATCTGCATGCATAGGATCACTTTTTTGCCAAAAAGGTAGGGGGTTTTATGCTCTACACATAGAACGGAATTCATGGGCACAAAATCTATCAAATTTTCATAAGTCTAGACCCTAAACCATGCCTCCCACATGTGGGTTTGGCTTAGGGCTATCAAAGTATGCGATTAAAAGGGGTTTTCTTTCGAAAACCCCTCTAAAAATCATATTCTTTCAAAAACCGATTTCCCAGAAAATAAAACTGTAAAAAATTCAAAATACATGTGTTACCTAATTATTTTTCTGCAAATTTCAATTTAGATTAGTAGATCATGTTAATGTAAAAATTTAGATGCTATGTAAAAATTTGAATGATTTCCATAGTCGAATTCCTAGGAAATTACGTAGTTTGTGTTATCGGGTTTCTTAGAAAAAATGATAATTTTAGCAAAAACCATGATGCGTCTTAATAATTTTACGCAAAAATTAATTGAAAGTTGTAGTGTACATGCATGTGAATAGTCTGGAATTGTTACATAATTTTTTGATTTTTTATTTGTATGTAAATTATGCAATTTACTTCATTTATTGTGAAATTTACCGAAATTATTTCTGAGAAAATAAGCTTTACATAAGACGGGTCTGTTTTCCAGCCAAACGGTTGTGAAAATAAGATTTGTTCATAGAAGTCGGTCTTAGTTTAGTGTAGTTAAGATTTTATAAACTTTCTTGCTTAGTTTATACAAAAAAAATCGGAAATATGAATTCGGGTGGCCCATTTTGCCCCTACCCGAATACATATACCCAATATTACATATTTTTGACTTGACACCCAATCGGTAAATCGCTCGTATCTCCCTCGTCTGAAGGAGTTTTGATGAGAGGTTTATTGAGTTGAAAATCTAACAAAATTTCATATCTATTGTGAAATTTTGAGCTTTGTTCATAGACTAAGCATTGTTTTATGACAGTTAAAACAGAAAAGTATAGGTATGTACCAAAACATTCATAACTCCCCCATACAGATGAATTTTTATAAACAGTTTGTGGCACCAAAAAGCTAACAAAATTTTATACAAAGTGTGAAAAATTCAGCCCTGACCATTGAATGAAAATTTTCTTGCAGTCTTTAAAACAGTCGGATAGAGTTGAGTTTTTTATGAGATAGGAATTGATTTCGTACCTGGCTAGTTATTTATTGTGAAAACTATGTATATGAATGCATGATGTTTCGAATGAATGTTTAGCTGCTATGAATTGTTATGATTATAAGTTTGTTGCAAGGAATTAAAGTATTCACTTAATAGACATGAATTGATAAAAATATTAAGGCACAAGCATGTCCCTGTGGCCTACATCGAATGGATGAACCAAAGTGTCCTTTATGTGTAATGAATGCAAATATTATACATTATTAAATATGCTACAAATCCTTACATATGACTGTCATGTACATGATATGAGTGGATGCATCTAGTGTTTAAAGAAATTATATTTCTTTGTTACACATTCATGTACGATTTTGAAAGGAATGAAACACATACTATGTTTTTGAACTAAAGGTTTCGAAAATGCATCATTAGGCCCTGGAGTGGCCGAATTTATTGAATGAGACTGTTAAATGGATGTTGTATATCAAACAAATAATTAAAAGTTAAACATGTAACATTAAATAATTGATACTCACTAAGAGAAGGTGAGTGGTACTAGTCTGGCTTCGTAGGTATTGATTTGAGCACAGAAGGTTGCTCCTCCTCAACCACGAAGATAGTGGAACCCTCTACATTAGACTGCAGCGTGGAGGATACAGAATCTCATGAGTAAAGTCTGATGCATCAGGATGGTAGTGTGGAAACTTCTCTCGCTCTTTGCATCCCTCGCCCGACACTGGATAATGGTTGCCCGGCTAGGATAAAAGGTACCATTTGATTTAAAACATTGTCTGCACCGTGGCCCTGACCCAGGACTTCTGCCTATATTTGTACCATAGAGCTCTTAGCTCTAACAACTGTAACCTAATTGATTGTGTGTTAGATAGGCATAGCATGCATTATATAATAAAAATATATAATTAAAGATAAGAATTGGTTCATGCATGAAAATCGACTTCTACATTGGTAAGTACATGCATTTTTAATTATTCATGTATTTTTATTTGTTTAAGCTTGAATGAATGATAAAAATTGTTATTTTTGCAATAGCATGCTTACTTGAGATATTTGAAGTACATGTTCAATTCATCTATATTTAATTTGATTAATTGCATAAAAATTGGATGAAATTTTTTATTACGTATTTTAATTTCTTTTTTAGCATAGCTCTACCCTACTGAGACAATGTATGTATGCCCTTATAATTTTAATGTTTTTCAGGAAGTGAGTGAATTCGCGTGCGATGGTGGGAGCTTGCGATGAGGACCGAGCCATACCTTTTCCAAACCTTCAATGTTTTTAATTGAGAACAATTTTAATTGCTCAAGACTCTGATAATTAAACTTATTTATTAATTGGGTATTTGTATTTAATTTTTGGACAATTATGGATATTTAATTCAATTCATGAATGTTTGATTTCCAATTCCAATATTGCATGGTTATGAATGTAATTGAGAAATAACACGTCAAGCTTTAGTCCTGATAGATTTTTTTGCTAAAGTAATTAAAAGTATTTCAAAAAAAATCATGATTTTGAGGATTTAAAAATTAGAGTTTTATATCGAGTGCCTCAATTTTCATGCCATCACTATGGTGGTGCTTTGGACAGTGTGTTGACCTATGGAGATGCTCCACACAGCTGTCCAATTTTGTTTTAGACTTTTTAGTATGTTGTTTTATGGTTTTCGCTAATCGGGTTACCAATTTACATTATAAATTTTGTCACCCATATGCAAAAACATATTTTGATAAATTTAAAGTTATGTGTGTAGCACTGTAGCACTCACCCACTACGAGAGGACACCCAGCTGATCCAATTCTGGTGCTTTCGCTTGGTGTTGCGTGGCGCATACCAAGTATTCAGTGTTTTTCCTACGCGGCAAATCAATTGCAGTTCTCGCGAAACTTATTTATTTTTTTACTCCTACTACTTTATCTTTATATCGCAAAGGTAAAATTCCTAAACTAAATTTGTAGAATGTAAATTCTTGTTGTTTGGTATTAATCTAGTATGTTTTAATACTATGTTGCGTAAGAATCATAGTGTAGTGCAAATTTAGCAAATCAAGTTTAGAAATGCCTAATTAGATGGTCTTGCATGAATTAAATTAGCAATTTTGTTTATTTTGTTATTAACATGATTAGTGTGGCGTATTAACATTGTTAAGCATTTTGTATAATTCTGAATTTTGATTATGTCTTGAGAATTTTGCTACATGTTAAGTGTTCGGTGAAATGCCTATGTGAGATTGAAACACAGTTTTTTAATGTGGTTTGCGAACAAAGTGTCAAAAAAGGTTTTCAAAGGCTAGATATGCATATTTGAAACTTTATTTCAAAATAGGTTTTATACATGTTATTAGATATACTTTTGATTTCATAGTTTGCATCATAAACATACACTTGAGAGTGCATGAATGTGCGTAGTTAACCATGATAACACACACATCGCTAATGTGGTCTTTGCACGCACGCGTGCATAGTTATGTTCAGAAATGGAATGTGCTTAGAAGAGTTTAATAGTTTGACAGAAATGTTAAAAAAATGCTTAGAGTCATATATATATATAACACTGTGCTGGTTTAATTACAGATACAAAAAAGGAAAAATAAATGATACTTATTGCTAAGTATCGCTTGTGGCTAGAAAAGCCAAGCGCATTGAAAATCATGCAAATTGCAAATCGGGTGTACCCATGGTAGGTATGTGGTGCAAATGCATTGCACAATGAATTTATTTTTATTGTATGCAACACCTTCCTACTCACACACACCACCTAGTTGTGGATATTTAGGACTGTTGTGACTGTAGTTCGGAGATCATACTGAGCATGATTTGAATGTATGAGAATAAAAGTGATTTTCTTGCTGTAGTTCAGAAATCATGCTTGTCATAATTTTATATTGCAGAATAATTGTTGCAGGTACATGTTTGAGCATGCATTGTGTGAAATGAGTATTGCATAATTGATTGTGATTTGACATGTCTACCATAAATGTTTATATGATATGATAATTTGATAAAGCATGTTACATATATAAAGTATGAATTCTGAATGTATGCCTTGAAATAAATGAATCATATATGGGAACATGAATACGTTTTAACATGTATCATGTTTGTGTGTTGAATTATGATGTGACATATGTTAAGCACGAAAAAAAATTAAATCATCTATGACATGTTCATGCATAGAATACATGTAAAAGAATCATGAGTCGGGTATATTATAATTAATATCATACATGAAAGCATATCAGAAATGAATCATATATGAGAGTATGTGTAGCATAAATCATAACATGATAGGATCATGCATGAAAGTAATTATAATTATGTCATGTACATGCATGAGAGCATGTAAGATTAAGTCATGCATATGACGTATACCATTTAGTCATGCGAGAGGGCATGAACTGTTGATATCATGCATGAGGGCATGAGAGTGTTATCCTTTGAGATAATAATAACCTATGACTTAATAATAAAGATAACTCTGGACTATGGGTCCATTTGAGACATTAGTGAAGTCAGGCTCTCTGAGATGGTTGGGTTCATCCCGATCTCTTGTCCTCTCAAGAAATAGAAAGATTGTATAAGCCTCGTGGGACATATTGAGTTTTTGAGGGCTGAAGGCACCTCTTATCTCCGTTCCACGGAGGTTAGGAGACAGGTCTATTAATGAGTCCTACGTGGTAGTACTACAACTCTACATAGTTAGGGATGCATGCTCGATTTTTCGCCAACAATTTTGGTTTGGCACAGCCCATGACCTGGGACTTTGGGTCCGTTCTTCCAACTGCTGCATTGCATGATTGAATTACTCGGGAAAGAACTAGTTAAGTCATAGGAGAATAAATAAAATATATGGAATAATAAATACTATTATGGTTGTTTCTGGATGTCTATATCTTCTTTTGTATCAGATAGGTCTAAATAAATAAGAGAAGCAATGAATTAGATCTTTTTAAAATCATTGTTATCTTATGTATAAACATATAGATATAAACATGCAAAGACTACTAAGGTTTGTATATGTCATTGCATATGAATTTTCACATGTGAATGAAAAAGACATGTTTATTGGTCATGTGATTGACCTGTTAATACAAGTCATGAGCTTGTTTGTTACACGTGAGGTGCTTGTGTGTGTGAGATACACAGGAAATGTCGAATCAGGGCTTGTTTCATATATATTTGAATGCAAATGTGTATTAATGTTATGAGAATGGATATGAGAATTTATAATTTAGATAATGCATAGCATAGTCATGAGTTGGACATAAGTATGCCCTTTTTTAAGATAAATAAAGTGAAAGTTTACATTTTCATGAATGTTATGTTTTATTTCACTTTGAAACATGCTTTAAATTGTGTATTCTCATTCATTTATGCGAACACGTGTCATGGATATTAATGAATGTAATGTTTAATGCCATGAATGAAAATGAATGAGTTTTATGCATACAACTTACGCAATTATGAATGCCATGGAATGAATGATGATAAAGGTGATTAAATATTCTGTGTATGTTAGGATGTGTATTCCCTTAACCCTCATTTTTTTAAAATGCTAAGAATCACACTTTGATTGTACTATTACAAACTTGATATATATTCTTCAAGTTTAGTTTTGGGTTTTTTATGAGCAAGTGGTTGATGCTTTACAACATTACAAATAACCTCGTGGATGACTGAAGTGAAGTGTAGTTTGTTGTACGGCTAAAGGCTTCACTCTTACCTATTACGATTTCTGGAGGACCCAGACAATTTTTTATAGTTATAAACTTGTAGCAATTTAACTCTTTTATGTTTGGATCTTTATATTTGAAGAATTGTAACATTTTGAAATGAGAATATTTGTGAATTCAGTTTTTTTACTTATGCAATGGTTATACCTATGATTTGAAAATTTTAAATCTTTACGTAACTCTTCAATTATCTTAAACCTTAAATAAATTTTGTCTTTCACAATTTTCTACGTGTGAGAATTCTTGAAGTAATAACCTCAATCGAGTTGTGTTTATGGATGATTTTATAATGAATCAGATACTGGGAGGCACACTTGTACTTGCGTTTAGGTGGGTCATCTAGTATTTGAAATGGTTGAAATGTGGTCATAGATGAACTTGTTAATATATTACTTTCGAAAATCATATGAAACTTTGTAACGATTAAAAAAAAAATAAATTTATCTCAAAATTTTAGGTTTGAAAAAGTTTTAAAAAAGTTGATTTTTTTAAGGATGTTACACTTTGACTCCATAAGAGTTCAAGACACAAATTCACAAACATTTTGAAAGTACTGGCAGAGGATAGTGACTTTTTCATTATTTAATTGATTCAAATTACTTTTTGATATTTTGATATATATAAAAAATTATTAAAAATAATAAAATATTATCTACATGTGCCATAGGCATGTCGTGTCCCTAGACACAAAGCCAAACATTGCATGTCCCTTTGACAATGCAACAAATCAACAACGGGAAGCATGACTCTCTCTTAACAGCTAGTGTATATTATGCTAATCTTAGAACTACTGAAAACTGTCACAATGGCATGCCGTTTAGAGCGCATGTCATGGGTGTCACAACTCGGACACGCCATGAAACGTTGACTTGAACTTAACATATACAAACATTATTTTAATATTTTGACATATTTTTAAATTTGTTAATAGTATTCCAGTGAAAATGTAATTCTATATATTAAAATATCAAAAACAGTTTCTATTGGTTGAAAAATCTAAAAATGCGTATCCTTGTATAATATCTTTCAAAAAATTCAAACTCACCTGTCGGGTTGTACCCGTATCTTTGTGACCCAACAAATAATAACAATGATGGTGTGCCTGAGCCATATGGTTCAGATGCTAACATGGAGTCTGTGATCATCCCGTACTAACTAATGAATGAAAGTCCCAACACTTGCAATGCAAGTGGATCCATTGGCAAGAACAAGGGAAGCTCTTGCACTTGTTTGGCACATTTTGTAGGCATGTAGGGCAGTAGTTAATGCCCACAGGTTTTGATGGTCTCCAGGGTCTGACCCTTACAAAGAAGTAAATGAAGGTGCACGAGCATCCCCACAATGTGGTCAAATGTGCCTCATGTCAATGCCCAGGGTCACGCCATCTCCAAGTTCTCTCTCTCTCTCTCTCTCTCTCTCTCTCTCTCTCTCTCTCTCTGTGTCAATGCCCAGGGTCACGCCATCTCCAAGTTCTCTCTCTCTCTCTCTCTCTCTCTCTCTCTCTCTCTCTCTCTCTCTCTCTCTACATACTGCATTGCTGGAGTCACGAGCTCATTTATTAGCTCTACTCTCTCCTTTTTCTCTCTCTAAATCTTATATATGATATACATCCCTATGCACCATTATGAATCAATATATTCTTCGCTCTTTGAATTTAAATGAGTCCAAGCACTTCTAGCATTACCACCATGGCCTTCATGATCCTACTACTTCTCTTCCCGCCAGAAGTTGCTGCGGCACACTGGAAACTCGCTCCGGGAGGTATGCAAACGTTCATCTTACAGTCGGGTGATGTTGCCAACCGAGCGCCTAGAACCAACAAGAACAAGCGAGTTTCTGAGGGTCCCGAACTCAAGGACTGCTTGCCTAAAGGTTTCCGGCCACCGCCTTCGGCACCAAGTCGATATGTAAACTCTCACCCTTTTGAATACTTGGTTTGTGAACCTAAGAAAGAGTCTGAACCAAGGCAGTGATGAGAGATCATATGGATGTGTAAGCATTTACCTCCTAGAGGCAAAGGTTAGAAAGTATGGTTTGTAGAGGTGGATGATATGTTTCTCCTCTATTGTATATCCTTCTTACAATGAATATCAGAAATATTTTGTTTAGTGTACACACAGTATGTATAAATGACACGGCCGTGCCCTCTCTCTCTCTCTCTCATGTGTGTCTACCCCTTTTCATGGACAAAACATGATGGAAAATCATGAAGCTGACCAATTATGTTCTGATGTATAACATGATGTACCCCCAAACCATTGTCAGTTGGCACATAAACTTTATTTTTCCCTATTTTTCCTAGATACCCATAGCCACGTTTTCAAGTAAAGGGAAGGCAGGATGCTAACTTTGTCTCTTGAGTAGTGGTGGCAAAACTGACAACGGTTTGTGTAAAGGGAAGGCAGCATGCAAACTTTGTCTCTTGAGTAGGGGTGGCAAAACTGACAATGGTTTGGGGTATCACCCGATTTCATATCCAGGTTTGGTAACCAAGAGAGGGTTCGATCAATCATTTGGGTCAGACCCGTGTGATCTGATTAGCATACGGAGCTGAGTATATTTATAGAATTTCATACCAGATCCGTGCCCGACTCAGTTTCCATTAAGTTCGGCATTTTTTAAATATATATAAAAAAAAGAGGTTAGCAATTTGCTGGGTTAGGTTCATGATGTTCTTATAGGAACAGAATATGGTTTTGCCTTTGGTAGGACCTGGTACTTAGTACCAGCACCTCAAAGTCGGATCTCTGTCTCGACCCATCCAAGTGTAATGAAGGTCTGACCAATTA
Organism: Nuphar pumila; assembly: GCF_984573655.1. NCBI lineage: Eukaryota > Viridiplantae > Streptophyta > Magnoliopsida > Nymphaeales > Nymphaeaceae > Nuphar > Nuphar pumila. The sequence continues at coordinate 87,031,667 of NC_143261.1, forward strand.
ACACCCCTGCACCTGACTCCTAAGAGTGTCGATGGGTCGGAGCTCCATCAAAATAGGTGAGTCCAGACCCAGACCTGACTAGGAGGCGTCGGTATCAGATTCAGATCTTTTATATGAAAAACCATAGCCGGATCCGATAAAGGTTACATAAACCAGACCTAGTCCATACTCGGTAAAATAATATCTTTTTTAGTTAATTACATTAAAAATTTGTGGATCTTAACCGGAACTCAGGTCGGATCTGGATTTAGTATAAATTTCCATAAATTATACTTGAACCGTTCAATAACCGGACCTCATGGGCTCGGCCAGAATAGTTAATCAGACCCCTTTGTTACCAAACCCTGACCCTACCATTACCTATTATGGGTTGGTATCAATTCATACTTAGAGTGCGATCTGGTTCGGACCTAGGTGAGTCATAACCTGAATCTGACTTTGAGGTGACTTCGAATCTGTCAGAAACCATACGCAATTCCTATAATGATTACATGAACCGGACCCTGCACCATACCTGATAAAATAATCTTTTTTATCTTTTTTTATTAAAAATTTACAGGTCTAAATCGAAACTCAGGTAAGACCCCAATCTGGTATAAAATTTCACAAACCATACCCTGCACCATATATTAATTGGACCCGACCTGGTTTCTAATTGGAGTCTTCATTATAATCAAACTCTAACCTTATAGGGTTTGATACAGGTCAGGTCCGGGTCAAACCCAACACATTGACACTCCTTTTGAACGCCTGAACCATCTAAATTCATTCTCTTTCTCTCTCTCTCTTTGTGCATCGCATGCAGGGGTGGACATCAGGCCGGTCTGGCCCAAGCTCGTTTAGAGCTCGGCCCATCGAGCTTTAAGTGCAGCTCAACCTAGAGATGGCTCGGTTTTTAATGGGTTCAGGTTTGAAGAGCAGCCTATGGCCCAACCCATTGGCCCATCGTGCCAATGTGAAACGATCGGGTGCGGCTTGGGCCGACCCAAATCCCTTTGTAAATAGTAATAATTAATAAGTTTTTAAATACCTAGGTACTCAACTAATTATCTTTCTAGTTTTCATAAAATTAATGAAACTAATTAAGTAAATAGTAATATTTATTAGGTAATAATTAATTTTTAAAATTTTATATTATTAAAAATTAATAAATAACTCAAGCCCATCGGGTCGGCCGATATCCCAACCCACGTATATAACACAACTGGGTTTCGGCCCGGTACCTAATGGGCTCGGGCTTAAATTCTTCGCCCAAACCTGGCCCATAGCAGACCGGGTCAGCTTGGCCCATCGAGCCGCCCGGCTCGTTGTCCACCCCTAATTAGGGATGTCAGGGGACCAGGGCGGGGCGGGGGACAAGGTCTCCACCCCCGCCCCGTCTCAAAATATTAATCCCCGCCCCCGCCTCGCCACCGCCCCTGCCTCATCCCCCTCCTCGCCACCATCGGCCTTCATCGGAGCCGTTCTTTGTAATCAAAGAGCGGCGACTCAATTTTTTTTCCAGGCATTTGATTTCTGAGAAATCAAAAACCGAAACGGCCCTCTGTCTTCCACCGGCAGATCGGTGATGGCAAACAGTGTTCTCCGTCACCATCGACCAATCTTCGCAGTCGGCTACCTATGTTGGTGACCGACAGCCATCATTGGCTGCCGATGGAATGGTTAAAAAAAAACTGCAAACCTTTTTTTTTCATTTAGAACCCTTTACCTTTCATGGCGTTTACCAAGGAGGTAAGGCGGCCGACGATGGTCAGCGACCTCGCCAACACCGCTGGCAGAGCAGGAGCATCGCCGTTCGCTGGTGGTGTTTTCAGCCAGCCTCGGGATGGGGTGGTCGATGATGAAACCCCTTCGTTAGAAGGAGGTTTCCGCCATGGATCGCTGGCGGCTTCGCCGGCACCGTTGGTTGCAGAGAAGGGTCGCCAGATTTTCGTCATCACCAAACCGTTGTGTTAGCCGAAACCCCAAACCCATTTGTCTGCTGGGTTTTCTAGCTAGGGTTTCTGCAGTTGGGTTATTGCTGGGACAGGGGGTTGTCTTTCGCAGGGGGTCACCAATTCACCGGCAGCCTCACCGACAACATTCCGTGTAACCGGGAGGCCGATGGGGCTTCTGAGTGCAACTTCTCAGAGATGGTATAAGAGAAGAAAAAAAAAAACCATTTACCTTCTCTCTCTTCTGGACGCCGATGGCATCGACTGATAAAATATAATGTTAGGGTTAGTAAGAAGAGTATTTATGAATGTAGTTATTTTGTAATTTTATTTTTTATTTAAGATATTTTAATAATATTATTAACGGGGCAGGGCAGAGGCAAGTGTCGGTCCATCCTTGCACGGGGATGAATTTTAACCTTCGTCCCCGCCTCCATCCCCGGTCCAAATGGGGCGAGGCGGGGCCCCGCTTTCCCCGGTCCACTGCCATCCCTACCCCTAACCGCATTGGAATGAGGATACAAACGATTTTGTGGAAAAGGAATTGGAGATATAGGAAAAGTTTGGTAATTCCCTGGATTTTCTTCTCGCCTAGGATCGCTCTCGCCATTCGCGGACCCCTCTCCTCCTTCCAATCAGCCCCTGAATCAGTGGATCACTCCCCTCGAAGAAAAGGGGGAAAAAAAGAAAAAAATGTTCCTATTAACTTAGTCACCATTTTGGTTTATTCTCAATCTCCCTATCAGAATCGCTTCCTTTGTGAGGGCTCAGTATCATCGGATCACCTTCCTTTTTCTTGGGCTTCCCTTCAACAATGCCCATGAATGCGATCACCCACAAGTTTCTATCCACGAATCTTCTGCACCCACAAAAAAATTTGGCTGTCGGAGCCGTCGTTCCGTCGACAACGGAGAATTTGAGGTGGGTCGACCAATTTGCTGTTCATGGTGGCAGAAACCCATCAATTGTTTCAGTGAGAATGCGGTCCTCTTTCTTTGGCAAGAAATTCTCGGGGGTTTGCGGGAGATTGATGATGGAAGCTTGGAATGTGGAGGGCATCCCCCAGGATCTCGAGTTGCCGTCTTCCATGGCACTGGAGCGAATCGACAGCGAAGAACATTTCGATCGGGTTATCGCCGAAGGCCGGAGGCTTCAAGAATCGGTGATCGTGGTCTGGTTCGTCTCAGGCTGTCTTTGTTCTCTCCTTTTCAAGTCTTTTGGAAAATTAGGAGTCTCTATGCTGGAATTCATATGGGTCTTTTACATATCTAGTCTGGGTGTTCAGAAGTTGCCTGTGTTCTTTAAGATTGCTGTTTTTTTCTTCGTTTGGTTATGATGGTGATCCCGAACATGTAAAAACAAAGCATGTTATGTGGTTCCTTTGAACTTGTAGGGTGGCTAGCTGGTGTAGAAAATGTATATATTTGAAACCAAAGTTGGAAAAAATGGCACCAGCATACTATCCAAGGTTAGTGCTACTCTTGTTATTGTGTGATTGTTTTCTTTCTGTTTTTCGTAACTCATTGAAATGTACTTCTTAATTTTGAATGGAATTTGCCAAAAGATCAGCTCAATTGCTGTGTGGTTTTACAGTCTTCATGTGTACCTTATCATCTGCATGCTGAGAAGATTTTTTTTTTAAGATGGATAATTCCTTGTTTTATATTTTCTCTAGGATCCGTTTCTACTATGTTGATGTTAATGCTGTTCCACAAAGGCTGGTTAGTCGAGCAGGTGTCGTGGTAAGTTCAGCACAGAATCCATGTGTGAAATCTTATTCTGCTTGTTTGTGGATCTGATGTGATATCTTTTTACTATGTTTTTTTCTATTCTTTCCATTTATAGGTCATTGAAAATCGTAATACATAACTGCCTCTTGTGAGAATAGGATCCTAGAGATGACACTTCTGTTGTAAGTTGTAACATCCCTACCATGAGACACAAATGTGTAAATGGGAGCCTACGCCACTGAAGGTATTGAGCAATATTTGCATTGTATGTACAACTGCTTTCCTCATGGCTGTTTGTGAGTAAAGAGCGTGTGTGTGTGTATGCACGTGCGTGCATTTGTGTGTGCTTGCACATGTGGATTGTGGACATATATGTCAAAATCTCAGAGAGAGAGAGAGAGAGAGAGAGAGAGAGAGAGAGATGGTCATGTCCTCTCGACATGTATGTATGTATGTATGTATGTATGTATGTATGTATGTATGTATGTATGTATGTATGTATGTATGTATGTATGTATGTATGTATGTATGTATGTATGTATGTATGTATGTATGTTACTTTCTTTGTTTGTTGGCATGAATCCAGCACTAGTAATGTTGAAAACTTATCATGTTGCTATACTGAGAGTGCAACCATTCTAGCTCTAAGTCTCGCCTGTGCTACAATTGCAGCAGAGAAGGGGAAAACCTTGTCCCATCATATTTTAAGATGATTAAGCAGTGAAAGCAGTTTAGGGCCTTTCCAGAATAAATCCAGCATTGTCAACGAAAAGCATGATTGGTGTTGTATTGGCACTGATGATGCCTTTCATGTTTACACAGTGGGTCAGTATGTTAGACATAAGTTCAATGTGTTGGAAAAAATCATATATCATACACATGCACGCACAGACACACATCAGTACAGTATGTTTGAACTTTGGACTTCAAATTACGAGGCGAGATCGAAAAAAGTTCTTGAACACAGAACTATAACAAGAGCGGGTAAAGCATGTTTCAACATTGATCTACAAAGAGAGTTGGGACTAAATTAGTAATGCAATGTATGAGGTTGAATGCAAAAGTTAGTTGTTATTTCATAATTCTTTATTTGATGATTCAAATAAATCCCTAACCATCTGGCCAATAAGAATCATCAAGATGCTTGTGTTTTTAGACACAAATAAAATTACTCATTTCTATTTGATGCTTATACATACATGCATACATACATTCAAACATACGTATATTTGACCTGTGTATGTATGTATAGAGAGAGAGTGGATTTTTTTAGCCACCTAAAGGATTCAAAATAATTTGATAGCCCAGCCTAGCTGCTATCACAGTTTCCCCATCACCCCGTCATGGAAAAGTTTGCAGATTAGATTCGAAATATTCTGATATAAAAAAATATGAATATAAAAATAAAACCTTATGAATTTTATAAGTCACCAAATTAGTACATCAAGCATCAGAATCTATTATTTATTATGATGTATAAATTGTCCAACTTGGATGCTTCCCAGTTGTTTCCTTTGAGCCTGTATCGCCCTCTATATATAATTTTCAGCATACTTTTGCTTTGTGTTCTTTTGATCTACAACTTCCTGTTTTTCATCTACTTCAGTTGCTGCTCATATTTGCTTTTGATGATGTGGTATGATCTGCTCCCTTTTGCCTTTCTGAATGCTGCACATGTGTTTGTAGCATTTGCTACTCATTTATTTGGGCCCTTTTAGTGCTCATTTTGTAGTTCTTGCTTTGGCAACTTGTGATTAAAACTGACAAGCAACTTCTTGTGCTGCAAGGTTGGCAAAAGAGCCTTTTTTACTGCTTCCTAGTGATTAGGTTCAATGAATACTTGTTAAAGGGTGGGTAGTTGAGTGTTGATGGTAGCATAAGGCAGTATTATAAGCTAATACCTAAACCATATTTTATGAGATTAATGTACTTATTGATGTGAAAGGGCTTTGATAATTGCTATAACTTAATTCGGTATTGCTCCTTTATTTTGTCATGCTGATCATGTTGTGTAAGTACTTTGATTGATGACATTTGTTTCTTATTACTCTTTTCCTTCTTCTCTATCTTAACATTGGGCTTTAACACTGTTTTCATAAATAAGATCTTTCATCTGTCTTAATTGAAATCTTTTGCCTTCAAATGATGTGTAAACACTATTTTGATTCTTTTACGCTGGAGAATTCTTGTCATTTAAATAACCTTTTGCAAGTTCATTCTATCATTATTATTAGTTGTGGCCATAACTTTTTCCAACTTTTGTATGTTGTGCGTATGCTGTTTGGTACGTGGATGTGAACAAAATTAATCAGAAAATGCCAACTATTCAGGTGAGTTTTTCTCTAGCCAGTTGATATCTCATTGTAGAAATTTTTATTTCCTCTAATTAGACAAATGCAAAATCTAGCTGTGGAAGGATGGCTGCAAACAAGCGGAGGTGATCGGTGGCCACAAAGCTTGGATGGTAGTGCAGGATATACATGAGATGATTGAGAATGTGTGCTAAGTATTTAATATCTGCAGCATGTGCCATAAATGCGACCATTTATGGTCCACGTTTCCAGAAAATTGAGGTTGTAGAATATATTCATCATATATTATCCAGGCCTTGTGTTTCAATAGTTTGTGCTATGCTGTTTTCTTCTAGAGATTTATTTTGAAGGTAAAATTGCTTCTGCTTGCTATCCTTCATGGTTCCCATTTTCCTGTTTAAATGATATTGTTCTTATTTCTTAGCTTCTATTTCATCTTGCCAATCCTGATAATGCAATTTGCAACTGCTGCCAGATTTCGTGTGGAATCCATATCTCAAGATTTTTTGCACATAGGTACCTCATTTGTGGTTCAGCTTCCTCAATCATTGGTTCTTGGTTGAGTTGCTTATGTCTATTAGATCAAATGACCTTCTTCCAAGGCCTTTGAACGTGTCTTATGCTCACCTGTATGTTCAGGTATATTGTCATTGTCACCAATCTAAACATTCATTTTGGTTGTGGATTCGTTCGCAGTTTCTTTTTCTCACATTTATTCTTCCAACATTGATTACATGAAGACAGGGGTACTTCAAACATAGTTGGCAAACTCATGACTCGGATCAGACCCCTACTGGTCACCGAGTTAGTCGGTTGACTCGGTGACTCGAACGAGTCAGGACTCTATATTTTATAGTGTAAACACATGAATAAGACATGGAAATAACTAAACTTCAAGCTAATATGTCAATAGATAAGTATCAAAAACATATAATTACACATGATTATTAACTTTTCATTGAACAATATTAGATTCTTCATAACAAGTGACTTTATATAAGAATTATGCATTAAAATAATAAAATACATGATAAAAAAATTTATTTTTGGGTTGGATCGGCAGTCTTGAATCGTGACCTTAGGGTCCGATCCAGGTTGACTCGGGCGATTCCCGAGTCAACTCACCGGGTTTGCCAACTATGATTTCAAAACCTTCCTTATATGCATAATTATTTGAAATAACATTTTCCTCTTCACTATTTGGTTTAGAAACTTCGAATGTTATCCTTATCCCTCTTGAAGATTTACATTGTTTCAAACCGTTTGTGTGGCGAGTTTCTTTTCTTTGTCCTTGTTCCATGTGAGAAGTATGCAAACATGTGAAGTCACTAGAATGTACTTGTGGATGTGTACCGGAGGCTAGGGATGGACACGAGCCGAGTTTGAGTTGAGCCAGGGCTGTTCGAACTCGGCTCAGTGCAAAATATTTCTGTCCAAGCTCGGCTTGAGCTTGGAGCCAAGCTTGAATGCTTTTGTCCGGACTCGGCTCGGTTCCGAGCTTCAAGGCATTCCAAAAAAAATCATCTTTTAAAAATATTGTTGAAAGTGGGTTTTGAACCCTAACCTCTCTCAACTTTCTCAAGTGACCCACCAGAAAGCCAAAACATATATTTTAGTTATTGACACCAAAAATAATATATACATACTAAAAGTACTCTATATTAATAGCAGGAAAAGTGAAAAACGGGATTCGAACTACTAGCCTTTTGAATAAAACCCAACGGCTTACCCATTACACTAACAATAACTTGTTGAATAAAATTGCAAATATATTATATATATATACTTGTATCCGAGCCTACCGAGCTTTATCGGTAGGCTGATCAAGCTCGTCTCGTTTGCTCGTCCGAGCCTTAGAACCATGTTCAAGCTCGGCTCATTTAAAGCATGGATGAGCTTCGAGCCGGGTCGGTTCGTTGTGCATCCCTACCGGAGGCAACTATTGGAGAGTTACCACAAATTCTTCACAAATGTCCAAGTGTACCCTTAAATTGAAATTATCCTCTATAGTCTGTGACTGGTCTATTTAAGCAACTTTTTCCATATAGAAGGTATGGTGTGCATGCATGCAAAACACCCAGCAAAAAGCTGTAAATGTTAAATTTGTTATATTTTCAACAGACAATTTATTTGTAGTTCTCAGAGAGAAGAAATTTTTCCATCTGTTTCTGCTAAACAATTCAGCTTGCTGTCTCTGTATATCATAAACCAGGTTACTCTGCGGATAACTTACCCTGCATGAGGGAAAATCAGGCATAGATATTCTTATGAAAGTTAACGGAAATTGAATGCTGGATTACTCAGTCTAGGTAACTTTGTCTGAAAGCTTTTGGCATCGAACTTTAGTTTTATCAGGTCTTTTAATTGGTGGATATATGTTGCCCATCAGTCAGGCCCTGAAATTGGTGGATATATGTTGCACTTCAGAAGTTACAAAAATTTGGTCAGAGTTTTCTTGACATAGATGACTAAGAACAATATTTTAGCTTCTCTTTGTGATCTTAAAAAAGAATCTTATGATTTTGAAATTAAAAATGATTGCTATTTAATTAAAAAAGTCAATGAAACATGAGTCATGAACTTCAAAAGTATGAATATGTTTGCCTTTTAATTATTTATAAAAATTTACATATAATAACACCTTTTTTTGTGCTTAACATGAAGCTACAAACTATTTCACTTCTAAATTCATTTGATTTTGTTAAGACTTAAATTATTCTTTTGAGAATTGTGCATACCAGAATTAAATACAAAATAATTAGTTTGATTATTAAATATATTTATATAGAACATATATTAAATTATTTATTTCAGCTTATATCAGTCTTTTCAGATGTTTTTTTGTTATTACCAATCATTTTATATATTTGCATTAGTTTTTTTGCCTTACCAATGTTTTTTTTTTCTGAGAAGGATGAAGATATTAAAAAAACCAGCAGCTAAGACGAAGAGAATTCGTCATACAGAAATAGAAAGAATGATAAAAGAAGAATTTACAGGGGAGAGATTCTAGAGGAACATATCATAAGGACCTAGAAGACGAGCACCCAGCCATGAAAAATCATGGCCCGACCAAGCTGCAAGGGCCGAATAAAACATATCAGATTGAGTTGCCAGGATAACACAGCCACTGTCATGCTTCTTTCCGTTGAATAGCCTGCCGTTTCTCTCTTTCCAAATCTGCCTCCAAACCAAGGAAATACAACACTTCCAAGCCCATCGCCACTTCTTAGAGAACTTAGTAAAAGGAGGCCCCAAAACCAAATTCTTGAAACTTTTACATAGAGACTCCAACAAGCTTGAATTGTTCCAAGCTGATTTAAAAATCCGTTGGAAGAATGGACAAGAGCAAAATAAGTGAATGGTCGTCTCAACGTCTTGTTCACACAAAGAACACCAAGAACACCGATTGGGAAACTGCACCTTCTCACTTTTGGATCCGATCAAGAGTGTTGACATGGCCAGCTAACAAAGTTCATGTGAAAAATTGCAGTTGAGGTGAGGGACCCACCCCCAAACCGAACCCTTAAACAATCAATCTATGCCAAACTCAATGCTTGCAGCATAACAAGAGGCAACTAGAACTCTCCCCAGAAGCAAGGGACCAAATGAGGCCCGATCCATCAATGGAAGAAGCTAGAAAAGAAAAAAAAACTTGAAAAGCTTTAGAAATTGCCTTTCATACATGTGAACCTTTTTCCAAGAGTTGTGCTCAAACCAATCTAGCGGGGAGTCATCCAACTAATATTTGTGCTTTAAGAAATGTGAAAAAGGGATTAAGCCAAACGCCACCACCACCACCACTGACATAAAAGAGCTATATTGAAAGTTGATAGCCTTTTTATGCTTAGACCACATCGATCATAAGAGGAAGTAGCCCTCTGCCAATTGACAAGCCGAACCATTCTAAAGGAAGATAAAAAAAATCTTATTAATCTTTTTTTCTATTTTTTTTTTGCATGAGGAACATGGCAACATGATGGAACATCAAACAATTCAACACAAGGTGAATAAGGGTGACTTTAGACAATTTTGAGAGATAGATACCATCCCAAGATTCAATTCTAGATTGAATCTTCTCCTCAAGAGCTAACCATACATTCAGTGGGATCTTCTGGATTTTGAGCCCCAAAAAATCCATTGAGAGCGGTGAGTGACTACAATCAAACAATATTTCAACAAGACGAACATTGCTTGGGATTTCATTAACGACAGAGAGTTTGCACTTGTTTTCAAATCCCCTTAACAACATCCAAATGTGAGACATTTGTGAAGGGCATGCCAGGCCAAAAAGCAAAACATTGTCTCCATATTATAATAGTGGAAAATCCCGAGTCCATCAAGAGGAAGCGTATGAATAAAACAGGATGCCACCACCTTCTTGAATATGACATACAAGGCCTCCCTTCATTTAATCATTGATGAAAAATACACCACTTTCTTGAACATGACATGCATGACCGGTTGATCTTTAACAAAAAATACATAGTTGATGCAATGATCTGGGACCATATACCATGACCAGGATTAACCAAAGAAGAAGCCCTTGCGCTAACATTATTCAAGAGCTCAAATTGTAGGCTATTGATCATGCATACATTTCACATGTTTATTTATCTTAATCTATGCATAATCCAGTGGAAAATCGAATTAAAAATTCAGTTTTAGCGTTAGTTTTGAGAAACCGCATTGAATTGAATTTTATCATAAAAACATATTTTTTAAATCTTTTCATGCAATTTTAGTTTTTAGCTTTAGATTTTATTAGAGGTAGTTTAGTTTAGTTTATGGTAAAATTAATAATTGCAATTTAGCTAGTTTTAAAGTATTGTGAAACACATTTTTCATAAAAAAATTGTTTTGAAAATTATCAAAAGTTTTTGATCTTTTTATGAAAAATGGGGTTTTAACCTAATTAAGGCTGATTAAATAGAAGCATTTCAGCATAGGGGGCATTTTTTTCCCCTCTTGAAAAACATGCTCCCTCCCTTGCTTCTTCTCTCCATCTTCTCTTCTCCCTTTTTCCTCTCATCTATAGCCTGACTTCTTTTCTTTCTTTATTTCTCCTCCATTTTCCTCTTCTTATTCTTTATTTCATCCATCTTCTAAACCCTTTCTTCATCGGCTTTTCTTATCTACGTTGTCCGGGAGATGCTTGATTTCAGCCGGGAAGAGCCACACCCATCTCGTTGAGCAAACCACATGGTTTGCTCTTTTCTTCTCTTCCCTTCATCATAGTTAGATTGCATTGCATTTCATCATTTTATTTTATAGTTTTTTTTCGTGATTGCATTTGCATCTAGCGTCTTTTGGGTGAATCATCAGGTTAAGGTAAGTTTGGATTTCATTCTTGATGTTTGATCAGTCTTAGATTAGATCTATTTTAGAATAGGTTGCACGAGGTTTTGATAATGGTTATTTTGTTTTTGTTTGCTTAGTTAATTTTTGTTTAGCCGATTAGCAAGTGGAATAGTGTCTTCTCATTTTTTTAAGAATAATCCAAATTTCATTTGGTGTAGTTTTGTTATCAGTCAAGTAATTAATTAATTTTGTTAGGTGTAGTATTCCCAGGCTTAGCTGTTTACACTTAGTTCAAATTGCGGGTTGTGTTTGGTGTTTTCAGCATATAGCGGGGTTTTTTTTATTCACTGTATTCTAACTTTTATTTAGTCGGGTTCTATTCACTGCAGGATATTAATTGTCCATTCAGTTTTATCAGTGGTTCATCTTTTTATTTTTTTTACATTTAGGTTCAGCAGCTTTTGTTCTTTAAGGAAAAGTCTTTGTTTTCTTTTGTTGATCTTAATGCAGCAACGTATGCCTTTGTTTGATTTTTATCTTTTGTCTATTAGTCCAGCAGCACTTTGTTTATTAGTTGCTTTCCATTAACGTTTTTATCCTTAGTTATAATATTAATTTTTTTTTGTGTTATATGTTTGCATTAGAATTGCATGCTAGTTTTTTTATCAGCCAAATCCTTGTTGTTGACTTTTAACAGATTTTTTTTGGTGTTTAGGTGAGTCATTGCTTTACGTAGGTTAGTGTCATGCATGAGTAGTTAGTTTTTTTTATCTTGATAGTTAGTTCCAATTAATTCTTGTTCAGCCGATTCTTTTTGTTTTAGTTAATTGCTTTCTTTAGTAATTTATTAATAGTAGTTTAATCAATTAGTTCAATTGGGTAATTTCTTGATTTTTTTAGTTTGTCTTAGTTTCTTAAGTTCTTGAATTAGTTAAGCTTAGTTTGTTACATTTGTTTTCTTGAATTATAGTTAGTTAAGTTTGTTTAGCTATTTTGTCATTTAGTGTTAACTGTTTTCAATTAGTTATTAGTTAGTTCATAAAGTAGATTAGTTTATGTTGATTGGTTCATGTTTTTATGATTTTTTTTCATTTTCACCCTTGATTTTCTCATAGATTTTTATTCGTATTGCTTCGTTTTGTTTTCGTGTTTTGCAGGGAAGCGTTGGACGTACGGTAGACTCTTTTTTGTGCCCTCAGAAGTGCTCCTCAGGGAACCCTCTGGAATAAGGATCCAGGAGAAGTATAAAGATTATAACCATTCAAAAAGGGATCACAAAAGGACTCGAGCACTGAAGACCTTTTGTTTATTTTTAGATTAGGTTTTTATTTAAAATTCAATTCAATTCATTTGGGTTGTAATATGGCACTTTAATTATTTGTTTAAGTCCTCTGTGTAGGGCAGTACTCTCTTATTTATTTTAATTAATTAATTCTTTTATTTTTAGCAATAAAGAGTAGTTTAGACTATGTGTTGAATACGAAGTATTTTTCGTTCCCTGAGATCAACTCGGATTTCACCACTCGTGCGAGCCGGTTTTTATTGTTTGGTGTCTAGCTTTCACTTAGTTTTTAATAAAAATATTATTTTAAAAGCGTTTTCCAAAACTTATACTAAATTTTTGGCATTGTTGTCGGGAAACGACGATTAATACGAGTATTCACTTTATTGTCAGTGTTTGTTCGTGTTTTGATAGATTGTTAGTTTCTTTTTTATTCCTTACTTAGGACTGTTTAGTTTCTTTTTTTCTATTAATTAACTAGGATTGCTTAGTTTATTTTTTGCATTTAGGTTTAGAATCATGTTGTTTGCGAACCCTAGATACCAATTTACCTTTCCTACACAACCCATCGATTAGGATACCCTTAGAGGTGACTGCGCACGATTGGTACCGTGCTCATAGTTTGATTTTTCGCAGAATATCTGTGGGTGCACTTGCGTGATGCTTGTTTACTGCTTTTTAGTTATCTCTCTTTTTGCCCACTTGTGGTTTACTGTAGTTTGGCTACGTAGCGCGTTAAGTAGGTAGAAAACCAGTGTCTAGGACGGTTGTTGCACCGGTCTACTCTTTGGTGTATGCAAGGGTGACGCTCGCTTGCCCCCGAGCTTGCAGAGATTGTCGAGGACCCCAAGTCCCTCATTAGGAGAGCCCATTGATCCGGCCCCATGGCTGAAGATCAGCAGTTGATCCGTCCTCTTAGGGAGTACTTCATGCCCAACACATACACTCTCCCCTCATGCATCACAAGACCTGATATAGGAGTGAACCATTTTGAGATTAAGGCCAGTGTCATCTAGATGTTACCCTCTTTCTACGGCTTTAGCAACGAAGACCTATATTGTCATCTCGATGAATTTCTCAAGATCTGCTCTATGTTGCGGATCAATAATTTCAGGAATGATGCATTGAGGTTGACATTGTTTTATTTCTTCCCCAAGGACAAAGCCAAGCACTGGCTGAAGGCCCTCGATACTGATCAAATTACTACTTGAGAACACATGCAACGTGAGTTCCTCAAAAAGTATTTCTTAATTGGTAAGACGAACCAGTTTCATAAAATCATTATCAGTTTCTCTCAGATTAAGAGAGAACAGTTTCATTATACCTGAGAGAGGATAAAATATCTTCTCCGGAAGTGCCTCTACCACCAAGTGCCATGTTGGCAACTGGTGCAGTACTTTTACGATGGCCTAACCGAGAAAGACAGACAAATGGTTGACTCTTCGTGTGGGGGCACGTTCATGCCCAAGAGCGAGGATGAGGCATGGACCCTATTCGAGACATTAAGCGAAAATGTCATGCACCATGCCATGTCCTCGCGTACTGATAGGACCACACCTGTCCCTAGTGGTCCTAAGAAGGGAGGGATTTACGAAGTTGGGTCCGAGCATGATTTGCAAATCAAAGTGAACCAGTTGACTAGGAGAGTAGATCAATTACTGGCCAACCCAATTTTGATAAATTTAGTAGAAAAAGTGTGTGAGCTATGCGCTAGCCCTACATACTTTGTTTCTGAGTGTCCGACAACACCACTCTATCCTGAATTCGTTTAGGAGCAAGTGAATGTTGCCTAAGGTTTTGCCAGACCGATGCACGATCCTTATGCACCCACCTATTACCCGGGATGATGAAATCATCCCAACTTTGCGTGGAGAAATTCACAAGAGTCACCCCACATGCCTCCCCAAACACAATACAGACAGTGTAACCTCCCACAAGGTTACCCGCGTCCTACATTTTCAAAGGCCCATCCCCAGCTTAGCTTGCCTTCTCTTCAGGAGCCCACATCGAGCCCATCTTTTTAAGGGAAGTTGTTAGAGGCCTTCTCTGACATCAAAGCCAATCTCAGTTCACATACGCAGTCGATAGCAAAGCTAAAGACCCAGATGAGACAGTTGACTGAGGCCTTGAGCAGGGGCATTGAGGAAAGTCTCCTGAGTCAGTCTGTCGTCAACCCGAAGGGTAAGAAACCCATGTCTTATGGCCCGCACTTCACAGAGTCCCACAAAGAGCAGGCCAATTCTGTTGTGACCCTTCGGAGTGGGAAGGCATTTCACCCTACTCAGGAGTCGATTGGCGAGTCCATTGCCACACCTATTGACTAGTCGATCTCTTCCACTAGGCCCAAGAAAAGCGGGCAGGGCCCACGACCTGTGCCCTCTTTTTCGTATATCCCTAGAGCCCTTTTTTCTCAGGCCCTAACCAAACCGATTGATTTTGGCAAGCAAGGGGCACGCATGCACGATATGCTTGACATGTTCAAGCAGGTTCACATAAATATCTCCCTGGTCGATGCCATCCAACAGGTGCCTGCCTATGCAAAGTTTCTCAAAGAACTTTGCACGCAAAAGAAAAAATCAAGGTCATTGCCCAAAACGATCTTCTTGAGTGAGCAGGTGAGCTCTATGTTTCGGCACCAAGTCCCACCCAAGCTCAAAGATCCTGGGGCACCAATTATCTTATGTGTTATAGGAAATATGGCTATTGGGCGTGCACTGCTCGATCTTGGGGCAAGTGTGAACATTTTGCTGGGTTTCCTATATGACACTTTCGGGATTGGGGATTTGAAGCCCACGACTACTATTTTGTAGTTGGCTGATAGGTCTACCAAGTGTCTGCGAGAAATCTTGAAAGATGTATTAGTCAAGGTCGAGGACTTCTACTTTCCTATCGATTCTCTTGTTTTGAACATGGAGGGCACCGATGTTGCTCGTCAGATCCCCATCATTCTGGGCAGACCATTCTTGGCCACTGCCCATGCTCGTATAGATTGTCACACTGGAGAGATGAAGGTTTCTTTTAGCAACAAGCGGTTGCACTTGCATATCTTTGATCCTGCCAACAGAGCGACATAACATAACGACTGCTTCCAGGTGACATGCCACAGGGAAGCAATCTGATCCACAGTTGGATGTATGTCATGCTAGTCGGTTTGTTTATGACTCATCATTTGAGAATAGTCTCCACATGGAGACTAAACTCTGTCCTTCCAGTCTAGAGAGTTATCGTAGGATGCACAGGGATAGAGTTAGAGGAAACATAGTGCGCAGTGTCACAGATGACACCATCTTCCTTAGAACCCCTGATTGAGCGTGGCTTCACGTCCATTAATCTCATGGATGATGAAGGGTCACCAGAGATTCGTTTGATTGAGGACGTAAAATTTAACGCTTTATGAGAGGCAACCCATATTTGTGATGTACCATTAGTAGCTTTAGTAGTTTTTCTGTTTTTAGGTAATTTTTCTTCATGAGTGTCAAGCCTAGATCATGTATACATTGCATTCTTTTGCATATTTCTATGAGTTGTGAACTGTGAGACAGGTGGAACCTATGCAGAGCCATTCACGTGCCAGATCAGGTTCCACAGTGTGGATCCGATGATTTCTATTCATTTGCTCTCATTTATTTTGTTCTCATATGCATTCACTCAGTTTCACACAAGCATGGAGGAGTGTCACTGAGGACAATGTCATTCAAGCATGGGGGAGAGTGTAGTTTGCACACCCAAATTTTTTCTATCTTTGTACTTGCACTTTTGATAACAACTCAAAAAAATGGGCTTTTAAGGAATGTGTTTGATCTTATATGAATGCTTTTAGAGAATCTAATGCTTTTAGAGAATTTTTAAGCCCCGCAAAATTTTTTTTCTGACACTGATATAGAAAAATGTGGTTGTTTGTGTGGATTTCAAAGAAATGATGATAGAGACATGTTAGAGTTTATTTTGAATCATAAGTATGAATATGCACAGTTTATTTTTAAAAAACTAAGCAAATGAACAATATTGCATTCATGAGCTCAAAAAGTGAAAAGAGCATACGTTTAGTTGTTTTGATCTCTTCGTACTCCCCAGTAGCTGAGCTCAGACACAAGTTAAAGTATTTGATTCTCATGTCAAAAAAGATAACGAAGGAAATCACTTATTTGTCTAGTTAATATATGTGGCCTATTTGGTTCGAGCAAGTAGATCCTGAGGGATGTTTACACCTGGTGCCCTAAAGTCATCTGATTTAGGAGCCACTAGCTTGAAAGCTCGTTAAATAGACTTTATAGAAAGCCTCATAGATGTTGACATTGCACGTGACAGAGAAGCAAGTTGTACGTAAAACTATAAAAATTGAAGGTGACTCGAGCAATTAAGTCTGAGGGATACTTTATTTCTGATGCCCTAAGGTCGTTTGACCTGAGAGTCATTGACCCAAAGCTCGTTACACGGGTCATGAAACTAAAAATTTGAAATAGTGCTTCAAAAAAAAAAACGTAAAAGAAGAAAAAGTTCACTGCTTAGAAGCAAATATTGAGAAAACCTGTGCAAAAAATATATGAGTGAGGATAAGTAAATAATGACATGTATATATTTGATTTTTTGAAAATAGAAAAGTGAAAGAAAAAAGTTTATTCTATGGTGGTATGTAAAAGACTTTAATCATGTTTTGATAATGTAATGGCATAAAATATTTGTGAAAATGAACTCCATAATTGCTTAATACTTTTTGAGGTTGAATTTTTATGCATACATGACAGAGATGTTTGTGGGTAGCATCACTGCAAACCCTCACGAGACCTTGCCCATCCACTGAGGTAACCCAGGGGTTGAAAGGGCTTGTTGCATATGCTAAATGCAATCGTGATTCCTATGAAAGTGAGTTAGTCTATTTGCTTTGATTGGTTTAGAATTTTTACTTTTTGCTTCAGTTTGCTCGAAGACTTGCAAACGATAAGTATGAAGGTATTTGATCATGCATACATTTCACATGTTTATTTATCTTAATTTATGCATGATCTAGTGGAAAATCGAATTAAAAACCTAATTTTATCATTAATTTTGAGAAACCGTATTGAATTGAATTTTATCAAAAAATCATATTTTCAAAGCTTTTCCTGCAATTTTAGTTTTTAGCTTTAGATTTTATTAGAGGTAGTTTAGTTTAGTTTAGGGTAAAAATAATAATTACAATTTAGCTAGTTTTGAAGTCTTGTGAAACACATTTTTCATAAAAAGTTGTTTTGGAAATTATTGAAAATTTTTGGACTTTTTATGGAAAATGGGGTTTTAACCTAATTAAGGCTGATTAAATAGAAGCATTCCAGCATAGGGGGCATTTTTTTTCCTCTTCAAAAACACGCCCCCTCCCTTGCTTTTTCTCTCCATCTTTTCTTCTCCCTTTTTCCTCTCATCCATAGCCGACATCTTTTCTTTCTCTATTTCTCCTCCGTCTTCCTCTTTTTATTCTTCATTTCATTCATCTTCTAACCCCTTTCTTCATCAGCTTTTCTTATCTACATCGTCGGGGAGGTGCTTGATTTCAGTTAGAAAGAGCCACACCCATCTCGTTGGAGCAAATCGTATGGTTTGCTCTTTTCTTCTCTTCCCTTCATCATAGTTAGATTGCATTGCATTTCATCATTTTATTTTATAATTTTTTTTTCGTGATTGCATCTGCATCTAGATTTGCATATTACATTAGTTTTATTATCTGAAAATGAAAAAAAAGTACTGTGTTTTCTAGATTAGCCGAATTATTTTTAGCATCTCTCTTGTTTCGGGTGAATCATCGGGTTAAGGTAAGTTTGGATTTCGTTCTTGATGTTTGATCAGTCTTAGATTAGATCTATTTTAGAATAGGCTGCACGAGGTTTTGTGTTCTCGTTTTTTTTAGAATGATCCAGATTTCATTTGGTGTAGTTTTGTTATCAGTCAAGTAATTAATTTATTTTGTTCAGAAATCTTTCCATCATTAGATTAAACGATGGGTGTAGTATTCCCAGACTTAGCTGTTTACACTTAATTCAAATCGTAGTTCAAATCGTGGGTTGTGTTTGACTGTTTCCAGCATATAGCGGGGTTTTTTTTATTCACTGTATTCTAACTTTTATTTAGTCGGGTTCTGTTCACTGTAGGATATTAATTGTCCATTCAGTTTTATCAGTGGTTGAACATTTTTATTTTTTTTACATTTAGGTTCAGCAGTTTGTTCCTTAAGGAAAGTCTTTGTTAGTTTTTAATCATCACGTTTCGTTTTCTTTTGTTGATCTTAATGCAGCAACGTATGCCTTAGTTTGATTTTTATCTTTTGTCTATTAGTCCAGCCACGCTTTGTTTATTAGTTGCTTTCCATTAATGTTTTTAGCCTTAGTTATAATATTAATTTTTTTTGTGTGCTATATGTTTGCATTAGAATTGCATGCTAGTTTTTTTTATCGGCCAAATCCTTTCTGTTGACTTTTATCAGATTTTTTTTTGTGTTTAGGTGAGTCATTGCTTTACGTAGGTTAGTGTTGCATGAGTGGTTAGTCTTTTTTTATCGTGCAAATTTATATTAGTTCAGCTAGGTAATTTCTTGTTTTTTTAGTTTGTCTTAGTTTCTTTAAGTTCTTGAGTTCTTGAACTAGTTAAGC
Source organism: Nuphar pumila (assembly GCF_984573655.1). NCBI lineage: Eukaryota > Viridiplantae > Streptophyta > Magnoliopsida > Nymphaeales > Nymphaeaceae > Nuphar > Nuphar pumila. The sequence goes on from NC_143261.1 coordinate 87,050,846, forward strand.
TTAATTTATTACATTTGCTTTCTTGAATTATAGTTAGTTAAGTTTGTTTAGCTATTTTGTCTTTTAGTGTTAGTTGTTTTCAATTAGTTATTAGTTAGTTCATAGAGTAGATTAGTTCATGTTGATTGGTTTATGTTTTTATGATTTTTTTTTCACCTTTGATTTTCTCGTAGATTTCTATTCGTACTGTTTCGTGTTTTGCATAGAATCGTTGGACGTGTGGTAGACCTCTTTTCGTGCCCTCAAAAGTGTCCCTCAGGAAGCCCTCCAGAATAAGGATCAGTAAAGAAGAAGTATAAAGATTATAACCATTCAAAAAAGGATCACACAAGGACTCGAGCACTGAAGACCTTTCATTTAGTTTTATATTAGGTTTTTATTTTTAATTTAATTCAATTCATTTGGGTTGTAATAAGGCACTTTAATTATTTGTTTAAGCCCTCTACGTAGGACAATACTCTCTTGTTTTTTTTAATTAATTAATTCTTTTATTTTTTATAATAAAGAGTAGTTTAGACTATGTGTTGAATACGAAGTATTTTCTGTTCTCTGAGATTTACTCGGATTTCAGCACTAGTGCGAGCCATTTTTTTTTTATTTAGTATCTGGCTTTCACTTAGTTTTCAATAAAAATAATGTTTTAAAAGCGTTTTCCAAAACTCACACTAGCTATCATCAAATTTGAATTTCCATGGCTTGAGAGATGTTAGAATATGACCTTATCTATATTCATTTGGAATATATGGAAATTGTTACATCTAGAAATTATCATTAAACTGTTAAAACTCGTTTAACAAAGGACATCCATCTTATCCAAGGGTCATTTAGCATTTAACCAATCTCCAAAGCTCGGTGTACTGCGTGCAATGAAAGCTTCTCTTAAAGGCCCGGAAACAAGAATTCAATACTTAATGTTTTCGCTACTTCTATTCCTCTATTGTCTATAAAATATAAAAGTTCCATTTGTTATATATCATGGTTGTTGTTCTCCTTTTGAGAAACTAGAATGTAAGGAATGGTGTATTTTTCATCAATGATTAAACGAAGGAGAAGGTTGTTGGATTAACCACCACGATTTATGTGGTGGTTATCCACGATGTGGATTCATCCCCACATCTGGAATGATCACTTTCGATAAACCAGCATGGGATAAAGGAAGAACGGTTATGTAAACTGTTCACATCTCGTGCCGTATAAATCAGAGGGTATCATGAGCGACCCTCATCAAGTAAAAGTGTGAGTAACCTGCTAAGAGAGGGAAGTGGTCTACTCATCGACTGCATTCAAAAGCCTGCGTTCGTGGTGGCTGCAGCCCGACTGAGCAGAGAAATTCTCCTTGTTGCCTGATCGATCACTATCGGACTGATAACATTTCTCCTCTGCTCGAGTCGACTCCACCATCTGCAACAACAGCCTGTCAATGAGTGCCTCAGGTATGCAGCATCTCCCTGCTGAACTGTGTTTACATAACAGTTGTTGTGCTTTTCGGTCACAGTGCAGGGTCACCGCTACAGGGAAGCCGACCTCTGACTTCGAAACCCAACATTGGGTTATGGGCCCACACCCCACATCTGTTTTACGGGGTGTGTCCTGGTCGTCCGGCTATGCAGGTCACCATGGGGCGACGCTGCAGCTGGTCGCCGGCACCAGCGATTGTCGTCGTAGGGCGACAAAAAAAAAAGAGGCTTACCTTTGTTTTGGGGGTTTTCAATCGGGCAGGGTGCGTCGGCTACCCCATTGTGGCTTCTTCTCCATCTGGTGCTGCAGAACCGACACTACTGTCGCCGACGACTATCGAGTCGTCGGAGCACGACAGCAGGCTTGATAGAGGCTATTTTTTTGCCCCACCGTCAAAAGCTAGTGACTGTTGGGTCACTGACGGTGGTGGCAGCTCCTCTTTTGCCTTCGGATCACCGGCAATCGTTGGATTGCCAGGGCCGGCGGCGGTGTTCCTCCTCAGCAACCGGAGAAGAAAAGCAAAATAGGGTTTTGAAAACCCTATTTCGTATTTTCAATCCATTTTAAAGGTTTCAGGTCGGGTTCAATCCCCAATCCGCCCCACCCGAATCCGATCTATAAAGTTATCTGGATCAAATCCGGGATTCAGATGGGAGACCCGTTCTGTTTCGTACCATGATCCACAGACCTTTGGATCTAGATCGGGTCAACGTTATGATTTGATCCATATTACTCGATTCGATCCATAAAAGGTCCTTTAGATCGGATCTGGTTCTTGGGTAATGGATCTGAAGTCCTCTTGACCCTGACCCGTTGTGTTTTAGGATTCGGGTCGGGTCTGAGAGGTTCATTTTGGATCTCTCTAGAACCGCAATCGATCTGTTAAGAACTTTTGGATCGGATTACGATTTAGACCCAGATCTTATGACCCGTACCGACCCATGATGATAATCTGGGTTGGATTCGGATACAGATCTTCAGGTCTCAGGTCCCGAATCCAAATAATGTTCTTTAGATCGGATTTGGTTCTCGGGTAATGGATCTGAAGTCCTTTTGACCTTGACCCATTGTGTTTTAGGATTCGGGTCAGGCCTGAGAGGTTCATTTTGGATCTCTTTGGAACCACAACCGATCCGTCAAGAACTTTTGGATCGGATTGCGGTTCAGACCCAGATTTGATGACCCGTACTGACCCATGATGATAATCAGGGTTAGATCCGGATACAGATCTTCGGGTCTCAAGTCCCGAATCCAAATAATTTTCTCTGGATCGAATCTGGGTAATTCAGATCTGGTTCTTTCATTAGCAGATCCAGAATCTGGTTAAAACCGGATTATACAGTTTTGGATCAGCTTGACAGAACCGATCCAAACGGCCTGTAACAGAGACCAAATTGGTTCAACCGGTTTGGCCTGTTTCTGAACCGATCTGGATCTCTCTGGAACCGGTTCTCAGACAATTGAGACTGGTTCAGAGTGTTACAGACCCGGTTCAATATATTTTGAACTAATTCAGAGCTTTGTATGATCAGTTCATCCAGTTTTTGGACCAGTTCATGAGTCATATGACCGGTTCATCCAGTTTTCAGACCGGTTCGTGGGTCATATGATCGGTTCATCTAGTTTTCAGACCAATTCGTGGGTCATATGACCGGTTCATTCAGTTTTTGGACCAGTTCGTGGGTCATATGACCGGTTCATTCATTTTTTTAACCGGTTCATGGGTCATATGATCAGTTCATCCAGTTTTGGACCATTTCAAGGCGTTGTTTCATATTGGCATTAAGGATAGTTAGATGTCTTAGTGTCTTCACATCACCAAAGTGACTGAATACATGTATGTTATCAAAGAATTTCAATACTATCATTCAATTTAAGTTGATATCAACATTATACTTAGATTCGTGAAACGATAAATGACCTAAAGGTAATTTTATCGTGTTTGGAATTTTAGTAGGGTAGAATAAGGTAAATATGTCGAGATAGATCACACATGTGTATCCAAAGGTACCTTGTGTCGATGGTCTAACTTTACAAGAACTTTAGTTTTACCGAATATGGTCGGTAGGAGAAGTGGTTTCGCGTGTCAAAACTCTTACCAAAGTAGGACTCTGATGACCCCCTTCACTCACTTGGAAATAAACATATTAAGGGCCTTTATTCTTTTGCTTTTTCTATTAAAGTTTTAGTCTCGTACGAAGGCTTTTTAATGCATATCTTTTATCATGCAGTTTTTAGTCCTGTGATTTTAGATGGCTCTAGTTGTATACATTTTCTAAATGAATCAAATTTTAGTGATTGAAAAGAGACTGTACTTTTTATATTAGGGTATATGGATCTGAATATGGCCGTAAGGATAGAAGAACCTGTTGCGCTAACTGATCAAAGTACTATTGATCAAAAGACTGCTTTTGAGAAGTGGGAGCGCTCGAATAGACTTAGCATGTTCATTTTGCAATCTAAGGTGGCTAAAAATATTCGTAGTGTCATACCACAATGCAGGACAGTTAGAGAGTTTTTAAGTACTATTAAAGCATAATTTGTGAGTTCAAACAAGGTCAGAGCCAGTACCCTGATGTGTAAACCCATGTCTATGAAATATACTGGAGGGGGCAACATTCGCCAGCACATTTTGGAAATGAGGAACATAGCGTATCAGCTAAATGACATGAAGCTCACCATCTCTGATTCTTTTCTAGTGCATTTAGTTCTAGCGTCCTTACCCTTGGAGTACAGACCTTTCAAAATCTCTTACAACATACATAATGATGAATAGACGTTTAATGAACTTATGTCTAAGTGTGTTGAAGAAGAAGAGAGGTTGGAAGGGGGAGAAGGTACAGAGTGCACATATAGCTTCTCATGCATCCAAGGTAGGACCAAGGAAGAATGCATTTAAGAGAAATGCTATAAGGAAACCAACAAAAGATAAGACATCCCAAGGCAAGCAATCTGACTCTGATCCCATAAAGTGTTTTTTTTTGCAAGAAGAAGGGACACATGAAGATAGATTGCATAAAGTACAAAAAGTGGTTGGAAAAGAGAGGTAATTTATCATTTGTTTCTCATGAATGTAATTTATTACAAATTCCTGAAAATAGCTGGTGGATTGATTTTGGTGTTACTATTCATATTTCCAACTATCTACAGCTATTTTTGAGCAGAAGAGAACCAACAATGCATGAGAAGAGCATCTATTCGGAAAACAAGATGTGTTCACATGTGAAGGGTGTTGGAACCTGCATGATTACTCTAGATACAGGCATAATTTTGGATCTTCATGATGTCTTTTATATTTCATCATATAGTAGAAACTTAATTTCAATTTCGAAATTTGATAAATTTGGATATTGTTTTAAGTTTGAAAATTCTAAATTATTCATTTACAGGAATTCAATTGAAATTGATTCTGCATCAGTTTATGATGGTTTGTATAGATTGAACGTGAAGATCCAAACTCAGGAGTCTCTGACTTCTGAATACGCATTAGTTGAAAATAAATGTAGCTTGATAAATCTTACATGCTTTGGCATCAAAGGTTAGATCATATCTCTGAAAAGAGAATAAAGAGACTCGTAAATGAAGGGATCTTGAAATCTCTAGATTTTACCGACAATGACCCATGTGTTGATTGCATAAAGGTTAAGCATACAAACACATATAAAGAGGGTGTCAAACGCAGTAGTGAGATATTAGAGATATTTCACACAGTTGTATGTGAACCTTTTTTTCCTATTACACAGAAAAAAAATATTTTGTCACCTTTATTGATAACTATTCTCGGTATATGTATCTCTGCTTGATCTTTGAAAAATCTGATGTTTTCAAGACCTCGTGCAAGTTCGAGATTTAAGGTTAGCCAACAGTATGTTGTCTCTTTTAAGATTCAGTATGTCTTCAACCTAATTTATGTTGTAGATCTTAATCCTTATCAACTGGGGCATCAATACTGTGTCCTTTGAGAGATGGACATGAAAGCAAAAGAGTTCATGTTGTATAATTTCACTAGGACCACAATGCATGTAGATAAGGACATTGCAAATCTAGTATAAAATATTAACTTATTCAATAATATCTTTAGTTTTCTCCTATATAAGGCAAGATTAATGTTGTGTTTCAGATTTTTTTTTATTTTTCAGAGAAGTTTGGTTACGAAATTTATACTGATTAACAAGTTTGACCCATGTAACAGATTGCTCAACAAAACAATGAATAATTACTTTTGTATATAATAGTTAATTCAATATGTACATGTACATACTTTTGACAATGTGTTCATTATAGATATGATTGTGGTGTATTTGTGCTAATGTATATGAATTATTTGTGCAATGGGATGAAACTCAGATTCACAGAGGTATATTGTCTTGTATAGTTTTTATGGGTGTTTGAAATTTAAGATAATTAGTTGATTGCTAATAACCTTTTCAGGATAATGTAAAACACATAAGGATGTCCATGATCAAATTCTATGAGAGACTAAAGAAGATGAAGGTGGTGCAAAAAGAGCAAAAAAATATAGAGGCAACCATGACAATGACTCCACATGCCAAAAAAAAAAGCAGAGGCAACCATGACAATGACTCCAACAACTAGTCAGGATAAGCCAGAGACTTATGATAAAGAAGGAGCTCTTGAAGAAATATGGAACACCATGAATTGAATTATTGTTTAATTTGTAATGTTTTTTAATATCCTAAATGTATTGGCCAGGTTTTTTGTAGTGTTTTTAAATGTATGAATGTATTGGCAATTACTTATAGTGTTGTAATTCCTTACGATTTTTTACAAAAAGATGAGTTGAATGATTAGATCTATTGGCAAAATTTTGGAGAAATGGATATATTTAGGAATTTTGCAGTGTTTTATGAATGTATTGGCAATTACTTACATTGTTGTTAATTATTTATGATTTTTTACAGAAAGATGAGTTAAAAGAGTAGATGTATTTGAAGGAATGAATGTGTTGAAATTTTTTATATGAGATTTTATGTTAATAAAAAGTTTTTTATATTGTGTTTGAATATATAAATATATTTATAGGGTCTGAATGTTGTTTTTAAATGTATGAATGTATTGGCAATTACTTATAGTGTTGTAATTCCTTAAGATTTTTTATAGAAAGATGAGTTGAATGATTAGATATATTGGCAACATTTGGAGAAATGGATATATTGCCCAGAATTTTTGCAGTGTTTTTTAATGTATGAATGTATTGGCAATTATTTAAACTGTTGTTAATTATTTATGATTTTTTACAGAAAAAGGAGTTAAAAGAGTGGATGTATTTGAAGAAATGAATGTGTTGATATTTTTTATATGAGATTTTATGTAAATAAAAAGTTTTTATATCATGTTTAAATATATAAATATATTTGTAGGGTCTGAATAATGTTTACACATCAGAGTTTGCGAAGTCATGACATTGGTGCATTAACTTAACCTCACAATTCGGTGATGTTCGCATATCTTAGTATGCAGACCTCAGAATATTTGTGCAGTAACATTATCTAATCATAAGGTTAATCAACTATGTGAATGTCATGATATTATGATACGTGAACATCATATAATCATAAGGTTAATTAATATAGAGTATGTTAACATCAGGACATTCACGCAAACGTCATGCGAACCTCTTTGAACTAATAACTCTCTTAAAGTAAAAAAATACGTCCACAAATGTATGCCCGACCTTCACAAATCAGTGTTGTGAATATCTCTAAACTTCACATGTTTCCTTATTCGAGCTCGACAGATTCACGTGACACAATTGCAAACGTCACGAGTTTCGCATAGATACCATGTGAACCTCCTTTATGTAAAACATGCATAAAGTTTGAACGTACATCCGTAAATGTATGTCTTGGAATTCACAAACATATTTTGCAAATATTTTTCCCTTGCTAAGGTTCCTCTTCTACCCTTATGGTGTCCACTATCTTCCTTTTCATCTTATCATTGTTATTGCAGGTGGCCACGTTTCCTACTTCCTCCAGTCGGGCTCATAGGTTAGCAACTATCGAAGAATCCAAAGTCAATGACTCTTTACACTTCTTAACTATTAACTATTCACTTACATCTCCATCTTTAGATGCTTCATGGATTGCAGACACGATTATGAACACAAATACATCAACCTTTTTTGCATTAATAATTTTCTTACTGAAGCCTTCTTTTTCAAGAAATATGTATGAGGCTTCTTATTTGATCACAACAATATCGGTCTTATCTTACTAATGTTGCATTTTTTATAAATTATATTGGAAACTCATGCTCTTGACTAAAGAGCAGGTTCTCTATCTATCCACGTGTCAAACCTCTTTCGTACCTCATAGTATAAACCATCAACTAGTGGGTAATGTTTATGAAAAAACAATATTCAAGAGAAAGCAAATTCAATATATTACATAAGGTTTATGGTAGACAACAAATTCAAATGGTCTTTTTGTAGCATGTATATATCCTACAGCTTTCTCTGATCCATTAGTAGGTATTGGTGTCTCCATAACAATTTCTTTATTTGTTATCTTTATAATAAAAGACGAACATTTTTTTAGACAACCAAATTCGAGGATAGAGGTAAACAAGTGGGCAAAGGAGACTGACATGAAATCAAATTACCAAAAAAAAAAAAGAATAGGCTATTAAAAATGAAAAAATACCTTAAAAATTATGTCATTGTTTCTTAGTCATCTTTATAATACAAGATAAATAAAAGGTAAAGAACTAAATTCAAGAATAGATTCACACCAAATTAAGAAAAAAAATAGGTAAAGAAGACTCATGAAATTGAATTAAACAAAAAATAAAATTGGTTATTGAATATACAAAAATAACTTGAGAACAATGTCATTGTTTCACAAAATAACTTATTTGTCACTATTCCCAATAAATAATTGATTTAGTTGTTACAAAAAGTGAAACTTGTGCTTGTATGAAGTCACATTTAAACTCAAAAAATATATCATCGTTGATGATGTGTTGTACACTCAAAAACTCATGATCAAATTTCACCGCATGACGGAGATGATCAACACCTCACTAAAAAAACTTGTTGGGGGAAATAGGTTGGGGACCACAAAACCCTCGCTAAGAAACCATAAATTTTTAGCAAAAATGGACCTCAAATGTGAAATAGAACTTTTGTAAATATGAAGTCACGTTTAATGCACGTATGGAGGTTCACAAACATTACCGCAAAGCACAGGAGATTTGCAAAAATCTCATGAGAATATTTATGAAGCACAAGTTGAACATGTGAATGTTCGGTATATCTGCAACTGAGCTCGGAAGTTTCGCATGTGCAGAGGATGTTCATGAGTCATCTATGCAAATGTCAGGACATGATGCGACCAAAAGCAAAAAAAATGTGAAGTTAAAGACATTTGTGAATCTGAGACTTTTGCGGATGTATGGCAAAATTTATGTGAGTTTTTAGGTAAAAAATGCTTGCATGGTATTTGTGCGAAGGTCATGACATCAGCAAATGTGTGACACAAACCTATAATCAAGAAACATGTGAAGGTAAAGATATTCAAAACACATATTTGTAATGTCATACACATATTTACAAATGTATGTCCAAACTTTATGTGAGTTTCTAGTTAAAAGAAATTTGCATAGTATCTATGAGAAAGTCATTACGTTCACAAATGTGCGACGTGAATTTACAATCAATAAACATGTGAAGGTAAGGACATTAGCAACACATATTTGCAAATGTCATACAGACATACATCCTAACTTTAAGCGAGTTTTTAGTTACTCGAGGTTTGCATAACGCTTACGAGAATATCAAGATTGCCGCAAATGTATAGAATGAACCTGTCAAGCTCAAACTTTTAGATTCTAAAATGTTCACACCAGGGTTATGAATCTCATTAGATCTGCACATTTCATATATTGATATTCAAGTTAGCTATGTTCACAAATACTTTATGCGGATTTCATCATATCTACAAAATGTTTATGTGAATCTCTTTGTTATTGAGATATTGCGACTTTCGAACATCGCATGTATCTATCGTGCAAACATCAATAGGTTCACTTGTGCGAAAGATAAAAATGTCCTAAAAAAGTCGAGAATCAGAATTTTGAACATGTGAGGATTTTGACAAATTGTGAGGCATTTCTGAAATTGCGTCATTTTACAAGGATAGTACGATGATTTTTCATACTAATGTATGCATAAACAATCCAGATATGGGTCATTTATAATGGATTGAAATGGCATATGATAGTTTGTGATTAACACCTGGCGCATCTTCTATTCTTTCGATATTTTCAGATTTAGTGCAAAGGGAACTTCCCATGTAATAGTGTGCGTCCCAAATCAATCTTCCTCACTTCAGTGTTTTCTTGGACTATTCGCTTCTTTTTAGTGAGTTTTTTTTTTCTTAAATCTCAATGTACGGATGTGATCTGCATGCTCGATTTTATGGGTACTGGCTCTTGAAACTGCCGATTATGATGCATAAGTATGATATTTTAGGGTTTAAAAAACGACAACTCAAAATTCTTGTAAGCATTTAAGCATCTAAAAAACATTTTTTTGTCAAAAATACACAATCCGACAATCAATTCCTAGCAAATGGACTGTGTCGAACGCATATGCTGGGATGGATTTACAAAAAAAAAGTGTTGGAAATACTTAATTCACACTTGTAAACATATGTCCAGTAAAAATATTCTAGTTGCACCTTGTCTCCATATTACTTCCTACTTCTCCATGTTGTTTCTACTAGTTTTCATGTCATTTCCTATTCACTTCCTCTTTCCCTTCATATCACTTCCTATGCATTTTCTTTTTTACTTCCCACATGATTTCACAGCTGCTTCACAATCATATCCCGCTTCATATCCTGTTAAGTCTGGTCAAACCATAACTGCATCATGAACCCTAGACCTAGACAATTTGTTACTTCTCACTCTCAAAATAGAATGCATCGCTGATGGACACTATACTAATTCATATTTATATCTTCAGTATGCAATTATTATAAATACGTCTACGAAGAGACAATACGCATACAAGCACAAATACCTCATAAGAGATGTGCACAAAGGCACTCAGATAACACTTGAACAAGTACGCACAAAGGCGTAAGAAAAATAATCATGCACAAGGGCATGAAAATAAAATATATTGAAAAAAAGAAAAAACCTTGAGCTCACAAGCTTGCATACAACAAGAGGAAATACCCCTATTTATAAGGAACCAAAGGAGGCCTTGAAAGAGCCTCCAACATAGTCGTTGGAGCCCCTCCAACGGTCACAAATGTGACCGTTGGAGGGGCCCAACAACTATATTGCCCCCCCCCCCCCAAGGTTTGACCAAAAAGAAAAAAAATTAAGGAAAAAGAAAAAGAAAATAAAGAAAAAGAAACAAAAAATAAAATTACAACATATTTCTATTGGAATATGCATAAAACAAAAAGGCAAAAATACCCTTGTCGCGTTTTACAAGAATTACTATATATATTTATATATATATATAAAGAGAGAGATATTTGCATATATACGTGATATATATGTAAATCTCTCTCTCTCTCTCTCTCTCTCTATATATATATATATATATATATATATATATATATATATATATATATATATATATATATATATATATATATGAGATTACATTTTAACACCCCCCTCAAACTTACGGTGTGATGACCGCAAGTTTGCTCAAAAGAAAATTAAATTTGGGGGAGCAAAGCGCCTTGGTAAAGAAATCTGTTAGTTGATATTCAGATGTCACATATGAAAGATCGATAACCTTCAAATATTTTCTCGAACATAATGGTAGTCCATCTCTATGTGCTTTGTGCGCTCATGAAAGGTATGATTATTGGTAATGTATATCGCACTCTTATTGTCACAGCATAGCTTTGTTGGTTCTTGAATATGAACTCTCATATCTTCTAGCAGACGTTGAATCTATATTATTTTCATGGTTGTAGATGCCATGGCTCTATACTCAGCTTCAGTGGAGGACAAAGAGACCTTTTTGTTGCTTCTTGCACCTCCAAGAGACCAACGATTCACCTAAGAAAATACATAAACCAGTGGTGGAGTGACCTCCCCAATCAAAATCAGTATAGGCAATTAACTTTAATTCATAAGATGAAGATAAAAATACTCTCTTATTTGCAATTCCCTTTAAGTATCTGATGATGCGAAGAACGACACTCATGTGAACCGTTGTAGGAGCATGTTGAAACTGACTGGCAATATGGATCGCATGTGACAAATCAGGTTGTGTGATGCTAAGATATATCAGTGAGCCTACCAATTGTCTGTAAGAAGTAGGATCGGTCAGAGGAATCCTGTCATCGATCTTCATTTTTGAGCCCATTATTTCAAGAGTTTCACAAATTTTGACATATGTGATTCCTAACTTGTCAATAAACTCACAAGCAAGTTTAGTTTGAGATAGAAAATAACCACGTTAAGAGTAAGCAACCTCAATTCCCAAGAAATATGTCAGAAACCCTAAGTCTGACATTTTAAATTTCGAAGTCAAGATGGATTTGATATCCTTGACTCCTTTGACATCATCACCTGTTATTAATATATCATCAACATATAATAATAATATCACAATACCTGCATCAGATTTTTTGATAAATAATGCAGTATCTATATAACAGGAAGAGAATTCATTTTCTAACATAACATTGTTAAATCTGTCATATCAAGCTTTGGGTGTTTGTTTCAAGCCATAGAGAGCTTTTCGAAGACGAAGAACTTTATCTTTAGAAACTTTCATACCTAGTGGGGCATCCATATAAACTTCTTCATTAAGATCACCACTTAAAAATGCATTTTTAATATCCATTTGAAAAATGTTCTATTTTTTAATAGACGCAATAGTGATGCGACATCTGACTGTAATCATTCGTGCCATGGGTGCAAATGTTTCTTCATAGTCAATTTCATATTCTTGATCATACTCTTTCACGACTAAGCGAGCTTTATACCTATTCAGAGATCCACTGCTCCTAGTCTTAACTTTAAACATCCAATGCCAACCTATAGTTTTCTTTCCAAAAGGTAGAGTTTGAAATTTATATTAGCTTTTCTAAGAGCTTTGAGTTCATTTTTCATAGCTTCTTGTCATTCGACACATTTTTTGCCTTCCTCAAAATTTCTTGGTTCAAAATAAGAATGAATGGCACTAAGACAAGCTTTATACTTAAGTGAAAAAGAGACAAATCTTATTGGAGGCTTCCTATTTCTTTCAGACCATCTGGGATCATGTGTGGGAATAGAATCACTATATTGATCAATTGCACTTCTGAAAGTATTTCTATCTCTACGAGAATAGGTTATTGGGCCATTTGTTGTTCTGTCTTCTTGAGTACTGGGTGAGTTAAAGTCGTTAATGTATACTTCATTATCATTATCATGGTTTGATGATATTTCATCATCACTAGACATATCATCATTACTAGATAATATGTCAAATAAAAAAGAATAGTCAACATTTTCGTGGTGAGAGTCGTTTTTTTCAAAACCTCTCATTTTCCAAAAACGTCACATTTCTTGAAACATATAGCTTATCATTTTTAAAATCATAACGAAAGTCTTTTTGAGTCTCGAAATATTCAAGAAAGACACAAGGAATAGCTTTAGGTAAAAGTTTATCATTTTTATCTATAAGAACAAAACATTTACAACCAAAAACTTGTAAACTGTTATAATTAGGTTCTCTTTTATATAGTGTTTCAAAGGGAGAGATTTTACCCAAATTTCTAGATGGTAAACGATTGATAAGATAGACAGATACAAGAGCCGCTTCGACCCAAAAAAAAATTGGAAAGTGATCTTCGTAGTCAGAATACGAATGAGACTCAGATTTGTGATCTTCGTATTAACCACAATCAACCTACACTCTTAAGCTAACTTCAAAATGCACTACATTTCTCAAAAATACAAAAAGATTTTCTCAATCTTTCAAAGCAATGACTTTCAAATCCACATTCATTCATCTCATTCAATTTGCAAATTCCAATTCCAATTCAGAGATATTGATTTTCTCAAAATTTCAAAGTCTTACTCAAAAATTGATTTTCTCAAAACTATGAGCTTTCAAGTGGTATTTCAAGTATTTATTAAGCACATTTCATGATTTTCCAAGTCTTAACATTTCAATTTCCAAGTTCTAATTCGAAAAAATCAAGTTTTCCAAAGTTACTTGAAATTCCTTAGAAATCGATTTTCCTAAAAACACTTGGATTCTTCAGAAATCGATTTTTATTTTCTCAGAAACATTCTATCAATCATGATTCATGATTTTCAAAGGGCTCCTTTTCTAAGTATTTTCCCAACTCTGAAGCAAGCATCATGTTTTCAAATCTATATTTTCAGAAAATTCATAGCACATACGTGATTCTTTGTGCATTTAGGAAATAGAACACAATTTAGATAAGTTGTGCAGAGCAAAGCATTTGATTGATCCTTGGTTCAATTACCCCTGGTAAAGGCGCCAAGAACGGTTGAACCTCGTACCGACAGGCGAGTCTCATTCCTCGGAATTTTCCCGCATTTTAAAAATGGAGGCGAGTTATTTTCAAAAACTTTTTCAAAGGTCAGTTTGACTTGTAAAAGTAAAATTTTGCGATGATAACACTTGTCCGCCATTTTCTCCTTGGTTTTGATTTTTAAAATGAGGAAGACGATAAGCTCTTAAATTGTTTTCGTGCCTAGACACCGCATTGACCCCATCATTGTCTTCAGAATTGGATGGAACCGCAAGTACATTAGACCCTTGCTTACTTAGATTCATACGAGTTTCTTTCCCACTTAATTTGATGAGAACATCTTCAAGAGAAGGGGGAATGAAAGATGGCAAAAGGAAAGAGCTTATTTGCTCAAATTCGGGCCTTAGCCCATTCAAAAAATTGAAGAATTGATCTTCTTCTAATTGTTTGTGACGAAGTTCAATCGCCTCTCCACTCCATTTTGGTTCGAGCATAGCAAGCTCATCCCAAACGAAAGAAAGTTCGGCGAAATATTCTCTAATGGTCATTTCGCCTTTAAGAAGAGTTAGAGCATTCTTTTAAAGGTAGTATTTATGGGACAAGTCCCTAGAAGTATACATTTTCTCAAGATACTGTCATGCTTGAGAAACCTTTTTGAATTTGATAATATTTATGTTGATTTTGGTTTCAACGAAAGAAAAAATTCAAGACAATATTTTGAAATTCTTCTTTTCTCATTCATCATGCTTTTTTGAATATTTCTCAAGGGCTTTGGTTCTTTTCTCCTCTTCAAGAATCTTAATTTCACATTTCTCTATCAAGGTGATTTTGGGTTCCGGTTTCGGTTCCGGGATTATGCCTTGCACATAACCCCAAAGACCTTTTCCTTTTATGTAAGCCTCCATGTTTCCGGACCAAACGTGATAGTTGGAGCCATTGAGTTTAAATCCAAGAGAGAAATGAGACTCTTTTTCACCCATTAGAGAGGAAAGATGAAAGAAAAAGACATACCGCAATAAGATTTTTAAGTCTTATTTGTTGTAAGGCCCTCTTAAAATAATGAAGAGAAGCCCCCACTCCAATCTCCAAGAAGCCAAAGGCATGTTTCTCGAGGCACCCAAAAAATGAAGAATCACACGATCTTCAATCTTTAACCAAGCTCTGATACCATGTAAAAATGTCTACGAAGAGACAATACGCATGCAAGCACAAATACCTCACAAGAGATGTGCACAAAGGCACTCAAATAACACTTGAACAAGTACGCACAAAGGCGTAAGAAAAATAATCATGCACAAGGGCACAAAAATGAAATATATTGAAAAAGAGAAAAAAACTTGAGCTCACAAGCTTGCATATAACAAGGGAAAATACCCCTATTTATAAGGAACCAAAGGAGGCCTTGGAGGGGCCTCCAACATAGTCGTTGGAGGGGCCCAATGACTATATTGGGCCTCCCAAGGTTTGACCAAAAAGAAAAAAGAAATAAGGAAAAAGAAAAAGAAAATAAATAAAAATAAATAAAAAATAAAAGTACAACATATTCCTATTGGAATATGTGCAAAGCAAAAAGACAAAAATACCCTTGTCGGGTTTTACAAGAATTACTATATATATATATATAGAGAGAGAGAGAGAGAGAGAAAGAGAGAGAGAGAGATTTGCATATATATGTGGTATATATGTAAATGTATCTCTATATATATAAATATATATTTATACAAATACGAGATTACATTTTAACAATTATAACTCAAATAAAAAATAGAAGAGCAAAAACTCGTTTTTATCAATTTCCCCTAGAAATTAGGATATAACATTGGCATAGCTATAAGCAGACAAGGAGGGAAAAAAGGAAAATGCAATGTGATGAGAGGAAAATCTTGAATGGTAAAAAAGAGAGATCTTTAAGAGTACATGGACAAAACTTATAGGCAGATGAACAGTCTTTGTACAAGTAAAAATAAATGTACATCTACTTTATTGGACAAAAAATTAGGCCCAAATGAAGTCTTTTCTGCGAGAACATATAAGAAACAAGTTGAGAGTGCCAATATATTATTACAAATGTGTGCACATGCACAGCGAGAGAGAGATCAACCTAGAAGTTCTATGATTTTGGATACAGCAGAGTATGTACCCAAGATAGAGCAAGCAATCCCAATTGTGATGATCAACGTGCATAAAGAACCCTGCAAGTTAAGCATTTTCAGATTGATTTACAAATAAAAGGAGGATTTAGTAAGGAGGGGGAATAAGAACTTCAGTTCTTATATATTGGATGTTGGATGTGACTCAATAATGCATATATCCTATGATGTATACTTTGATGTCTAGTTGGGTTATCCATTTATTCTTTCACGGGATAAACATCCAGAGAATTGTTGTGGTTATAGAGGCAGAATACATTTTTTCAGAAAACTGTAAGAAATATTTCCAACTAAACCATTTCTAAAAAGAATTCAGTTTGTAATTCAAGTATGAATTAATTGTAGCTATCATGCTGCTACATATTTGACTATGAACTAAAGCGATTGATTTCAGTAGGCATATAGATATTCAATAAAACTAGATGAGGTGGTTGAAGAAGCAAAAAGGATTTTGGAATATTAAGCCCATTAATATAAGCATGCATCATCATCATCATCATCATCAAAACTCCTCATTCCATCAGAATAATCATGACAAATGAGAAGGAAAAGCTCTAAAGACATGTACTGATGGATTGCTCCATATACTCAGGGAAGTGGTTTCTACTTATTGTGTCCATGGAGAAACATGGACATTATGCAGCCGCATATTATCCCACATAATTAAAGAAAGAAACCTGTGAAGATTCTTACCCTAACATGAATTCATCGCATATAGAACACATGGGACAAAATAAGTCATACTCTTTGGCACTTTTAAGTTCTAATATTAATAATTCTGGAGAGAGAAATTCAGAGGGGACAGAAAAGGAGAATTGGCACTGATTGCCTACAACAAATGGTTGAACCTCAGGTTATGGCAAAAGATCTAAATTTTGCAATTATCTTTGTTTTCTTCCTAGCGCATTTTTGCTCATTTTGTGGTTCCCACAGGACTATTCTATTGTACATGTTGGTACATTTATATCATGTTAATGATCCATACTTTGAACTAAAGAAATTTCGTATGATCACCACTGATCAATGGAAAGCAAGATGTGAATGTTTTGCACCTAGCTGTCTGTCAATTCTGGGATTAAGTGCCCATTACATGAAGTTGAATAATCCTGGTGCGACAAAACTAGCTATTTGTCTAACTTCACAAGGTTACAGTGTACAGAGGAAAAGGGTCTATAGGAACTTTTTGTCCAGGATACAAGAACCTCCATCTTGAAACCAAATAAGAAATTTATCAACCCTGAGTATAATTACCCATATAGTAGTTCTAGTATCTTTTTTTTCTTTTTTGGTAGCATAATTCTAATATATGGACCTATAAAAGATATAGAGAAAGTTAAAAACACAAATTTTTCAATAGAGACTAACTAATGCAGTCAAAATATAAGTCCCTTCTCAACTAGGATCAGATATATCTTGGTAAAATTTTCCAAGACAACCATAAGAAGGAACATATACCTGTACCCAGGTGATCTTTCCCCAAAGGATGCTTAGAAAGCAAGCACATGGAAAAATCAAGGACTGTGAAAACAGATTGCATCCTTAAATTAGTTTCCGTAAAATAATAAAGCTAACTAAATACAACAATGGACATAAAATAACACTGTAACTTACTACGAGCATTGTTAGGAGGGATCCAATCAGAGCCATCACAAGACCTGTGGGATAAATCCAAATGATCATGAATATCTTCCACACAATTATAGACTATTGAACTTTAGTAATCAAATTTTTAGCTCCAAGATAAAAACTCTGGATGCAAAATGAATTAGCTAAATAGAACTGTAGGTAGGTGTTAGATGTGAAACAATTTTCTATACTGCAGTTCAGCAATACAAGTAACATTAATGATTCCAGAAAGAAAGCCATAAATGGTGTATCAATGATCATGACAATAAACTTTAGAATGTGCTAGACGAAAAACATAGCCACTTGATCAATCAAAGACCATGACTAAAGATAGCGTGATCATTATTTGAGAAAGAAAAGATGAAATGCTCATAAAGCACCAAAGCTAAATAGCATCAGGAATTCTTTAAGTATACGCAGATCACTTTTATTGCTTTTCAACTATTTACAGAAACATTTTAGAACCTTATGACATAACTTGGTGCCAGTGAACACTAAGTAAATTAGTTAGCAAATTGTTCAACTCATCTCTAAACTTGGCAACTTCAACTTCTAACCAACATTTGCAAAATGGAGAAAATTATCTCCACAAACAGCTGATTCCATTTTAGATGTGGAACATATCAATCAATTAATTAATCATCTGGAAAGCAGCACCTTAAGATGGAGATAAATACTCTTTTCATATTTCTTTACAAAAAAGGATAAGAGAAAAAGAAAACTTCTTATCTGATACTGTTTCCAGAAATGAGATAAGAACTAGTCTAGAAAAAGTATATAACTCAGATCCTTGCACAGTTATCTCAAACAATTAATGAAATCAAACTTACCGAAAAATGGAACAATGAGAGCCACAACCAAGGTGGAGATGACAAGCACAGTTCTAATGAGGATTGCATACATGTGAGACTTCAGATTGTTTGATGGTATCAACTCTTCCAAACTCAGAGCAACTGGAGACAACGTCAATGCATATGTGTATTCTGGTTAAGGAAAATAAGACAAGGAGACTAGTCCACTCCATTTGAGAGCATGAATTTTGCATGTTCTAATAATGCAACAATCATTGTGCAGAAACATGAGAAAGTCTATGAACATTCAGGGATAATAATGACTTACTTTATACAGTAAGCATATACCAAATTCAGCACACTCTTTCCCGATATACACACATTTTCACATGCACATGCAGACTACAAAGTACTTAGTCCAAGATATACTCTAGAAAGAGAAGTAATGTAGAAATTTCAATGGAAGAGATAGACTAGCTTTTGTAATCTGAGCACTGGTCATTGGAATAATGTGAACTCTATGATTTGTCTTATCTTATGCCTCTTTTGTAAAGTAGTGGGCACACAATAATCTATGAACTGCTAATATACTCAATAAGTTACCAAATATTAGTCTCATGGGGAAACCATCGTTTTACTGTGCAAGATACGAAAAGATGAGAGGGAATAAGTTGGACTTTTGCACTTACAAAAAGAGAAATTCAGTGTGTGCTGTTATAGCTGTAAAAGTATCTTCAACAAGATACTAAAGTCAAAGGAACGATATAAATGTGCAAGCATACACACACCAAGAACACTTGGAACACTTGTGCACCAAAAGCACAAAATACGAAATCACAAAAGTGCAAATGCACTCATAAGTTTTATAAACACTAAAATGGTTGGGCAATAAATCCCAACAACCACTACCAAATACAAGAGAGAGTGCCCATATTTATAGGGCTAAAGGAGACCTTGGAAGGGGCTCCACATAGTCGTTGGAGCCCCTGCAACGGTCACAAATGTGACCGTTGGAGGGGTCCAACGACTAGTGTGTTGGGCCCCTCCCAAGGTAGGTACAAGGCATTTATTAAATGAAAAAGAAAAATAAAAAGGGAAAAAGAAATTACAAAACATATTCGAAAAAGAATATGTGTAAAAATGTCTAAACTACCCCTAAGACTAAAGATAGAATTATATATATATTTTACATATATAATAGGTAGATACATATACATATATTATATATATATGTATATGTATTACCTTATATATGTAAAATATATATATGAAGTTACAAGATTGAATTACATAATTTAACACCCCCCCTCAAACTTAGGGCAGGATGACCGATAGTTTGCCAAGAAGGAAGTTGAACCGCGGAGCACACAAGACTTTGGTAAAGAAGTCTGCCAACTAATATTCGGACGTAACATAAGGAAGATCAATGACTCCTCGGAGAAATGCTTCGCGAACGTAGTGACAGTCCATTTCAATGTGTTTGGTCCGCTCATGGAATGTGTGGTTTTTCGCAATGTAAATTGCGCTCTTGTTGTCGCAACACAGTTTGGTGGGCCCTTCTATTGTGACTCCCATGTCTTCAAGCAGTTGATGAATCCAAACAATCTCCATGGTAGTAGTTGCCATGGCACGATATTCAACTTCTGTTGAGGAGAGTGACACCTTTTGTTGCTTCTTGCATCTCCATGAAATCAGTGAGTCACCTAAGAATACACAAAAACCAGTGGTGGAGTGACGGTTATTTGGGTCACCTCCCCAATCAGAATCAATATAAGCGATTAATTTTAAATCGGAAGAAGATGACAGAAAAACTCCCTTGTTTAGAGTACCCTTTATGTATCTTACGACTCGTAAGATGGCACTCATGTGAACGGATGTAGGCACATGCTGAAACTGACTTGCAGTATGGACTGCATGGGATATATCTGGTCTGGTAATACTCAAATACATCAGAGATCCTACAAGCTGTCTGTAGGGTGTAGGATCCAAAAGTGGAACCCCATCATCAATTTTCATCTTTGCTCCTACTACCGCAGGAGTTTCGCAAAGCTTCTCATCCGTAATACCTGACCTGTCAATGATCTCAGATGCAAGCTTAGTTTGAGATAAGAAATATCCTCTAAGAGAGTATGCTACTTCAATTCCCAAAAAATAAGTTAGAAAACCCAAGTCAGACATTTCAAATTTATCTTTTAAGATAGATTTTATACTCTTAACCCCGTTAGAGTCACTCCCAGTGATGAGCATGTCATCAACATACAGAAGTAAAATAACAATCCCTGTATTGGATTTTCTAACAAATAGAGCAGTGTCAGTAAAACAAGAGGAAAAACCATTCTCAATCATAACAGAGTTAAATCTATCATACCAAGCCTTGGGGGCTTGTTTTAGTCCATAGAGAGCTTTTTGAAGACGAAGTATCTTTCCCTTAGGAGCCTCCATTCCAGGAGTATCCATATAAACTTCTTCACTTAAATCACCATTTAAAAATGCATTTTTAACATCCATTTGATAGATGTTCCATTTGTTGATAGAAGCAACGGTTATCAGGCATCGGACAGTGACCATACGGGCTACAGGAGCAAAAGTTTCTTCATAGTCAATACCATATTCTTGACTATATCCTTTTGCAACCAAGCGAGCTTTATACCTTTCAAGGGATCCATCACTTTTAGTTTTTACTTTAAAAACCCATCTGCATCCTATTGTTTTCTTACCTTTAGAAAGATGTTGAAACTCCCAAGTTTTGGCTCTTCTCAGAGCCTCAAGTTCACTGTCCATTGCATTAATCCATTCAGGGCACTTTCGTGCTTCTTCAAAATTTCTAGGTTCTATATAGGAGTGAATGGCACTAAAGCAGGCTCTATATCTTGGTGAAAAAGAGTCATAGGAGATGAACCTAGAGGGAGGCCTTCTACTTCTTTCGGTTCTACGAGGGATTATTTCATTCTGTGAACCATTGGGACTGGCATTACTATATCTGTCAAGAGCACTCCTAAAGTTGTTTTGATCTCTATGAGTATAGGTGATAGAGTCTCTAGGTAAGTCAATATGTTGATGTGACGAAGAAGGCAAGGAGGAGTTTTCCTCGGTTTCAAAATCATTTGGGTTACTTTGATCTGACTCATTATCACTAGTATCATCGTCTTTATTCAGTAAATCGAATAAAAAGGAGTAATCCATATTTTCATTTTGAGGGTTACTATGTTCGAACCCACTAACATTTTCCAAAAAACTCACATTTCTGGAAACATACAATTTATCACTTTTGATATCATAACAACGAAACCCCTTTTGGGTTTCTGAATAGCCAAGAAAGGCACAAGGAATGACTTTCGGAGAAAGTTTGTCATTCTTATCAGTAAGAACAAAACATTTACACCCAAAGACCCTTAACCTGCTATAATCAGGTTCCTTATCGTACAGTTTTTCAAAGGGAGAAATTTTGTTTAAATTCTTCGATGGGAGTCTGTTTATGAGATAGACAGAAGTAAGGGTTGCCTCAGCCCAGAGATTTTTTGGAATGTTTTGAGAAATGAGTAAAGTCCTGGTTGTTTCAATGATGTGCCTGTGCTTTCGTTCGACTAATCCATTTTGTTGAGGGGTTTTCGGACAAGATTTTGATGAAGAATACCAAAGTTTTCAAGATAACTTTTAAATTCATTTGAAAGGTATTCTCCTCCAGAGTCAGACCTAAAAATTTTTAAACATCCATTGAATTGATTTGAAATCATTGTGTGAAAACTTTTAAAGGTTGAGAAGACTTCATGTTTATGTTTAAGGAAATAAATCCAACAAAACCTAGTGTAGTCATCTACAAATATCACATAATATGAAAATCCTCCTTTAGACATTACCGGAGCCGGTCCCTATACATCGGAATGGACAATTTCAAATGGTTTTGTCGTGAACATGGATCTTTGAGGAAAAGGCAAACATTTCATTTTCCCAAGAATGCATTCATTACACAAAAAGTCACTTTTACAAAGATGTTTAACAAAAGGTAAATAAGAGATTTTAACAATATTGGGATGACCCAATCTCTTATGCCATACATGAATGTCTTTGTTTTGGACGACGTTGCAAAATTGACTCTTAGGAACTTGAAGAAAATCTACGTAGTAGAGGTCTCCTCTTCTAGAGCCTTCCCTAATCAATCTCCCGGATTGGCGATCCTGTATCCAAAATTTATTAGAAGAGAATTTTATATCGCAACCATGGTCCGAGAGTTGGGAGACGGAAAGAAGATTTAAGTTAAGGTTTGGGATAAAACGAATTTTTGGAACAAAGAAGTCTTGTTTTTCAAAATTACCTACTCCTTTAATCTCAAGAGATGTTCCGTCCGCGGTTGAGACAAAAGATGGAAAAGAATTTTTAGAGAAATTTGAAAGAGAGCAAGAGCTAGGGGTCATGTGAAAGGATGCTCTGGAATCTAAAAGCCAAGATGTCTTACCTGGGGAAGTGGATGACATAGCGGCTCCGGAAGTGCCTCCCTTGAGAAGAGGTTGGAATGCTTCTACAATTTGTTGAAGAGAAAGAGACTCATTTGATGAAGAAGGTCATTCTTCAACTTGGGATGCCATAGCCGTTGCAATTAATTTCTTCCATTTAGGACACAACGGTTTGATATGTCCGGGTTCTTTACAATAGTATCAAGTCACTTTGCTATAGTCTCTTTTGCCATATCGATCATTTCCTCCTTGACCTTGATTCTTGAAATGAGGAGGTCTATAGGTTTTCATGTTGTTTCCCGGTCTTGACACGACATTAGCCATTTCACCATCTTCTTGAGTAGAGGAAGCAACAAGAATGCTAGAATTATTTTTGCCAATCCCCATACGGGTTTCTTCACCACTTAGCTTGGTGATAACATCTTCAAGCGAGGGAGATGTGAAAGCGGAGAGAAGAGAGGACCGAACTTGTTCAAATTCGGGTCTAAGGCCATTTAAAAAATTGAAGAACCGGTCTTCCTCAAGTTGTTTGTGCCTTAATTCGATTGCCTCACCACTCCACTTAGGTTCAAGAATTGCGAGTTCGTCCCAAATAGCGGATAATTCGGCAAAGTACTCCCGAATGGTCATGTCATTTTGTTGGAGAGTCAAAGCCCTCTTTTGGAGAAAGTACTTGTGGGATAAATCTCTTGAGGTGTACATTTTCTCAAGATATACCCAAGCTTCGGAAGCCCTTTTAAATTTGATGATGTTGGCATTTATCTTGGTCTCAACGGATGAGAAAATCCAAGATAAGATCTTGAAGTTCTTCATTTCCCAATCATCATGTTTTTTAGAATACTCTTCAAGGGCCTTTTGTCTTTCATCCCCTTCGAGGATCTTGATATCCCCTCCTTCAACAATGGTAATTTTAGGTTCCGGTTCCGGTATGGATCCATGGACGTAACCCCAAAGGCCCTTTCCTTTAATATGAGCTTCCATATTACCAGCCCAAACATGATAGTTTGAGCCATTAAGCTTAAACCCAAGAGAGAAATGGGAGTCTTTTTCACCCATTAGAGAGGAAAGAAGCCAAGGAATAATACGTACCTCAATTACTTTTCGCGTCTTCCTTGATACGAGAGACTCCTAAAATATTGCTCGAAGAAGGTGATCCTCTTTGATTTCAAAAAACTTGAAGGCACGCTTTTCGAGGAATGCTAGAGAGGGCGAATCGCAATTCTCCTTTTTCAACAAGGCTTTGATACCATGTAAAAGTATCTTCAACAAGATACTAAAGTCAAAGGAACGATATAAATGTGCAAGCATACACACACCAAGAACACTTGGAACACTTGTGCACCAAAAGCACAAAATACGAAATCACAAAAGTGCAAATGCACTCATAAGTTTTATAAACACTAAAATGGTTGGGCAATAAATCCCAACAACCACTACCAAATACAAGAGAGAGTGCCCATATTTATAGGGCTAAAGGAGACCTTGGAAGGGGCTCCACATAGTCGTTGGAGCCCCTCCAACGGTCACAAATGTGACCGTTGGAGGGGTCCAACGACTAGTGTGTTGGGCCCCTCCCAAGGTAGGTACAAGGCATTTATTAAATGAAAAAGAAAAATAAAAAGGGTAAAAGAAATTACAAAACATATTCGAAAAAGAATATGTGTAAAAATGTCTAAACTACCCCTAAGACTAAAGATAGAATTATATATATATATTTTACATATATAATAGGTAGATACATATACATATATTATATATATGTATATGTATTACCTTATATATGTAAAATATATATACGAAGTTACAAGATTGAATTACATAATTTAACAATAGCAGCATTGGGAAAGAGAGACACAGAGAGAGGGAAGATAAAGAAGAAGAAGAAAAAGAAGAAATAATGGAACTATGAGATAACACAACAATGATATAGGTATGTATATGCAGGTCTCATCGTTATCAAACAGATTCCACAGGAAATGCTTGGCAAGTCAAAGGAAAATGGCCAAAAATATGGGCAACTATATTATCTAATAAAGAAAGCTAAGAAAGCAATAGGGCTAGATATGACACCCATTATTAACTTTATAGGATATCCTGAACTTTGCTCAGATTGTATAGGAAGAAATGAGCAATTTGTATATTATAATAGAAAGGAGCGACTCAAAGATCACCTGTAGAAATAAATGGGAGAACAGGGGCTAGAAAGGTCAACCTCACACAAATAGAACAAGCTGACAACAATGTCCCCCATGCACTTTGACTTTCTTTTGGTTGCAAAATAGGAACCCCTAATAAAAGTTTTAAAATTTAATTTGAAACTAAGTATAGTGAACCCTTCTTATAACATAAAAAGAGGGTAAAAGACAAAAAAGAAGACCATTTGGTACTTAAATTCCTATGACACTTCACTCATAGTTTTCTAAGGCTTACAAGCAGTAAGTCAATGCCGGGAGCACACCTAATCATGTTCATTGGCAGTCATTCCCACGAAAGATTAGTTATCATCATGTATACCATTTTGACCTTCTGCAAAGAGAAATGTTCCTTCTGGAACTACTCTCTTTGTTGGTACTGTTCTGATTTTGCAAGCACAAACTAGGGTTACTCCGTTTGGTTACTAACAGAAATTGGCAGCAAGCCAATAAAATGACAAATTTTGCATGACCTCAAAAGGCATCATGTGATGTTCCAGATAAGTAAATGTAACAAGGCAGATAACAAAATTTGTAATATGTTACCGGACATGCAAGCATATTTTGTAATGAAACACTAGGCAAAGAACAATGTCACAAAGTGACTATAAGAGATGCACAAGCATACAAGCAAGAAGCCACTAATGGGCAAAATACAATAGGCCACAAAGTGGCAAGAGACAAACACACAATATGAGAGAGAGAACTTAAAAATATAAATGATCTTACTGTAAATGCTCTAAAATAGCAAATCTCAGAGTGTATGATAGTCTAGAGATGTTATATTATTTTGACGGTTTTAATACTAGAGTAATACGTTATTTTGGGGATTGCTATTAAGTCTGATTTTTCTATTATTTGGTTGGTTGTGATCAGATCTGAGTACTTGAGATCATGTATAAGCTTATACAATTGTATGCATGATGTTGTGTGAAATTAAATATGTTGCAGTCTCATAAGCTTCTTTCTCATAGTTTAAAGTGTAAAGAGTCTTACACACAATCAAGTCTACAAACAACTTGACAAAACATACATTCACCCAATATGGTAAACCAAAATAGCATACAAAAGGCTCCACAGCACAAACATAAGAATAGTGCATAAATGCACTTGAATCTGAATATGTAAGAGGTAAAACCCTCTACCTTTGTATTGAAATTACAATGGGCAGCATGCCCTTATTTATAGAGAGGTTACATGAGAGGAGCTATTAAAATAGCTGTTGGGATAGCTGTTGGGCTACTCCCAACAGCTCTAATTAGAGCCGTCGGGAGTAGCCCAACAGCTCTATTCAAACAGTCAACATTTTGACTGTTTGACAGAACCTGACAAAAAGGTTGTTGGCTGTTTTGACAGCCCAACAGCTCTAGTCAATTATGACTGTTTGACAAAAAAATAAGAAAGAAATAAAATTACAAAAATAAATAAATAAAAAAGTATTACAAGAATATAAGTATATACTTTAAATATATAGTTATATACATATATATATATACATACTCTTGTATTACGAAAAGTATGTATATATATAAATATATATATATATATATATATTCAAGCATATACATATATATGTTATTTTCTAACAGTCTCCCTCAAACTTATGGTGAAATCACCGAAAGTTTGTCAAGTAAAAAGTTGAATCTTGGTGAGCATAGTACCTTGGTGAAGAAGTCAGCAAGTTGATATTCTGATGTCACATAGGGAAGATCAATAGTCTTCTTCAAATATTCTTCACGAACAAAATGGCAATCCATCTCTATATGCTTAGTTCTTTCATGAAACGTATGATTTCGAGCAATGTATATCGAACTCTTATTGTCACAACACAATCTTGTAGGATTCTGAAGGTGAATCCTCATATCTGAAATCAGTTGTTTGAGCCACACGACTTCCATAGTAGTAGTTGTCATTGCTCTATATTCAACTTCTGTAGATGATAATGACACATTTTGTTGTTTCTTGCACCTCCATGAAATCAAAGATTCACCTAGAAATATACAAAAACCAGTTGTTGAGCGCCTGTTATTTGGATCTCCTCCCCAATCAGCATCAGAATATGCAATAAGATCCAAGGAGAAAGAAGAGTGTGATCATCGCAAAATTTTTCCTCTCATAATGTTCTCTCTCTTCCTTCTCTTTTCCTTTCCAACCTCTTATTTTCCTCCTTTTTGAAGGGAGAAAAGATAAAAGAACGGAAAGAAAGAGAGAAGAGAAAAGAAAGAAGAGAAGAGAAGAGAAGAGGAACTCTTTTGCGGGTCTCACTTGACCTTAATTTTAAAAATATTTGAAATAACTCGCCTCCGTTTTTGAAATATTTGCGGGAAAACTGGGAGACGGGATCCGCTCGTCGGTACGAGGTTCGACCGTTCCTGGCGCCTTTACCAGGGGTAATCGAACCAAGGGTCGAATTAATGCCTTTTGCTTTGCTAAGAAATTATCTAAGTATTTATCCTAAGTCTAAAATGCACAATGAATCATGCTTGTGCAAATGCAAAGATGTATGCTCTTTTTGAAAATGTTTTGAAGAAATCCCAAGTGAATCCGATAAAGTAAAGAAATGTTTTCTAACTTAGAACTTAAGATTAAAGTTCTAAGTTTTTAGAATAATCAGGAGCTTGGGAAAATAAATCTGGAATTTGGAAATTGATCTTGAAGTCTTGAAATAAAAAGAGAATGAAGGAAATTTTCAAAGTCATAAATGGACTTTGAATTTGGATGAATATTTGGAATGGAATTGAATTCCACTTTTGAAGTTCTGATTTTAGAAGGAAATGTGGGAAATCTAAAGGAATTGAGGAATGAGATTTGTAACAGTTGGAATTTCAAGATGAAATCTGAATCCAAGTTCTGGATTCTGAATAGAGTTTTCAGTTGATTTTTGGATTTAGGATCTGAAATGGGAACTTGATCTGAAATCTGGAATGAAATGGAATTGGTTTTAAGAATTGGAATTTAAAGTGAAATTTGGATTTGGAATTTTGAATGGAATCGGATTCAAGATTTGGAATCCAAGATGATATTTGGATCCGAAATCTGAGATCCAAGATAGGGTTGGACTCTGGATCCCAAGATGGAATTGGATCTGAAGTCTAAGATCCAATGTAGGATTGGGTTCTGGATCCTAGAATGGATTTGGATCTAAAGTCTGAGATCCAATGTAGAATTGGTTTCTGGATCCTAAGAATTGGAATTTGGATCTGAATCTGAGATCCAATGGTAGAATGAGGATCTGGATCCTAAAAGAAATTTGGACCTATGATTGGAGATCCAAAGTGGAATAAGGATTTGGATCCTAAATGGAATTTGGATCCATGATGGGAGATCCAAGGTAGAATAAGGATTTTGATGGAATTTGGATCTGTGATGGGAGATCCAAAATGGGATAAGGATTTGGATCCTAAATGGAATTTGGATCTGTGATGGGAGATCCAAAATGGGATAAGGATTTGGATCCTAAGAATTTGGAATTTGGATCTGAATCTGAGATCCAAAGCAGAGTTGGATTCTGGATCCTAAGAATTGGAATTTGGATCTGAATCTGAGATCCAAAGCAGAGTTGGATTCTGGATCCTAAGAATTGGATATTGGATCTGAATCTGAGATCCAATGGAATGAGGATCTGTATCCTAAATGGAATTTGGATCTGTAACTGGAGATCCAAATGGAATAAGGATTTGGATCCTAAATGGAATTTGGATCTGTAATTGGAGATCCAAAGTGGAATGGAGTTTTATACTTGGAAATCTGGATCCAAGTTGAGACTAGGATTTGATTTTGGATTTGGTTTATGAAAAATCCAAATAGGACCTTTAAAAAATGGATCTGGGTTTTAGAAACCCAAATTTAAATTTGGAAAACCTTGATTTGAAGATAAGGGGATGAACTTGATTTTGAAATCAGATGATAGCTTCAAAGTTAAATTGAACTTTGATTTTGAATTTTGATTTGAGTTGGAAGTTTGAATATAAAAGTGATTTTGGAATTTAAAAGTCAAATTGGTCTTTGAAATTGAATTTTTGAATCTTGAAATGAAATAAAATTGGATTTGAATAAGATCTGATATGAGAAATGGAGAAGAAGAATCATTTGGAATTTTGAGAAGTAAATTTTGAAAATATGATGCAATTCAATCCTATATGATGAATGAATTTAAATAAGTTTGAAATTGGGTTTAAAAATCATATTTCATTCTTCAAATGAATTTAAACAAGACTAATGATATAATACACTCCTGACTATGGTCATTGAATGTATTATATGATAGTCATATCTAAATTCAATTGAAGGATAAAATACCCTTTTGGTGCTTTTATAGAATTTAAAATGAAATTAACCCTCAATATACCCTGACTATAGCCATTGGTATATATTTTGAGTTAATCCTAAGTTAAATTCTGATAAAAGAAAGAAAATATTTTAAGAAAATATGATGAATTTTAAAAGTGGATCCAGTGTTATTTTGTAAGAGATAAAAAAATGCTAAGTTTTGTCCACACCCTGACTATGGCCATTGATGTGGATCATCAACTTAGTATCAATTACCTCTTACGAAACGGTGCGCGTGCCATTCGCGTTTCACCATTGTGAGAATAAAGGAAGAAATGCATGAATACAAGTAGTTCAATGCCTTTTACATTGCTCATTCATTCTATCTAGGACTGGAAATGTAGAGCCTCACTTAGCATCTAGTTATTACATTAATTGCAATTATAAGGCTTCTAATCTCAGAAGGAGGATAACCTCACATATTTCCAAGGAAGAAAAGAAAAGTTAATGCCAAGCAGGATATGAACATGGAAAAGAAGTCATTTCAAAAGATTGTACTGTGATGATATCAAAAAGCAAAAATATATGTGCAACGATTATACTAATAAGCAAATCTACACAGAGATATATATTTGATACATTATATTGAGGGAAACAAACATGTCAATGTACTAAGCTACAAGTTATCAAGACTAATCATTAAGGTATTGCACATTGGTAAAAGATAAGATACACATGACAGTGCTGTGGTAAGAGAGATGATGGTGGATATTTGTAAGGGTGAATGATGCTTACTGTGCAATGAAGTGAAGTGCATAAGGTGATGAGTGTGTGACAATAATATGCATAAGATAACGAGTTGAATGTGATACTGTTGATGGAGGTAAAATGAGTGTATGTACATGGCAACAGGTAAAGGTTGTGCGTGAGTATCACAGTGTATTGAGTGTTTTAGGTGTGAATGGTGGATGTTATGAGAATTGTTGCTGCTGGACCCTTTTGAAGTGGTTGAAGCTGGAGTAAATGGTCTCTAGAATAGGGTTCTGGTAGATTTACCTTTGTAGAATGGTCAGGAGACTGAGACTTAATGCTACATACCTGTTGAAGTGTCCACAGATTTTATTAATGAACCTGCAACATAGAATTTGCTTTCAGATTAGACTGAAACCCAAGAGAACTCATATTCTGGTCATTTCCTATAGATCCAAAAGGGCTTCCAAACCCATAGATATCAGTGCCATCAATTTTATAACCATCACTCTGTTGTCACAGGTGATTAGGCTGCCGTTGGTGGAGTTCTCTGAGAATTCACATGAGCAAGAGAATTTAAATAACTCTCAGAGGGTGCAGTCCCATTAATTTCATACTATTCTCTACTGCTGCCAACCTATCATTCAAAATTCTACCTGAGAAACCGTAAGCTGATGCTTTGGGGTGCTTACTAGACCTCATCTCCATATTCATATCAATTTGTCTACTAGCATTACACACTATACAACTATTTTGACCATCTATATATTATCTAAATTGCTGTGGATATGTGGGGTGCACAGTGATGAAGGTGAACATAGGAATGGTGAGTGTTGGTAGTGAAAACTGGAGTGAGTGTGGTTGAGGGCATGGATGAATGTATATAAAAACTAAACATATATATATATATACTGTGGAGGGTGCTGTACAAGAGAAATTGAAGTAACGTGCTGTGTAAGTGAAAATGGTGGCAAAGGCCTATAGTATGAGGTGCAGAGAAAACATACAAGTGATTAATAGTGTTGTGGTAAGGTGGGTGGATAGCACACGAAGTATGATGGATGTGCTACAGAGTGAATGCAAGGGGATTACATACAGAAAAAAAAAACTAATCTTGGAGGAACAAGACTTTTTCAATTCTCGTAAAAATGCATAAAACAGAGGTGTATACAGATGGTTGTTCATACCTACAACGCCAGAAGACTGTAAAATTTGAAATACCTTTCATTGGAGAGGCTATCAGGTAGCAGGAAAGTTCGTGATAACAGCGCAGCAACTACTAGTTGAAACAACCACCACTTGGTTTGAGAGATCGACTTTCTTCAGTCCACAGGGAAGATCAAAAGGAAGAAAATAAATGGTGAGAAGGAGCGACGGCGATCATGAAGGAGAAGAGTGGAGGCGCAGGAGATCGTTTAAGAAGAAGAGGATGGAGGGGTGGAACGCGGTCCCTGTAGGGTTTGCCTCTACCAATTCTTAAAGAAGAGGAAGAAGCCTCTCGAAGGGGGGTTTGTTAGAGATGAGAGGTGAATGGAGGATCCGGGCGATGGTTTCACGATTGAGGGTGCGCCATGGTGAAGAGAGAATGGAGAGGGGGTCGACAGTTTTCCCTTTTCCTTATGAAGAAAAAAAAAAACCCTAAAGAGTTTTTTGCAAAAGACCCCCTCTCTTTGATTTTTAAATTTTTACAAAAGGGGGTTCCCGAGGTTTTTAGCAAAATTAATTTTCAAAAAGACCCAAAATCATTTGCCTTTTCTCGTAGTTTTTCCATTTTTTTTGGTTTTTGTGTTATTTTTCAATTTTTTTTTTGTATTTTTGGAATAAGATCCTAAATCTTGTGAGAAAACAAAGATTGAAGCTAATTTTTTTGTATTTTTGCAAAAATATTTACAAAAGGGAATTTTTCTAAGAATTTAAAAGCTATTTTGAGAAAAATTCTTCAGAAATGGTTTTTGGATCCGGATTTTGAGGAAATATGGATTTAAAGTACTGGATTCGGATCCGGAGTTGATTTTGAATATAGCCTTATGGGATTTAATTCAGAAAATCTGAAGAATGACTGAAATTTAGCTTTGAAATCGCTTTGATTTTCTCAGAAAATGAGGTCAGGGGCAAAAGGGTCATTTTTACAAAACTTTGAAAAATTTGGGGTGTTCACAAAGAGGACAGAAAGACTCCCTTATTTATAGTGCCTCTGATGTATTTAATAATTCTCATGACTGCACTCATATGAGCTGATGTTGGAGCATGTTGAAATTGACTGACTATATGTACAGCATGGGCTATGTCTGGTCTTGTAATACTTAAATACATAAGAGATCCTACTAGTTGTCTGAAGGGAGTCGGATTGTCCAAAGGAACTCCATCATCGGCTCGCATTTTCATTCCGACAATCTCTGGAGTATCAACAACTTTATCATCTGAAAGTCCTGACCTGTCAATAATATCTGAAGAAAAACTTTGTTTGTGACAATATGTATCATCGGTTAGAGTATGAAACTTCTATACCAAGAAAGTATGTTAGAAACCCAAGATCTGTCATTTCAAAAGAATTTTTCAAAAACTGTTTTACTTTCTTGATTCCCTCCTTGTCACTACCTGTAATTAACATATCATCAACATATAAAAGTAAAATTATAATACCAGCAGAAGAGTTCTTGATAAACAAAGCTGTATCAGTATAGCATGGTTTAAAACCATACCTTGTAATAACATTGTTAAAAGTATCAAACCAAGCTTTAGGTGCTTGTTTGAGGCCATATAATGCCTTTTTTAATTTAAGCACTTTACCTGAAGGAATTATTAATCCAGGTGGAATATCCATATATACTTCCTCATTGAGATTCTCATTTAAAAATGCATTTTTAACATCCATTTGAAATATATTCCAATTTTTAATAGCTGAAATAGCTACAAGCATTCGAACAGTGGTCATCCTGGCAACAGGAGCAAAAGTTTTTTCGTAATCTACTCCGTATTCTTGAGAATATCCTTTGGCAACTAGCCTGGCTTTATGCCTTTCCAAGGATCCATCACTTTTGGTTTTTACTTTAAAAACCCATCTACAACCTATTGTCTTCTTTCCTATAGGTAAATCCAGAATTTCACAAGTATTAGCATCTTTAAGAGCTTCTAATTCTATGTGCATAGTTTTTATCCATTCAGGTAAATTTTTTGCTTCATTGTAACATGAGGGTTCAAAATATGAGTGGATAGCTATAAGACATGCTCTATGTTTAGGAGAGAATGAATCATAAGACACAAATTTATTTGGGATTCTTGAGGTTCGTTCTGATCTACGAATAGTGGTTTGTTCTGAAGGAATTTCTGATGCTTCATGATTACTTTGATTTACACCTTCATTGAATGCATTTTGATTTCTAGTGTATACTATTGGTTCAACTGTTGTTCTATTTTCAATAAGAGGTTCTACATAAATATTTTCATCATTAGACAATAGTTTGAACAAGAAAGAACAATCAAAGTTTATGTCTTCCGACATGTTTTCTTCAAATCCACTTTCATTTTCAACAAAATTAACATTCCTTGAAATGAGAAGTTTATCATTTTTGGTATCATAACATTTAAGTCCTTTTTGTGTTTCTGAATAACCAACGAACGCACAGGAAATAGCTTTAGAAGATAGTTTATCTCCTTTATCATTCAAAACATAACATTTGCAACCAAAGATTCTCAATCTTTGATAGTCAGGTTGATATTTGAATAACTTTTCAAAAGGAATTTCATTAGATAAAGTTTTGGAAGGCATCCTATTTATAAGATATACTGAGGTTAATGCAGCTTCAGCCCAAAGATTTTTTGAAACATTTTTAGCAATAAGAATAGTTCTTGTAGTTTCCATAATATGTCTGTGTTTCCTTTCTGAAATTTCATTTTGTTGCGGGGTTCTAGAACATGATCTTTGATGTAAAATTCCTTCATTTTCTAAAAATTGTTTAAACTCATTTGACAAGTATTCTCCTCTAGAGTCAGTTCTGAGAATTTTGAGTTTACTTTCAAATTGATTTTTAATCATGTTATGAAATATTTTGAAGGTTGCAAATACATCTGATTTATACTTAAGAAAGTAAATCCAACAATATTTAGTGAAGTCATCAATAAACACAACATAGTAGGAGAATCCGCCTTTAGAGGCTACAGGAGCAGGACCCCATACATCCGAATTAACTAATTCAAAAGGCATTAAGGAGTAAAAAGTTCTTTGACCATAAGGCAAGACTGTCATTTTACCAAGTTGCATTCAAAATTATCTTTACAAACATTCTTGGTAATAGGTATAAA
The DNA here is from genome assembly GCF_984573655.1 of Nuphar pumila. Classification (NCBI taxonomy): domain Eukaryota; kingdom Viridiplantae; phylum Streptophyta; class Magnoliopsida; order Nymphaeales; family Nymphaeaceae; genus Nuphar; species Nuphar pumila. Next base: position 87,085,323 of record NC_143261.1, read on the forward strand.
ATTTAATTTTTTTATATTTGGATGCCCAAGTCTATGATGCCAAGTCCGTATGTCTTTTGTTTGGGCAGTGTTGCAAAATGATTCCTTTGGAATACAAAGGAAATCCATATAATAGAGATCTCCTTGCCTAGAACCTTCCCCAATCAATTTCTTGGACTGGCGATCCTGCACCCAACATTTACTTGATAAGAAAATGACATCATATCCATGATCCGAGATTTGAGAAACAGAAAGTAGATTAAGATGAAGTTTTGGTATAAGTCTTATTTTCGGAATATAAAAGTTGTTATGTTTTGACAAATCATTTTTAAAAATTTCAACACCCTTTATTTCCAAGGCAGTACCATCGGCAGTGGAAACAAATGATGCATTTGAATTAGGTTGACATTTGGATAGTATAAATCTATGTGGGGTCATATGAAAAGAAGCTCCTTAATCAAGAAGCCAAGAGCACATACCAGGAGTAGAAGAGGTTGCAATGGCCGCTCCTGAGGTAGATCCTTTAAGCAGTGGTTGCAATGCCTCCGTCAGTTGAGATAATGATTTGGTGAGGTCTTTGAGATTCAAAGTATCTTCATCTTGTTTTGATGATGCAGCCGCAACACGCTTTTCTTGAGACCTATATTTGTATTTAGGACATTGAGGCCTAATATGATCGGGCTCATTACAATTATGGCAAATGATTTTTGATTCTTATTAAAATGAGGAGGTTTATATGGCTTGATATAGTGTCCTGGTTTTGATGCGGCAAGTGCACAATACTCTTCTTGACCATTGCTAGAAGTAGCAAGCACACTAACATTTTTACTCATGTTTAGCCTGTTAAAATGTACCTAATATATATATATATATATATATTGTATATTACATCAATACCTGATAGGGGTATTTTTGTAATTTCACATAGTTGTTTTAGAAAACAACTATTTTTCTTTTTTTGAATAAATGTAATTTTTATTTTTATTTTTTTAATTCTTTTTTAATTCTTTTTTTATTCTTTTTGAGGACCTAAAGGGGCTCCAACCATAGAGTCGTTGGAGCCCCCAACGGTCACAAATATGACCGTTGGGGGCTCCCAACGACTCTATGGGAGCCCCCTTTTGGCTCTCCTTTTGAGGCCCTTTGGCCCTCCTTTTTCCTCCTCTTCCTCTTGTATAAATAGGGGTGAAGCCCTTGTGTATTTTCATCCTTGAGAGCTTTTCTCTCTTCTCAATAAGAGGCTTTGTATATTGTTGCCTTCTTAAAGGCTTGTGCTTGTATTGTCCCTTTGTGGACTTGTGATATTGTCTCTTTTATTCATTGTTGTAAGTACTTGTATGCACTCTATATTTCCGCAATATCTCATTACATGGTATCAGAGCCACTCGATTCTTGAAGGAAAGGTGTGGTTCGTGTATCTCATATTTAGTGAACATCTTCTCACTTCTTGGCAACATCATGGAGACAAAGATTGACCTATCTTTCAAGCTCAATGAAAAGAATTATATGATGTGGGCATCGGCAATGGAGAATAATCTCAAAGGAAAGAAGCTTTGGGGTTTTGTCATGGGGACCATTCCGAAACCTAAGCTTATGCTCACGAAGATGGAAGAAGGTCAAGAAAAGGCTCTTGAGAGAGATGCTCGCCTCAAGGCCATTGAAAGTCATCAAAAGGAAGTGGAAGATTGGGAAAGCAATCACGCAAAAATCCTTGCGTGGTTTATGAACAATGTGGAGCTTAAGGTATGTGCTAATATAGCTAAATTTCGTAGAGCCAATGAGGCTTGGTCCTTTATGAGGGGTATGTATACCCAAAAGGATCTTGCAAGAGCATACTTCTTGTAAGAAAAGATTAGAACCACCAAGAAAGGTGATTCTAGCATTCAAGACTACTATAGTGCCCTAAACCCACTATGGGATGAATTGGCTCTCTTGGAGCCAAAATGGGTTTCTATGGAAGATATTGATTTAAGGCAAAAACAAATGGAACAAGAGCGATTGTTTCAATTTCTTTTTGGGCTACGTCCCGAATTTGAGCAAGTGAGATCCTCACTTCTCCATAGATCTATTTTTCCTTCTATTGAGGATGCTATTGCCGAAATCACTCAAGAGGAGACAAGGCTTGGCATGAGTAAGCATGTTGATGAAGTTCTTGCCGTATCAAAACCGGGTAACAATGTTAGAACCTATAAGCCTCCTCATTTTGGGAAACAAGGGAACTACAATGAAGGAAGAAAAATGATTATTTGTCATTATTGCAATGAGCCGGGTCACATTAGACCCGCTTGTCCAAAGCTTATTGGAACCTTCAAGCCTAAAGTGGCCTCTCTTGAAGACACCACCACCAAGGAAGATGAAGGCAAGAACAATGACATTAAAGAAACTCTTGGACAAATATCTATGGCTCTCCAACAAATGCTAAAAGTTTCTTCCTCCACATCGAGTGCGGCTATTGCTTCAACATCATCACCCGGTACGTATTCTTGGATCCTTGATTCCGGAGCTTCCTTTCATATGACCCCTCATGAAAATGCACTTAGTGATGTTTGCACCAATTCAAAGGACGCTTGTGTCTCTACGGCCGATGGAACTTTTTTGAAAATTTCAAGTATTGGCTCTTTTAAAGATTCACAAAATTTTTGTGTTCCAAAAGTAAGAGTTGTTCTCAAACTAAATTTAAACCTTTTTTCGGTTTCTCAAATTGCCGACCATGGATGTGAAATATCTTTCTCATCTAATGGTTGCTTTGTGCAGGATCTCCGATCCGGGAAGCGGATTGGGCAATGCCATAGAAAGGGAGACCTCTATTATATGGACCATCTTGATCTCCCTACAAACTTTTTTTGTTCTTATGTCCAAGAAAAAAACATGGAAACTTGGCATAAAATACTTGGTCATCCAAGTTATTCCAAAATGTATCTCTTTCCTTTTGGAAACAAATTTTGTAAGGAAAAAGAAATTAATTGCAAAGATTGTATTTTTGGAAAAATGAAGTCTATTCCATTTCCAACTAGAACTTTTCTCTCATCAAGGCCTTTTGAATTGGTGCATTCGGATGTTTGGGGGCCTTCTCCGGTTATGTCTAAAGGAGGCTATTCATATTATGTTACGTTTATTGATGACTTTACTCGGTATGTTTGGATTTATTTCCTTAGTCATAAGTCGGAAGTATTTACTTTCTTTAAAGATTTTCATAAAAAGGTTCAAAATCAATTTCAAAGTAACATATCTATTTTAAGATCCGATTCCGGTGGCGAATATTTATCTCACGAATTCCAAAACTATTTAACCCAAAATGGCATTTGCCACCAAAAGTCATATCCTAGGACTCCTCAACAAAATGACCTAGCGGAAACGAAACATAGGCACATTATAGAAACCGCTAGAACATTACTTGTGTCTAGGAATATTCCAAAGAAGTTTTGGGCCGAAGCCGTTCTAACCTCAACCTATCTAATCAATAGAATGCCCTCTTCTAAGTTAAAAAATGCTTCTCCCTATGAAAAACTCTTTAAGTTTTCACCCGATTTTAATCGCCTTCGTATTTTTTGTTGCAAATGTTTTGTCCTACTACATAAAAGGGATAAGTTATCTCCAAAAGCAATTGAATGTGTATTTTTCGGATATGGTGAAAATAAAAAAGGGTATAGATGTTATGATTTTAAGAATGATAAACTATATGTTTCAAAAGATGTAACATTTCTAGAAGAAGAAAACGGTTTTGATAAAATAAAAGAAACAAATGAAATTGATTATATATTCTTATATGATCTTATTGATGACACACAAGAAGTTTTTCTTGAAAACATAGACGATACTCATGAGGTATCCCCTCTTGACATAACACTCTCAAATGATAGTGATTCAAATATAAATGTTCATGATAGTGATACCAATATAAATGTTTACTCAAGAAGAAATCAAGAAAAACCTATTAGTGTCCTCGAAAAATACTCTCAAATTTCTGAATCCACTGAGGAACCACAAGTTAGGCACTCTTCTAGAATATCAATACCCCCAAATAGGTTTGTATCCTATGATTCCTTAACTCCCAACTATCGGGCATGTTTGATAACCCTACATTCTTATTTTGAACCGGCCCACTATAATCAAGCTAAATCTATACCTCATTGGGTTGAAGCGATGCAAGCTGAACTAAATGCTTTAAAAAAAGGCCAATACTTGAGAAATAGTTAATCTACCCTCACACAAAAAACCTATTGGTTGTCGCTGGGTCTTCAAAGTTAAAACTAAATGCGATGGTTCTTTAGAACGATATAAAGCTAGATTAGTTGCTAAGGGATACTCCAAAGAATATGGCATTGATTACGAAGAAACATTCGCTCCCGTAGCTCGAATGACTAGTGTCAGAACCTTAATAGTTGTCGCATCAACCAAAAAATGGCCTATTTATCAACTTGACGTAAAAAATGTCTTTTTAAATGGAAGTTTAAGTGAAGAAGTTTATATGGATCCGCCACCCGGAATAAATATTAAGCAAGGTCAAACACTTTGGCTTTTGAAGGCATTGTATGGTCTTAAACAAGCCCCTAAGGCTTGGTATGATCGTTTCAGTGATATCATGATAAAGTTAGGATTTCATTCTTGTTATACTGACACTGCTCTTTTTGTTAAACATGCAGGTTCTAGTATCGTAATTTTGTTGCTTTATGTTGATGATATGATTCTCACTGAGAATGATCAAAGTAGTATTATTAATGTTAAAAATATGTTAAAAGATAATTTTGATATGTCTGACTTAGGTTTTCTCAAATATTTTCTTGGAATTGAGGTTGCATATTCTCCTAAAGGATATATTTTGTCACAGATGAAGCTTGCTGCAGATATATGTTCTAAGTCTGGGATTTCTGATGATAAGAAGGTAGAGACTCCCGAGGTTATTAATGCCAAATTGCGGTTAGAGGATGGGGTTCTTCTGGAAGATCCCTGTAAAACCCCAATTTAAAAAAAAACAAAAATCTGTTTGGAACCGGGCCGGGTCGGGTCCGGACCCGACCCGGGCCCCTTTTTATTTAGGGTTTTAAGTAACCCGAGCGTTCGGGCGCCGCAACCCCCCCTTTTTTTTTCTTTCCCCTTCGCGTGCGGGCAAATTTGGGAAACCCACCAGGGGTTTCCCCTTCTGTTTTTCCCCTGTGGCTTTAAGAGAGAGGTTGGAGGGCGAGGGGAGTCACGCCTCCCTCTCGCAGCCCTCGCTCCCCCCTCCGCGCCGGTCACCTCCCTCGCTGCGCCCTGTCGCCGACGCCGGCCACCGCTCCCAGGTACGCCATCCTCCCTCTTCTCTTCTCCTCCCTCTTCTTTTCCTCACCCCCCCCCCCCTCGCTGTCACCTCGCCGGGAGGCCGGCAGGCGGCGCACAACCTTGTCGTGCCCTCCTGCCTCTCTGGTATTCACCGAAGGGCCGACAGGTGGCCTGCAAGGCCCCTGTCGTCCCTTCTTCCCTCTGGGGGTGCGCCGGAGTGCCGACAGGGGACCAATGGCCCCTGCGACACTCCCTCTCCTCGGTGGGTGATAGGGAACCGATGGGAGGTCGGTTGCCCTCCCTGTCACCCCCGTCCCAAGCCAATCACTCTCTCTGGCAGGGGTTAGTCCCCCTGCCACCCCTCGATCATAGGTAGGCAGGGGCAGTGCCCCTGCCGCTTCATGGTTCCCGGCAGGCAGGGGCTAGCCCCGCTGCCTCTAAAGTTTTGGCGCGCAGGGGTAGTGCCCCTGCCGCCTTCCTGTTTCGGCTGGCAGGGGCAATGCCCCTGTCACCCTTTGTCTTGATCGGCTGGCAAGGGCAATGCCCCTGTCACTCTTTGTCTTGCTCGGCTGACAGGGGCAATGCCTCTGTCGCCCTTGATTTTTCTCGGCTAACAGGGGCTATGCCCCTGTTGCCCTTAGTTTTGCTAGGCTGGCAGGGGCTCGTCCCCTGCCGCCTCTTGGCTTCTGGGAGGGCAGGGGATACTCCCCTGCTGCCCCTTGATTCTCGGCACACAGGGGCTTGTTCCCCTGTCACCCCCCCCCGTCTCGAGCTTTCTCCCTCACTCTGTCGGCAGGGGCTAGCCCTGCCGTCTTTTGGCTGTCGGCAGGGGCTCAACCCCTGCCGCTTCTGGGTTGTCGGCAAGGGCTGCCCCCTGCCGCATCGATGCTACCGGCAGGGTCTGGTTCCCTGCCGCCTCGTGCTGGCCCCCTGTCGCATCGCTGTTTTCGACAGGGGCTCTGTCCCAGTCGCCCCACTGTTGTCGGCAGGCAGGGGTTCGCCCCCTGTCGCTTTCCTGATTTCAGCCAGTAGGGGCACACCCCTATTGCCTCTCTCTTTCCCTGTAAGCAGGTTTGTTTCTTTTACTTTCCGCATGATAATTAACGTAGCACTGTTGCAGACCTCGCATCGGACCCCTCGCTCTGGCTCCGCGGCCCGAGCCTCGTATCATCTACACGCGTAGACGCACGCAGCTGCACGACATCCCGAGGTAGGGGAAAGTCGCACGATGGGTTTGTAAGAATGAATTAAAATTATAAGGATTTTGTGATAGAATAGTTTATTTGGCATGCATTCTCACTCGTAGAAATTCCTAACTGGTGATTGTCTGTGTTGTGTTTCTGCATCTGTATTCTTTTGAAATTTCATACTTATTGTTGAAGCTCTACGAGTAGACTCATTGCTAGAAAGACCTTATTCCTGTATGTTCGCCTGGCTCACTGTTATAAGTTACTATAAATGCCTTATTGATTATTGCCTGATGAATCTTGGAGGTGACTTCTTGATTCTTAGTATTCGAGCATGCCAAGCATAATACAGACATTTATAAAACCTTGTGATAGGCTATCTATCAAGAAACCACAAATTTCCTTTGGTAATTAGACCTGAAGAAAAGTATGATACAATAGTACGGGAGGTCATTCAGTACCTCAAAGTGATTAAGAAATTCCTTATTGATATCCATGAGATGATACCGGCCTCCCCAGGCCCCTCTGCTCAGAGAGCAATTCATGTTATGTATGAACCAAAAGAATCATAAACCATTATGCTGCCCTCTCATCGTAGTTGTACTTCTGGGAAGGTACGATCGTACTTTTGGACAAGTACGTCCCATGTGGGTTACGATGGTGGGATGATGAGGTTGTGGCAACCTCGATGAATGCTATTAGCAAAAAGCTGAGATCACATAAAATGGTGACCATTTCGCCTTCACAGGCAAGATGCTCGAGTGGGTCTAATGGACCAGAGCATGTAGGATGGGACGGCGGTTAAGAAACCCCCGTCGTACCCATCCGATCTTCACGGTTCATCAAGGGAGAGGATGGATGGTACAAAGACTCCGATGGACAGGTTGTTAACAACCACCCCACGAGCAAAAGACTCGGTTTTCCCCAGTCATCGGAGTTAGGGGAATTGGGATTACCATAAATTATCCTAGGTGGTAATTCCCAGGCACTTCTGCAGAAGTTGGATGCATCCATGGGCCACGAATGCCTTTGGGGGTTTACTCTCTTGGTCACTGACCGTCCCCTTAGGAGCGGACTCAGTCAGCCATCCGGGTTAATGAAAACACTTGACATAATAAACCCCCGGATCGGTCTCGGCTGTTTCTACGTTTCGCGTCTGTGCGTACCCACAGGCCAGTTAATATCATAACTTAAAGAATATATTCAGGAATAGATATAGATGACTGAGACTTACACTGTTTTGTCTTTGCACTTATTACATTTGCTAGAATAGACTACAACTGCTTTAATTGCTTAAATATCATAATTGCTTATCTCATGAATATCCTGTTTTATTTTCATTCTATTTATCTGTTCGTGCACCTACTAGTTTGTTATGAAACTGACCCATTTCATGGGCAGGTGAAGAGTAGGACTTCACTGGCGGCCGATGGCGTGGTGCAACGTGGATCAAGATTCATTTTCTTTCTGCTGGCGGCTTGGCTCTGGGACTTTTTGGAGTTTTTCTTAGATTTATAGAACTTTGGAATAAAAGACCCATTTTGTAATAAACTGCAGATTTTAATCGATTGCCTTATTTCTTAAATTCCTTTAAGATGTGGTACATGTGAATGATGGTTTTTCAGCTAACGTACCCAGGATTGTTGACTTGTGTCCCTTTCTAAATGTCTTCCGCTGTTATTTTTAAATATTAAACTTTAAATCTTTGAAAGGTTATTCGATAAGGTTTTCGAAATCACAAGTCAAAATTTTGGGGCGTTACAACTTGGTATCAGAGCCAGGTTAGAAAGAAGTGAATCTTGACTATTGAGCATCCCATCGCGCTGTAAGTAAATCTTTGATATTTCATAGCATGTTTAGACTAAATGATATTCTTGTTTATTCGTAGTATCGTTGGATATAAGGATCCAGTTACTGGTTCTAATGGTATTCGCGGTAGGAGCACGCGTAGTGTACGTGGCCGTTCCGTAAGGGGGAGGGGCGGACGTGAGATGTTCGGGGCTGGTTACTGGGCTAACCGCCCTCCTCTACCCATTTTTACGGATGAGCAAGGCTTCGCACTACCGATCACCTACCAGATACCCTTGGCAGCAGCGTGGGCTGAAGTGCATGCTCGAGAAGGTGGTTTCGCGCCTTCACACATTCAGGTGCACCATCAGACACCACAGGAGTCATCGGGAGATTTTGTTCCCCCTGAGTTAGCAGAGGAGTGTGGTTTCTGCGGAGAAACAGGCCACACCATGGATGCTTGCTTCCACAAGGCTCAGCATGGCGACAAGATCGCAATTTCGACTGCCGGCGAGCAACCGCCACCTCCGGCAGACCCAGTGGGCGGTGTATCACCCACATATACACCTGCTACGGATTCTTCAAATTATAGTCTTGGCTCACCGGAATATACTCCGGCGACGCCTCTTTACGGGCAGGAGCCCTCCTACGATGAGCCACTTCCCTTCACCCCTAAGCGCAGATTCAGGCGCACAGGCAATAGAAGGGAATATCTTAGGAAGTATTCTAGTCGTCCCTAAGGGGAGGTAGCACGCACCCAGTTTTGTTGGAGTCTGTGAACTCATTTATAAATGCGGAATATAACTTTTGCTTATGTACCAGCACAGCTGGATTCTAAATATTTGACTCTCGGAATAAAGATTTATGTTCTTGCCTTTGTTTCTATACTTATGCCTACTAGTACGTCTTCAGTGTTTTTGATTTTTATCTTGGTTGCTTTTTAAGGATGGCGGGAAACTCAAGCCACAGCATGGCCGATGAGCTGCGTGAACAGAGGGGATTCATGATGGATACCCTCAACTCCTTAGCTGAGGCGATTCGTAACCAGGGTCGCCCCCATCAGGATCCAGGTTCCCTTGTTGGGAATGCACCAACCGCCACATATGAAAAAATTCTAAAGCTGGACCCTCCTACTTTCTCGGGCAAGGTTGATCCTGACTTGGCGGAGGGTTGGGTTAAAGAGGCGGAACGGGTGTTCCAAGTGTTGTCCGTTCCTGATGATAAGAAGACAATGTTCAGGTCCTTTCGTTTGAAGGACAACGCTCGCGACTGGTGGGACACTACGCGGGAGGTGCAGTTTCCGGGTGCTGAGGTGATTCCGTGGGAGGCCTTCCGAAGGGTTTTTCTCGGAAACTATTTCCCTCCTCATGCGAGGGAAAAGAAGAAGGTGGAATTTCTGGAGTTGTGCCAAGGAACCTTAAGTTTGAACGAATATATCGCCAAATTTCAACGGTTGGAGCGCTATTGTCCTCACCTATTCGAGGATGATCATGAGCGGGCCGGGAAGTTTATTCGCGGACTGAAGGAAGGACTCAGGCATAGGGTTCTCACCAGCATGCCCGCGACTTTTTCGGCGGCAGTAGCAGCAGCCACCCTACTGAACGAGGATTGGGAGCGTTCAAAAAGTGTGCAAGCCAAGAAGTCAACCGCGTCAGGTGGCGAGCAGAAGAAGACATTTTCCGGCGGCCCAGGGCAACGACCACCTTTTCCAGTGAAGACTGAAGCAGGGAAGAAACAATTTCCTCCAGCAAAACGCCAGCGACAACAGGGCCCTCCACCACCCAGGCAACCGTCGAGTGATAACTGCCCCAGGTGCAAGAGGCCTCATGTGGGACAATCTTGTCCGCAGGACACTGGCGGATGCCTGTACTGTGGCAAGATGGGCCATTTCATACGCGACTGTCGGAAGAAAGCAGCAGATGACCTCAAGCGAACCGGCAACGTATCTCAGCCTCCTCGACCACCTCATCAGCAACAACAGCGAACACAACCAAGTAGTGGCAGAGAGCCGGGTCGAGTTTATGCAGCCTCGGTCGATCAATTGACCAAAGGAGATCTCGTTCAAGGTACCATTCTTGTTGCTGATCAAGCAGCTTTTGCACTCTTTGATTGTGGTGCCACACATTCGTTTGTTTCAGAAAAATTCGTAAAACAATTGCATATAACGGTAAAAACGCTTGATAATACATTAGACGTGTATAACCCCGTTGGGAAGAACACGGTTTGCACCACTTTCATACCTGAATTGGACGTAGTTGTGGCAGAGCGGCACTTGCCTGCTTGTGCTATCCTGCTGGAGATGACTGAATTTGACGTTATCCTAGGCATGGATTGGTTGCACAAGTATCATGCCAAGATCTTTTGCCGTGATGGCAAGATCGTTTTATCACCTCCAAGCTCTTCGAGAGTAGAATTCAGAATTCCCAGACCTGTTCGAGCAAGCCGGAGGATCTCGGCGCTTAAGGCGCAAAACTTTTTGCGGAAGGGATGCACTGCCTTTTTGGTTAGTGTTATCCAGTCAGATCCAATGCCTATTCCCATCGGTGAGCTGGATGTTGTTCGCGATTATCCCGACGTTTTTCCTAAAGAGCTGTCGGGACTTCCCCCGTCTCGTGAGGTGGAATTCAATATTGAATTGCTACCAGGTACGACACCAATCTCCAAAGCACCCTACAGGATGGCGCCAGCTGAGCTTGAGGAGCTGAAGAAGCAGTTGCAGGAGTTGTTGGATCAGGGATTCATTCGCCCCAGCGTTTCTCCTTGGGGAGCTCCTGTGCTCTTCGTGAAGAAGAAGGACGGGACCTTGCGGTTGTGTATCGACTATCGAATGCTCAACCAGGCCACAATAAAAAACAAGTACCCATTGCCGCGTATCGAAGACTTGTTCGATCAGTTGCAGAAGGCCAAGGTTTTCTCGAAAATCGATCTTAGGTCTGGATATCATCAGCTCAGAATTAGGAATGAAGATATTCCTAAGACGACCTTTCGGACGAGATACGGACATTACGAGTTCACAGTCATGCCGTTCGGACTGACCAATGCCCCTGCAGCTTTCATGGACTTGATGAATAGGGTGTTCAAGCCATTTTTGGACACCTTCGTGATCGTGTTCATCGACGACATCTTGGTGTACTCAGAAAGTCGAGAGCAACATCGAGAGCACCTAACCGTTGTGTTAGAAACCTTGCGAAAGGAACAATTGTATGCCAAGTTCTCTAAATGTGAATTCTGGCTCGAGGAAGTCATGTTTCTGGGACACGTTATTTCTAAAGAAGGAGTGTCCGTGGACCCTGCAAAGGTGGAGGTTGTACTTGGTTGGCAGCAACCAAAGAACGCGCGTGATATCAGGAGTTTCCTTGGACTAGCGGGTTACTACAGAAGATTCATTCAGGATTTTTCTAAAATTGCGTTACCCCTGACAAAGTTACTGAAGAAAGAGGCTAAATTCTTATGGGACGAAAAGTGCGAGGCGAGTTTTCAATTATTGAAGGAGCGACTTACCAGTGCTCCTATTTTGACCTTACCTTCTGGTAAAGGCGGATTTGTGATTTATACCGATGCCTCTGGGTCAGGCCTAGGGGCTGTGCTGATGCAGAATGGGAAGGTGATCGCTTACGCTTCTCGGCAACTTAAAATTCACGAGAAAAACTACCCAACTCACGATTTAGAGTTAGCTGCGGTGGTGTTCGCACTGAAGATATGGCGACATTACTTGTATGGGGAGCAGTTTGAAGCATTCACCGATCATAAGAGCCTTAAGTACCTATTTTCACAGAAGGAATTGAATATGAGACAACGGCGTTGGCTTGAATTCCTCAAGGATTACGACTTCACCCTCTCCTACCACCCAGGAAAGGCGAACGTCGTGGCTGACGCCCTCAGCCGCAAAGCACCGGAAGTTTCGATTAATGCTTTATTTGCTGGATGGAGGTTGGTCGAAGACCTAGCCTCATGGGAACCTTTCGCAATCACTCAAGGTTCAATTGGTTTATCCCACCTTGTTGCTCAACCTGAGCTACTAGCGAGAATCATCAATGGGCAGAAGACTGATGCGCGCTACGAGAAGTTGAAGGCTCAAGCGGTATTGGAAGATACACCTTTTCGTCTGAAGGAGGATGGAAGTATATGGTTGAGGGAGATGAAGTTCCTGATGACCCGGTTCTTCGAGATGAAGTTCTTGCGGAAGCCCACAAGTCTAGGTACACAATTCACCCGGGTAGCACGAAGATGTTCAAGGACCTGCAACGCAGTTATTGGTGGAACGGTATGAAGCGAGACGTGGCTAAGTATGTCTCGAAGTGTTTAACGTGTCAGCAAATCAAGATCGAGCACCAGAGACCCGGTGGGGTCATGCAGCAGATAGAGATCCCTCTATGGAAGTGGGAAGATGTTACCATGGACTTTATAGTCGGTCTTCCGAGGACGCGGAGAAAGCATGACGCGATTTGGGTGATCGTCGATAGACTCACCAAGTCGGCTCACTTTCTACCTATCCGTCTCAACCAATCGTTAGATAGTCTCGCTGATCTCTATGTTAGAGAGATTGTGAGATTGCACGGTGTTCCAGTCTCGATTATCTCCGATCGTGATCCTAGATTCACTTCAAGGTTTTGGGGACAACTTCAGTTGGCGTTGGGCACAAAGTTAAAGTTTAGTACTGCGTTTCACCCTCAGACGGACGGGCAGTCGGAGCGTACGATTCAAACCTTGGAAGACATGCTTCGAGCCTGTATGATGGACTGGAAGGGAGAGTGGGATTCCCACATCAGTTTGGCGGAGTTCGCGTATAACAACAGCTATCATGCGAGCATCGGGATGGCCCCATACGAAGCTTTGTATGGGAGGCCATGTCGATTACCTGTTTACTGGGACGAGGTTGGCGAGCGAAAATTGGAGGCACCTATAGTCTTGCAACACTATACTCAACAAGTGCAGATGATTCGAGAACGACTGTAATACCAGTTAAAAAAAAAAAAATTAAGATCGGACCCGGGTCGGGTCTGGACCTTTTCGAAAACCCTTTTCGAGGGGACTGGCAGCCCACAGGGGGAGGGAAGCCTCCGGCGACACAGGGGGCGAGCCCTGTGTGCGCCCCCTCCCTACTAAAAGACGAGAGGGGAGAGGGGAGGGCCTACGAGCCTCCCCCGACCCCCCGACTCTCTCTCTCATCTCTCTCCCCTCTGCTCTCTCTTCCCCCGACTCCACCTCCCTCTCCCTTTTTGCCGACGCAGAACAACCCCCCCCCCCTCTTCACGGCGCCACCCTCTCCGGCGAACCCCCTTCACGGCAGCCCAGGTAGCCTCCTCCTTTTCCCCCTCTTTTTCCCCCTTTTTTTTTCCTCCCCCTGATTCGCCGGAAGGCCGGCAGGTGGTCGGCGGCCCCTGCTGAGCCTTCCTCCTCTTTTTTCACGACAGGCAAGGGGCTCCGCCCCCTTGCCTTCCTCTTATCTCGACAGGCAAGGGGCTCCGCCCCCTTGCCTTCCTCTTATCTTGACAGGCAAGGGGCTCCGCCCCCTTGCCTTCCTCTTTTTCGACAAGCAAGGGGGCTCCGCCCCCCTTGCTTTCCTCTTCTTACCAGGCAGGGTGCGGAGCCCCCTGCCCTTTTAATTTTCCGGCAGGGGCCATGGCCCCTGCCCTTCCCTTTCCACGTAGGGGCCGATGGCCCCTACCCTTCCCCTTAAGAGAGGGGGGCAGGAGCCGAAGGCTCCTGCCCCACCCCTCGGAAACCAAGCAGGGGCCATTTGGCCCCTGCCCCTCTTTTAAACCGACAGGGGCCAGAGGCCCCTGTCTCTTTTCTGTCGAGCAAGGGCTCGGCAGGGGCCTTTGGCCCCTGCACTCCCCTACCTCCTCTCCTTTTGAGCCGCAGGGGGGCCTTTGGCCCCTGCGCTCCCTCCTCCCTACTCGTTCCATTGGCAGGGGCCATCGGCCCCTGCCCCTTTCTTTTAAGAAGGCCCCTGCACCCATCTCCTTTAACGGCATGGGTCATTGGACCCTACCCCGTTCTCTTTCGCAACGGTAGGGGCCGATGACCCATGCATTGAGTTGCGGAGAAACCGAGCTTTCTCCCTACCTGTATTCATTTTATGCATGCTAAACTACGTATTTTTGCAGTTTACGCAACGGAGCCCGTTCGCGCCCCGCGAACTAAACCGACAATCACTTACGTTCGTAGACGGCTTCATTCTCGCAATACTCCAAGGTAGGAGAAGATGCACAAGGACTTAAATAATTAAATCAAGCTTAAATAATTGATAATCGAAAGGACTTACTGATATATTTATATACTTATATGTATATAAGTACACTTTTAAATCAAGGACGCGGTTTCGCGATCCTTGTCCTTTGCTTTCGCATTTCAGTTTGCCGTCGCGCTTTGCGCCCAGGCTTTTACTTTCGTATTTACTGCTTATTGTCTTTTAATTCAAGGACGCGGTTTCGCGGTCCTTGTCCTTTGCTTACGCACTTTCTGTTTCTGTTGCCGTCGCGCTTTGCGCCAAGGCCTTTGCTTTCATAAGTTACTACTTACTGTCTTTTAATTCAAGGACGCGGTTTCGCGATCCTTGTCCCTTGCTTTCGCAGTTCCTGTTTGCCGTCGCGCTTCGCGCCCAGGCACTACCTTTTCGCATTATTATCTTTTGTTTCTTTTCCTTGCCATAGACTCAGTGTATTCGAGAGGAATACCTATTCCTCTTTCCACCCGATATGTTTTGGGAAAACCCTTGATCTGGGGCAAGACCAAGTTGTTGGGTGATAGGTTCCTTTGTGAAACCCATTTACCAAAACCAGTGTCGTGACTTACAAAGCACCCAGACACTGCGTCATCGGATGTCAGATTCGAGAAAATCACATGCCTTATGTTGGCAAAAATGTGTGTGGTTTCGAAAGATTTGATATGTTAAAATAGTTTTTTTTTTAAAAAAAACATTATATCTTTGCGAAACACACTCCCGAGGCTCCTATTAAGGACCTGTATCCCTTTTCTCGTAAGTATACTTCTTAAACATGCGAGACATGTTAGTACTACGACGATTAGGATGAGAGAGTCTTATGACTTCGATTAATGCTTAATGCAGGCTGTTGGAAACACATATAAGAGTGGGATCGCCTTCATAGGCAAGATGCTCGTTTCGGTCTAATGGACCAGAGCATGTAGAATGAGGCAACGGCTAAGAAACCCCGTCGCGCTCAATTCAACCTTGCTTCGTCGAGAGAGGACGAAGGGTACCAACTCCGATAGACAGTCCATTTATGGCTTTCAAAAAGGGCAAAAGACCCGTTTTTCCCCAGTCATCGGAGGTTAGGGGGAGGGATAGGGGCTACATAAGTTAGCCTAACACTTCTGCAGAAGTTGGATGCATCCCTATCAGGCCTTGGGGACTTACTCTCTCGACCATCGGTCGTCTCCATAGGAATAGGATTCAATCAGACAACCGAGGTATATTAAAATACTTAACATAATAAACACTCGGCTTGGACTCGACTGTTTCGACTCACGTGCCATGTATGTACCCGCATGGTCGGTTATCAAGTAATAACTAAATTGAGCATGCACACCCTTTTCAGTTTGTTGTACTTAGCTTATTCCTCCAGTCTATCTGCTTAGTTTGCTCGTTACTACATGTTGCATAAATTATCTATGCCTAATTTAGTTCTTTCTGTCTTTGTACTCTTCTGCTAGTTTTTCGCAAAACTAACCCATTTCATGGGCACAGGTGACGATTAGGTGCATCAGGCGATGGCGCGACTGCGAGATGATTTAAGGATCCACTGTTTCTGCTCGTAGTGTTTCTCCTGGACATTTTTGGTTTTTGATACGGTTTTCCCTTGAGGAAACCCAAATTTTGTACAAACTTAATACTCTCTTCAAATAGAAGGAATGGTTTCCTAAGTATTATTGCAGATCGTCCATGGTAAATCTTTGTTTTCTCGCTAACGTGCCCAAGGTTGTCAAACCCATCTTTTTTTTTTTCTTTTAAAAGAAATCGTTTCCGCTGATTTAGAAATAAACTCTGTAAAGAAAAGGCATTTTCCAACTATTTCAAGGAATTTATAAGGTTCGAAATTTTGGGGCGTTACAACGACTCCGTACCGCTCAGAGTCGGCAGAAAAGCTATGCAGATAGACGCCGACGAGAGCTTGTCTTCGATATTGGCGAGATGGTTTTTGTTAAGGTATCTCCGACGAAGAGGGTATTTCGGTTCGGGAAGAAGGGAAAGCTAAGTCCTAGATACGTCGGACCGTTCGAAATCCTGGAGCGGATTGGAGAAGCAGCTTATCGCGTGGCGTTACCTCCGCAGTATGCTCAAATCCATAATGTTTTTCACGTATCCATGTTGAGGAAGTATGTTCACGATCCATCGCATATCATTCATTATGATGATGTGGACATTAGAAGGGACTTGACATTCGAAGAAAGACCAGTGGAGATCGTCGACCGTCGTGACCAAGTGCTTAGATCAAAGACCATTTCCTTTGTAAAGGTTCGGTGGCAACATCATGGAATTGACGAATGTACTTGGGAACCTGAGAACGATATTAGGGAAAAATATCCTGACCTGTATTTTGATTCTTCAAGGTAATAGATATTTCGCGGACGAAATTCTTTTAAGAGGGGTAGGATGTAAAACCCCAATTTAAAAAAAAAAAAAATCTGTTTGGACCCGGGTCGGGTCCGGACCCGACCCGGGCCCCTTTTTATTTAGGGTTTTAAGTAACCCGAACGTTCGGGCGCCGCAACCCCCCCCTTTTTTTTTCTTTCCCCTTCGCGTGCGGGCAAATTTGGGAAACCCACCAGGGGTTTCCCCTTCTGTTTTTCCCCTGCGGCTTTAAGAGAGAGGTTGGAGGGCGAGGGGAGTCACGCCTCCCTCTCGCAGCCCTCGCTCCCCCCTCCGCGCCGGTCACCTCCCTCGCTGCGCCCTGTCGCCGACGGCGGCCACCGCTCCCAGGTACGCCATCCTCCCTCTTCTCTTCTCCTCCCTCTTCTTTTCCTCACCCCCCCTCGCTGTCACCTCGTCGGGAGGCCGGCAGGCGGCGCACAGCCTTGCCGTGCCCTCCTGCCTCTCCGGTATTCACCGAAGGGCCGACAGGTGGCCTGCAAGGCCCCTGTCGTCCCTTCTTCCCTCTGGGGGTGCGCCGGAGTGCCGGCAGGGGACCAATGGCCCCTGCGACACTCCCTCTCCTCGGTGGGTGATAGGGAACCGACGGGAGGTCGGTTGCCCTCCCTGTCACCCCCGTCCCAAGCCAATCACTCTCTCTGGCAGGGGTTAGTCCCCCTGCCACCCCTCGATCATAGGTAGGCAGGGGCAGTGCCCCTGCCGCTTCATGGTTCCCGGCAGGCAGGGGCTAGCCCCGCTGCCTCTAAAGTTTTGGCGCGCAGGGGTAGTGCCCCTGCCGCCTTCCTGTTTTGGCTGGCAGGGGCAATGCCCCTGCCGCCTTCCTGTTTCGGCTGGCAGGGGCAATGCCCCTGTCACCCTTTGTCTTGATCGGCTGGCAAGGGCAATGCCCCTATCACTCTTTGTCTTGCTCGGCTGACAGGGGCAATGCCTCTGTCGCCCTTGATTTTTCTCGGCTAACAGGGGCTATGCCCCTGTTGCCCTTAGTTTTGCTAGGCTGGCAGGGGCTCGTCCCCTGCCGCCTCTTGGCTTCTGGGAGGGCAGGGGATACTCCCCTGCTGCCCCTTGATTCTCGGCACACAGGGGCTTGTTCCCCTGTCACCCCCCCCCCGTCTCGAGCTTTCTCCCTCACTCTGTCGGCAGGGGCTAGCCCTGTCGTCTTTTGGCTGTCGACAGGGGCTCAACCCCTGCCGCTTCTGGGTTGTCGGCAGGGGCTGCCCCCTGCCGCATCGATGCTACCGGCAGGGGCTGGTTCCCTGCCGCCTCGTGCTGGCCCCCTGTCGCATCGCTGTTTTCGACAGGGGCTCTGTCCCAGTCGCCCCACTGTTGTCGGCAGGCAGGGGTTCGCCCCCTGTCGCTTTCCTGATTTCAGCCAGTAGGGGCACACCCCTATTGCCTCTCTCTTTCCCTGTAGGCAGGTTTGTTTCTTTTACTTTCCGCATGATAATTAACGTAGCACTGTTGCAGACCTCGCATCGGACCCCTCGCTCTGGCTCCGCGGCCCGAGCCTCGTATCATCTACACGCGTAGACGCACGCAGCTGCACGACATCCCGAGGTAGGGGAAAGTCGCACGATGGGTTTGTAAGAATGAATTAAAATTATAAGGCTTTTGTGATAGAATAGTTTATTTGGCATGCATTCTCACTCGTAGAAATTCCTAACTGGTGATTGTCTGTGTTGTGTTTCTGCATCTGTATTCTTTTGAAATTTCATACTTATTGTTGAAGCTCTACGAGTAGACTCATTGCTAGAAAGACCTTATTCCTGTATGTTCGCCTGGCTCACTGTTATAAGTTACTATAAATGCCTTATTGATTATTGTCTGATGAATCTTGGAGGTGACTTCTTGATTCTTAGTATTCGAGCATGCCAAGCATAATACAGACATTTATAAAACCTTGTGATAGGCTATCTATCAAGAAACCACAAATTTCCTTTGGTAATTAGACCTGAAGAAAAGTATGATACAATAGTACGGGAGGTCATTCAGTACCTCAAAGTGATTAAGAAATTCCTTATTGATATCCATGAGATGATACCGGCCTCCCCAGGCCCCTCTGCTCAGAGAGCAATTCATGTTATGTATGAACCAAAAGAATCATAAACCATTATGCTGCCCTCTCATCGTAGTTGTACTTCTGGGAAGGTACGATCGTACTTTTGGACAAGTACGTCCCATGTGGGTTACGATGGTGGGATGATGAGGTTGTGGCAACCTCGATGAATGCTATTAGCAAAAAGCTGAGATCACATAAAATGGTGACCATTTCGCCTTCACAGGCAAGATGCTCGAGTGGGTCTAATGGACCAGAGCATGTAGGATGGGACGGCGGTTAAGAAACCCCCGTCGTACCCATCCGATCTTCACGGTTCATCAAGGGAGAGGATGGATGGTACAAAGACTCCGATGGACAGGTTGTTAACAACCACCCCACGAGCAAAAGACTCGGTTTTCCCCAGTCATCGGAGTTAGGGGAATTGGGATTACCATAAATTATCCTAGGTGGTAATTCCCAGGCACTTCTGCAGAAGTTGGATGCATCCATGGGCCACGAATGCCTTTGAGGGTTTACTCTCTTGGTCACTGACCGTCCCCTTAGGAGCGGACTCAGTCAGCCATCCGGGTTAATGAAAACACCTGACATAATAAACCCCCGGATCAGTCTCGGTTGTTTCTACGTTTCGCGTCTGTGCATACTCACAGGCCAGTTAATATCAGAACTTAAAGAATATATTCAGGAATAGATATAGATGACTGAGACTTACACTGTTTCTCTTTGCACTTATTACATTTGCTAGAATAGACTACAACTGCTTTAATTGCTTAAATATCATAATTGCTTATCTCATGAATATCCTGTTTTATTTTCATTCTACTTATCTGTTCGTGCACCTACTAGTTTGTTATGAAACTGACCCATTTCATGGGCAGGTGAGGAGTAGGACTTCACTGGCGGCCGATGGCGTGATGCAACGTGGATCAAGATTCATTTTCTTTCTGCTGGCGGCTTGGCTCTGGGACTTTTTGGAGTTTTTCTTAGATTTATAGAACTTTGGAATAAAAGACCCATTTTGTAATAAACTGCAGATTTTAATCGATTGCCTTATTTCGTAAATTCTTTTAAGATGTGGTACATGTGAATGATGGTTTTTCAGCTAACGTACCCAGGATTGTTGACTTGTGTCCCTTTCTAAATGTCTTCCGCTGTTGTTTTTAAATATTAAACTTTAAATCTTTGAAAGGTTTTTCGATAAGGTTTTCGAAATCACAAGTCGAAATTTTGGGGCGTTACAATCCCACACCTTACAGACAACTCATTGGGTCTCTTACCTATTTGACTATCACCAGACCAGATATCACTCATGCGGTTCACTCAGTTAGTCAATTTCAGCATGCTCATACAACTGTGCATATGAGTGTTGTTCTCCGAATCATCCGCTACATTCGGAATACCACCAATAAAAAGCTATTTCTATCCTCTTCTTCTTCCTTGAATCTTCTTGCTTATACTGATGCAGATTGGGGAGGTAATCCCAATGATCGAGTCTCAACTACTGGTTTTTGTGTCTTTTTAGGGGACTCTTTGATTGCCTGGCGATGCAAGAAGCAGTAGAAAGTTTCACTATCATCCACTGAAGCTGAGTACCGGGCGATGGCAACCACGACAATGGAACTTGTATGGCTTCGCAGTTTGCTTAAAGACATGGGAGTTGATATTACCAAAGCCTCAAAGCTATGTTGCGACAACAAGAGTGCCATCTATATTGCGAGCAATCATACTTTTCATGAACGTACAAAACATATCGAAATGGATTGCCACTATATTCGTGACGAATTTTTACGATGAACTATTGCTCTGCCATATGTCACTTCAGAATATCAGTTGGCGGACTTCTTCACTAAAGCTCTTTCGGCTCCTCGCTTCATGTTTCTACTTGGCAAACTTTCTGTCATTTCCCCGTAAAGTTTGAGGGGAGGTGTTAAAATGTACCTAATATATATATATATATATATATATATATATATATATATATATATATATATATATATACTGTATATTACATCAATACCCGATAGTGGTATTTTTGTAATTTCACATAGTTGTTTTAGAAAACAACTATTTTTCTTTTTTTGAATAAATGTAATTTTTATTTTTATTTTTTTAATTCTTTTTTTATTCTTTTTGAGGACCTAAAGGGGCTCCAACCATAGAGTCGTTGGAGCCCCCAACGGTCACAAATGTGACCGTTGGGGGCTCCCAACGACTCTATGGGAGCCCCCTTTTGGCTCTCCTTTTGAGGCCCTTTGGCCCTCCTTTTTCCTCCTCTTCCTCTTGTATAAATAGGGGTGAACCCCTTGTGTATTTTCATCCTTGAGAGCTTTTCTCTCTTCTCAATAAGAGGCTTTGTATATTGTTGCCTTCTTAAAGGCTTGTGCTTGTATTATCCCTTTGTGGACTTGTGATATTGTCTCTTTTATTCATTGTTGTAAGTACTTGTATGCACTCTTTATATTTCCGCAATATCTCATTACATAGCCTAGTCTCTTCTCCACTAAGTTTAGTGAGAATCTCATGAATAGGAGGAGGTGATGAAGATGATAGCAAGGAGGCCCTTGTTTGTTCAAACTCGGGTCTCAAACCATAGAGAAAAGCGAAAAGTCTCTCTTCTTCAACTTGAACTCTCCGCATTTCTATACACTTTCCTTCCCATTTGGGTTCAAATTGGGCAAGTTGGGTCCAAATGGAAGATAACTCCATAAAATAATCTCTTATATTCTTATCTCCTTGTTTAATGTTCTAACTTTTTCTTGGAGATAATACTTGTGAGCCATATCCTTTTCAGTAAACATACCTCTAAGATATTCCCATGCTTCATTTGCCTTTTTGTAACACAAAAGGTTTGAGGCAATTTTTGTCTCAACTCCACTAAGCATCCATGAAAGAATTTTGGCATTTTTCATTTCCCATTCATCTAATTTTTTGTAGTATTCTTCCATGGCTTTGTTTTTTTCTTCAAGACTAGTCTCAACGTCATTTTCACCTAATGTAATTTTGGGAGTGGGTTCAAGAATAGTACCTCTTACAAATCCCCACAAACCTTGACCCTTGATGAATATCTACAAGTGTCCCGCCCAAATGTTATAGTTGCTTCCTTCAAATTTGAATGGCGGAATGAAGTTGGAGTTGTTTCTATTGTGTGGAAAAAATTCACCCATGATGAATCCAAAGAAAAAAAGGAACCACCAATCACGAAAAAGAGAACGCATGCTTTACGAGGCAGCTCACCAATGATCATATACCAAGCTCTGATACCATGTAAAGAGTCTTACACACAATCAAGTCTACAAACAACTTGACAAAACATACATTCACCCAATATGGTAAACCAAAATAGCATACAAAATGCTCCACAGCACAAACATAAGAATAGTGCATAAATGCACTTGAATCTGAATATGTAAGAGGTAAAACCCTCTACCTTTGTATTGAAATTACAATGGGCAGCATGCCCGTATTTATAGAGAGGTTACATGAGAGGAGCTATTAAAATAGCTGTTGGGATAGCTGTTGGGCTACTCCCAACAGCTCTAATTAGAGCTGTTGGGAGTAGCCCAACAACTCTATTCAAACAGTCAACATTTTGACTGTTTGACAGAACCTGACAAAAAGGTTGTTGGCTGTTTTGACAGCCCAATAGCTCTAGTCAATTATGACAGTTTGACAAAAAGATAAAAAAATAAGAAATAAATAAAATTACAAAAATAAATAAATAAAAAAGTATTACAAGAATATAAGTATATACTTTAAATATATAGTTATATACATATACATACTCTTGTATTACGAAAAGTATGTATATATATATATATATATATATATATATTCAAGTATATACATATATATGTTATTTTCTAACATAAAGTATGTTGGTTGTGATTGTTTGAGTGGAATTCATTGTTTTCTCAGATTAAATTGGATTCAATCATGTGCTTCTTAGTGATGTTTGAGATACATTCTCTTGTATGTCTTGTTCGGTTGATATTGCAATATGTTGTTAATATTGTCATTTAATATGCTATAGCATATAAAAGATAGTTAACTTAGTAGGGTATTACATTGGGAAACCCAGCCTAATGGGCAATATGGGTTGAATACCCGATACGGGTACTAGAACTATTAGCTTGTAGGCTATGACAATGAAACTGATGAAAAGCTTATTATTAATGAATGAGTGCCTAACTGGTTTAAAGACACCGGGGCATTTGTGTTTGACTGGTTTAAAGGCACCAGAGCACCTTGGGTGGGTTATGCAATCAATATGACAAAGAATTGGGACTGTTCTATACACCTTGGTAAAGTGACTAAGGTTGGGAATTCTACTGTTGTGGTAGTAGAAGGAAGTTGGGGAAATGCCCTGTACTTTGGGAAATAAATTAAATGAAAAGATTAACCCACTCAGTTCTTGGGCTTACCTTGGAGAGGGTAGGTGGTACAAAACTCTCGGGACATGTGTTTTGGTTTCGAGCGTAAAGCGATTCGTTGGTCTCAATCCTCAGAGTTGGGGGACCCGGACTACCAATATGTCCTAGGTGGTAGCTTTTTGTTCTTCTGCAGAAGTTAGGGATGCATCCTGTTTTGGTTTTGGCCTTTGGGAGGTTCTCTCGGTCACTGGCCGCTCCCTTGGGATTTCAGTCTCAGTTATAATGTTCGGGTTAATAAAATACCCTTGAATAATATACCTCCGAACGTTATTTTCTGAGACGGTTGCCTCGGCCCGTGTGTACCCGCGGGATAAGATAAAATAATCACTATTTAGAACAGTTAGGTATCACAGTGAGTGTAGATTCTAGAGAGACATTTTTCAGCATATTTTATATTCGGAGCCTGTGATGAAACGAAATCTTGAACTGTGTAGAGCTGAGACAATTGAATTCATATTGTGGATGTTACATGGATGTTATGCATGTTACTGTTATCGTTGTTGCAGCTTATGCTTTAATTGCTTAATACCTTGTTTAATTGTTGTAGTTGCATAAAATGCTTTACTTGCCCAATTATAATAGTTGCATAATCTACTTCTCCACTTAGATATATGTCTGTTATTGTTGTTGCATAGACTTTTTTACGTGCTTATGTATAGGCTGAAAATCAAACACGACACCCACATCACATACTCGATACATGATCTACTTACAAGAAAAATTACAGATTTTCTACTTAGACGTGGTAGTCTAATTCCTATAATTTTTATCATTTTCAGGCACAAAGTAGTTCTATGAGCGACGCGGGATGAGGTGCTGACCAAGACTTGATCTACTTGTTCCTTGGCGGTCCTACTTTCTTTCATATTGAAATTTTTGTCTTGAGACTCATAATGTGATAAACTCTGATGTTGGATTCTATTATTAATGAAATAAAAATAAATGGTGTGGTTTGCTTTTACCTTCTTGTATCGTTCTGAAATGCTTAACCCTGGAATTATTAGTTGTTTCCGCTTTATAAAAAAAAAACCTCAAAAATCTGGGTTAAAATTTCGGGGCGTTACACTCCCTCATCTTAAGCCAAGAATAACAGTAACTAAAGAGGGATTCCGACTTGATTCATAAAAACCATCATGGAACTTGTTGAGATTAAGAGGTTTTAAGTTTTAAGTTTATTTGACATTGTTGAGAATAGGTGGTTTTAAGTTAAGTCTTTTTATATTAGAGGCTATTTGAAATTATGTTTTCATAATGGGCTAAGATGTAATTATTATTTTTAGCCTCTCTCTATTTTACATATAGAGAAGCCCTAATAAGAAGTGAAGTGTTTTCTCTGTGCAGCCGTCTCTCCCTCTCACTCTCTCTCTCACTCTCTACCTAGGGTTGGGTGCGTCTTTCAACATGGTATCAGAGCGGGTCTCCCTTCTGGGATGACGCTGCTGCTGAGGTTGCTCAAGGATGATGTTGGTAGTGAAGTGTGAAGCAGGAGTGGTGGCGCTGGATCGTGATCAGCCTGCAACCTGTGTATCGTGATCTGTTTGTGATCGTGACTATGTTGTGCTGAGGTTGCTGCTCGTGAACCAGTGATCTGAAGCTCTGACTTGGTATCATCGGGTATGTAAACCAAGATTGCAGTCGCTTCTTGGAGTCGATTTGGTAAGTCTGTGTTCAGTTTTTGGGTGGTTATAAACTTCCTGTTACGGTTGTGGGTTTCAAGCTGCGTGTCGCAGCCCTTTTCTTAAATCAGATCTGATCAGCGCCACGTAAACCTTGCTGTGATTCCCTGCCGTGATTCTTGCTAAGTTTATCTCTGTCGTGATTTCCTGCACTGTGTTGTTGCCGAGTTCTTTATTGTCGTGGTTTCTGTGATTATATGGCTGGGAGTATCGTGGTTCCTGCACTGTATTGTTGCCGAGTTCTTTGAAGTTCTATGTTTCTGCGTGCTCATACTATAGTTGGTTGTGAATCTGAGTGTTGAGTTCGTCTCAGATTCTATTTTGTTGTTCGAGTTCAGAAGATGAATATTAGCAGCCGTGATTCCCTGCTGTGTCGTGATCTGTTTGGCTGGAAAGTGTGTGCTGTGAAAGCAGCATGTTAATTTATTACAGAAATATCTTTCACAACAGCATGTTAATTTTTTTTTGGCAGCAGGCGTGATTCCCTGCAGTGTGGGAAAATATTTTGTTTATGGGAAAATATTTTGATTTGCAACCTATAGCCATCCGCGGTTGAGGTGGAAGGTGCTGGTCAAGTTTCTTTAAAAAAAAAATTTAAGTTTGGATCTGAATAGTCGTAGGTCGTGTTTCTCAGATTTCATTGGTGAAGTCAAAACTTGATACAGTCGTGTTCGTAGTTGATTGTGGGTGTGCGCGTGTGGTTGCTTCTTCATTTTGTAAATCCAGCCAATTAGTTTATATTATGGCTCAGGTGGTTAAATCAGATGCAGATTCCTCCAATGATTGTGTAACTCTTAGCAGGGCTGAATATGACAAGCTCCTTGCTTTACGATCATCCACTTCGAAGTCTTCTGTTGCGGAGGTTGTGTGCTCGGCAGGTGATGGCCTATCTAGTCAAGGTGATAGGTGGATCATTGATTCTGGAGCCTCTGGTCACTTGTGCGGAAATTCGAGTAATTTTCTGAGTTTAAAACCTGTGACTGGTCAAAAAGGGGTACGTCTTGCTGATGGTAGTTCTTCCCCAATTGTAGGGCAGGGAAGCAAGTCTATTACCCCTACTCTTCAATTGTCGCATGTTCTTCATGCTCCTTCGTTTCCATAGAATTTACTATCCGTCAGTCGAATGACAAAAGATTTGAATTATAGAGTGATTTTTTATCCTATGGGGTGCACGTTTCAGGACTTGCTGACGGGGAGAAAGATTGGTGGCGGCTATGAGGAAGGTGGTCTGTATTACCTACACCAACCAGAAGTTTCGGCCTATTCTGCTGGTACATCATCCTCAAGTCCTCTATTGTGGCATCATCGTTTGGGTCACCTTCTAGTGACAAAACTTCGTCGTGTCATTCCTCATATACCTCCCTCAGTTTCTTTTCAGTGTGAAACATGTCAATTGAGAAAACATTGTCGAAGCTCTTTCCCTTCTAGTCAGAGTCCGTCAAGTCAAGGATTGTTTGATCTTCTTCATGTCGATGTGTGGGATCCGAGTAGGATTCCGAATAGATCGCAGTGTCGTTATTATCTAGTTATTGTTGATGACTTCTCAAGGTTATCGTGGTTGTTCCTGTTAAAAGATCGGTCTCAAGGTCCTGTCATTCTTAAATCTTTAATTGCCGAGATAAAAACTCAATTTGATGTATGTGTTAAAATTGTTCGCACTGATAATGCTCTTGAGTTCAAATCCAAAGACTTCAATTCTATTCTGGTAATGGGATTCAACCTCAATTTACATGCCCCCATACCTCCCAGCAAAATGGGGTGGCTGAGAGGAAACATAGACAAATCCTTAATGTTGCTCGGTGCCTTATGATTCAATCCAATATGCCTGCTTCATATTGGGGCGATGCGGTTCTGACAGCTGGTTTTCTGATAAATCGCATGCCGTCAAGCTCTGTAGAAGACCAGATCCCTATTCAAATTCTCCATCCAGAGGCTCCTCTCTTCCCTATCCCCCCTAAAGTTTTTGGATGTGTGTTTTGTGTGCATAAGCTGGGTCCGGATCGAAATAAACTTGCTGCTCAGTCTATTAAATGTGTTTTCCTTGGGTATCCTAAGAACCAAAAAGGATATCGTTGCTACGACCCTATATCTCATAAAGAGTATGTTAGTGCAGACGTTACCTTCTTTGAGTTTATTCCTTATTTTTCAAGCTCTACTCCCAGACTACTGAAGAGCCTTGGTGATATCCTTCCTCTGCCGATTCCTCCCTTTCCGTTAGAGTCGCCTCCTCCTCAGTCCTTGGTTCCAGTGTCGGGTGTGTCTCGCTTCTGAAACCCTCCCATAGTATACACGCACAGGGTGCCTCCTACCTCCATGCCGCCATCACCTCCTTCTCCTCAGGTAAGTATTTCTGAGCAAACTGTTGCCCCTACATCTGATGTCGATCTTCCCATTGCTCTGCGCAAGGGAAAAAGACAGTGCACTCTTTACCCCATCACGCAATTTGTATCAGAAGCTAATCTTGGGGCATCTATGAAGAATTTTATTTCTGCTTTGTCTGCCTCTTTTGTTTCGCTTCATCACAGTCAAGCTCTAGTCGACTCCAACTGGATGCAGGCTATGCGTGATGAGATGGATGCCCTATGGTCTCGAGGCACCTGGGACTTGGTTGATCCTCCCACAGATGCAGATATTGTAGGCTGTAAATGGGTATATAGCATTAAATATAACTCGGATGGGTCGATTGAACAGTACAAAGCTCGGTTGGTTGCAAAAGGCTACACTCAGACTTACGGGGTTGACTTTTTTGAAACTTTCTCCCCAGTTGCTCGTCTTGGCACTATTCGTCTCATTCTTTCTGTTGTTGTGCACCATGGATGGCCCTTGTTTCAGTTGGATGTCAAGAATGCCTTTTTGTATGGGGATTTGCATAAAACTGTCTACATGCAACAACCCCCAGGCTTCGAGGTTCAGGGGGAGTGTCAGAAGGTGTGTAAGTTGAAGAAGGCTATTTATAGCCTGAAGCAGAGTCCGCGGGCATGGTTTCACAAATTATTTGAGGTAATGTCGAGCTTTGGATTTGTCAGGTCAGCTTCAAATCATTCCTTGTTTATCAAGAAAACCATTACTGGAATTGTTTTTATGGTGGTATATGTCGATGACATCATATTAACAGGGAGCAGTGCCCAAGATATTTCTGCAACAAAAGATCATCTTCAGAAGTACTTTGTTACTAAAGATCTTGGTCACCTTCGATATTTTCTGGGTATCGAGGTTGCAAGAAACAAAGAGGGCTTAGTGTTGTCTCAAAGAAAGTATGTGTTGGACTTATTAAAAGAGACTGGAATGCTAGGAGCTAAGCCAGCTAATATTTCAATGGATCCCAAAACTCACATGTTCGATGAGAAGTCTGACTATGTGGATAGTGCCAGCTTTAGATCCTTGGTGGGTAAGTTGCTATATGTGACTGTTACTAGACCTGACATTTCATTAGCCGTGAGTAAAATCAGTCAGTTCATGGACAAACCTACAAAAGTTCACGGGGATGCAGCTATGATGGTTCTTCGGTATTTAAAGTCATCTCCTGGTAAAGGTCTGTTGTTTAAACGAAATCCATCTTTGGATGTGATTGCTTACACTGACGCAGATTACGCAGGATCTGTCGAAGATAGGAAGTCAACATCTGGATTTTGTGTGTTTGTGGGAGGAAATCTTGTTACCTGGAGGAGTAAGAAACAAACCGTTGTAGCCAGGTCGAGTGTTGAATCTGAATATCGAGCAATGGCCCAGACTGCAGCTGAGATTATGTGGGTAAAATCAGTCTTGACCGAGCTTCAGGAGAAAGTATCCCTGCCTATGTTGATGATGTGTGACAATAGGGCTGCTACATATATTGCCAACAACCCAGTGTTTCATGAAAGGACTAAACATATTGAAGTTGACTGTCACTATGTTCGTGACCTGGTTCAAGTTGGGTTTATCTGCACCGATCATGTATCTTTCGAAGATCAAGTAGCAGATGTTTTTACCAAAGCCCTGGCGAGACCAAATTTCTCAAAATGTTGTGACAAGCTGAGCATGATTGATATCTATGCTCCAGCTTGAGGGGGAGTGTTGAGATTAAGAGGTTTTAAGTTTTAAGTTTATTTGATATTGTTGAGAATAGGTGGTTTTAAGTTAAGTCTTTTTATATTAGAGGCTATTTGAAATTATGTTTTCATAATGGGCTAAGATGTAATTATTCTTTTTAGCCTCTCTCTATTTAACATAGAGAGAAGCCCTAATAAGAAGTGAAGTGTTTTCTCTGTGCAGTCGTCTCTCCCTCTCACTCTCTCTCTCTCTCTTCTATCTTTCCCTCTATCTCTCTCTCTACCTAGGGTTGGGTGCATCTTTCAACAGAACTCATAATATTCATGACATAAACACAAGCAATGGAGAGAGAATCCCAATAGAAATCCAACCAAAACCATTCGGTCGATACTTCATAATACCATCCAAATAGTGAATGACATCAAGAAAAATAGGCTAAACTGAACTAAGCAACCAAATAACCCTTTATAACAAGTACTCGCACGAAATTTCAAGAAAACCCATCTAAAATAACAAGAGATGTCCATGACATAAAACCCATAAAGAAATGAAGGGAACCCCCAAATCGACATCACCACTACCGGGAAACCCTAGCTCACCGATCTGGGTTTTTCCGGCGACCAAGAATCACATTGAAAACACTCTAAATCATGAAAAAGAATTGGGGTTCCCCTTTGACCGACCCAAACACAATTGATTCAGTCCACAACCAACAAGAAAAGTCCAGAATCCTACCTTTTCCGGTGCTTTTTTCGACGATCGGAGACTGCTATCGCGAGATGATGGTCGGCCGGCTCCGGTTGCTCCTGCCACCGTGAAGGACGCGATCGGGAGGCTGTTGTCGATGGTTGACCTGTTGTTTCCACAGTCGCGATGCCGGTCGAGAGGGTGATGAGGGGCAGAGGAGAGGGAGAGCAAGAAAGTGAGAGAGGAGACAGAGAGTGTGGGGGAGATGCAATCCAAGAAGAAGAGAGCTGAGAGGGGAGAGATCTGCTTTTCCCCCACCTTTTAACGAGAGGTGAACCCCTCCTCTCTCCTCTGTAACAAACTTGAAAGAAGTGTGCCCTAAGCATGATTCTTTAACCCTATTCTTTATAGTGCAACCGGGTTAGACTTCGGATCCACGATGTTCTTGTGAAATGGATCCATTGGTCTTCGCAAGGTGGATCCGCAGGTCGGATCCAAATGGATCCAACTTACGGATCCTCGCATAGTTTACTTTAAATTTATTTTTTTTATTTCATGTGAGCAAATCTGGATACAAATAAATCATTATGGATCCAATATCAATACTAACCCGAATATTGAGGATCCAATATCAGAGATTCAATCCATTAGACCGAAATCTTTTACCAATTATCCAATCTAATGTTCGTGATCCAATATCCAAGATCCGGATGAAAATATCGAGGTTCTGAAACAGGATATTAGGGACCCATCATTGAAGATCCAAATAGGATTTCTAAGATCCACCTACGGATAACAATAAAAAAATAGCTTTAAGTTTATTTACCTGCTAGAATTCACGGGTATTACATATGTTGTTTTGAAATTGATTTTGAGTAAGGATATGAAATTCTTTAAAGGTAGAGAAAACATTGGATTTGTTTTTAATAAAATAAACTCATGTATATCTAGTAAAATCATGAATAAAGACAACATAATATGAATATCCTCCTTTAAACATAACGGTGTCGGTCCCATACATCCGAATGCACTAATTCAAATGGTCGCTTGAAAATAAAGTTGCTATGCAGATAAGGAAGAGAATGCATCTTTTCAAGGATACAATCATTGCATGCAAATTCTTTTTTATTACAAAATTTTTCCAAAAAAAGAAAAAGATACAACTTAGAAATACTAGGGTGACCAAGCCTCTTGTGCCAAGTAACAATGTCTTTAGATTGGATATGATTACAAAATGATTTGGATGGCAAAGACAAAAAATCCATGTAATATGGGTCTCCACTTCTATGGCCTTGCCCAATCCGCTTCTCGGACGAGAGATCCTGCACATAGCAATTGCTTGGTAAAAAAAAGACACTATATCCAAAATCAGTTATTTGATAAACGGAAAAGAGATTTAAGTTAAGTTTTGGAATAATCCTAATTTTTGAAACACAAAATTTTTTGCCTTGACTAAAAACTTTTTTAAGGTTTTTCATCCCTTCAACATCTAATGATGTTCCATCGGCAGTGGAAACGAATGATTTAAAAGAATTAAGACTTAGTTTGGATGAAAGAGATGCATTTGAAGTCATATGAAAGGAGGCACTTGAATCAACAAGACATATCGAGAGTTGATGAGATTGCAGCACCAGAGATGGAAGGTGTGGAAGAATTAATTCTCATGAATTGTTGGAGAGTTTTCGTAAGTTGAGCAATGGAGTCCTTTATGTCTCCATCTCTCTTTGATTCTTCACTGGAATTGCTTGGACTATCAACAATGGAGGCCACCTTCTTTTTAAGCTTAGGACAATCCGGTCTAAGATGACCCGGTTCATTACAATGGTAACAAATAATTTTTCATCCTCCACCATTGTTATTTTTTCAAAAAATGAGGAGGTTTATATGTCCTCATGTTATTTCCCGGTCTAGATACCGCATGGACCTCATTAAAGTTTTTTTTGAGAGCCAAGCAAGTTTTTTCTTGGCATAAGTTAGCAAGGATTTCACTAAGAGGAGTAGATGCCCTATGAAGAAGGGATCCTCTTAGTTGTTCAAATTTGGCACGAAGCCCATGAATAAATTGAAAAAATATCTCTCTTCATTTGCTCTTGCCTCATGGCAATAGCGCTTCCTTTCCATTGTGGTTCGAGGAGAGCAAGTTCATCTCATAGAGGGGATATAGTACTATAATAGTCTTTAATACTCATATCTCCTTTCTTGGTTCCTCTTATTTTTTCTTGTAAAAAAAAGTGCCTAGCAAGGTCTTTTTGAGTGTACATACCTTTCATGAAGAACCATGCTTCGTTTGCTTTTTTGAATTTGGCTAGATTAGCACAAATCTTGAGTTTCACGTTATTCATGAACCATGCCAATATTTTGGCATGCTCGTTTTCTAAATCTTCAACTTTAGATTGATATTTTTGAATAGCTTTGGCCTTTTCTTCATCATTCGAGGCTTTTTCTTCATTCCCCTCCTTGGTGAGCTTCAATTATAGTTCTGGAATGGTTCCACATGCATATCTCCAAAGTTTCTTACCTTTAAGGTGGTTTTTCATAGCGGTCGCGCACGTTTTATAGTTAGTCCTATTTAATTTGAATGAAAGGTCTATCTTTGCATCTTTGTCGGCCATTGTAGGAGTTGAAGAAGAACAAAGATATGAATCTCAAAACCACTCAAACATAAGAGAGAGAAGTCCCAATAGTGCTTCCAATACCTAGTGGCTCTCATACCATGTAATGAAACACTAGGTAAAGAACAATGTTACAAAGTGACTATTAGAGATGCACAAGCATACAAGCAAGAAGCCACTAATGGGCAAAATACAATAGGCCACAAAGTGGCAAGTGACAAACACACAATATGAGAGAGAAAACTTAAAAATATAAATAATCTTCTTATTGAAAATGCTCTAAAAAGCATTGCATTGTAGTGGGGCAAGTCC